>NW_028318168.1:1358571-1698214 GCF_062004578.1 Staurois parvus | reverse complement strand
TCCTGCTGCAACTTGCTTCTCCAGAGAGAGACATTTATTAGATTCCAGAACAGATGACAAAATTCAGCAGAGTGTTTGTAAAAATTACAATGATCAGAAGCCCTCAGAGTCTCATTCAGAATACTTAGGTCCCTTTCTATCATGGCAAGCATAGAGGCATGTCACCCATCCAGTATATACGATCTTTGTTATGCACCTAAGTAACTTCCATGCATGCAATAATGTGTGTTATAATCTAGACCTGTGTTTCCATAATGATGCACAGGAATATTTAAACAAACTATTAAATATAGCAGGTAATGAGAAAAGCCAGAAAACTAGCAATGGCATTAATGGCAGACAATATATCTCTATCATGATAAATTTTCTTTAAGGCTTCATTCACACAGCCATAAAAAAATGCATTTACAAGCAATTTTATTTATGGATCTGAATGCTGAATCTAAATTGTTTTCAATGGAGACATTCACTCAAGTGTGTAAACATGCACTGCGTTACACAAGTATTTGCTGATCATTAAAGTGTCTGTAAAGGCTCAAGGTTTTTTTTACCTTCATGCATTCTATGTTTCTGCATTCTATGTTTCTATTCTGTGTTCACCAGCATCCCCAGCCCACCTAAAATTTATCTGAGCCTCATCACGATCCAGTGATGTGTAAGAGTGCCTAGGCTCTCCGGGGACTCTCCCTCCTCAATGGCTGAGACAGCAGCATTGGCTTCCTCTGCTGTCAATCACAGCCAGTGAGCCAATGAGGGGAGAGAAGGGGCATGGCTGAGCTGCCGTTCTGTGTGAACGGACACACAGAGTAGCTTTTCAGGAGTGAACCTGCTTGGGTGTCCCATAGCAAGTTGCTTGCTCTGTAGGCACTGGGCAGGAGGGAGGGGCCAGCAGTGCTGACAGAGGACCGCAGAAGAGGAGGTTCAGGGCTGCTCTGTGCAAAATTACTGTACAGAGTAGGCAAGTATAACATGTTTTTTTTTTTTTTAATTGCCTTTAATAGCCCTATAAAAAAACCCTTTTGTGCTGGAAAAAACATGCATAATATGATCAGTAAAATTTGTATGTCCATGTAAAAATCATTTAATTTTTTTATACAACTAGTGTAATATCTGAATTTGTCTAAATTTCAGCAACCTGCTTTGTGTAACAATATTCAGGCTGCGAGAGAAAGGAGGAACACTGGGATCCAATCAGGCTGTATTGCACATATTCCAACAGTAAACATGCTGTCATAGAGCAAGCAGGTTTGTTGACTTATTGTCTAGTCTGCAGATTGGGATGTTATCTTAACAAATAAATGTTGAGTACTTAGTTGTGTGGTTCTTGGAATGTAGCCTGCCTTAAAAGAAAAGTTTAGGATTTTTTATACTTATATATTTATTACACTTACCTAGGTGGATGCAGCATCAATCCGATGCTGCATCTGTCCCCTGCCAGTTTTAAGGGTGAGAACTGAGCAATCAGACATCTCTGATCCCTCAGTTCTTTCCCTCCAGTCAGTTTCTGTCTCTCTTCTTTGCCCTCCCTTCAGTGCTAGGCTGTGGAGGGAGCTGGAGCAGCTGGCTCAGGCTCTCAGCGTATCACTGAGAGTCCAGGGGTCTGGGTGGATTCCGCATTTAAAGTTGGGATCTTTCCCCAGCCATGCCTGACTGAGAGACATCAGCTGACAGCAGACTTTAGCCCACTGTCAGCTGAAAATGGGTCATAGGTGTACAGAACGAACGGCACTCATGTGATCCACAGGAGAAGAATAGCCAAACAAGCTTTGGCTGTACTTCTCATTTAAGACTAGCTGTACAGAATTTAAAATCCCTTAGAAGGTAAAACAGTATATTTCGAGTATTTAGCTCTTTGCCTGTAATAAAGACTTTAAAATAAATTGAGTTGGTTTTCTCAGCTACAAGAAATCTAGACAGCCACTCCTAATTCTTATGTGTGTGCTTTCAAAAAAAAAAAAATACTTTGCTATCATCTGGACTATTTGCCTCTTTTATTTGATCTTTGAAGATGTCCTTGTTGTAAGAAGTTTTAGAAGTAGGTCATACAATGATTAATGACTAAGCTGGTAAGGTCACTGTAAATGTTACAGGCAGCCAATCAATGTCAGCAAATTATACAAGACACTGTGTGTAGCCTAAAGTGGAAAAAGTCTTCCTGGTAGTCTTTGCATTAAACATCACTCTGGTTGTAAAAGAACACTGACTTTATTCAGAATAAACGGCAGAATGTAATAATGCCATTAATCAAGTGAACCTCATGTTTGATACTACTGTCATGTTTTAGAACACACTTGTGTGAGGTTTTAGAACACACTTGTGACTCCAATACAGTATTTTTCATAGCTCTTGGTCATTATTCATAGTGTTGGTAAATGTTTTTAATATAGACATTTTGCAGCATATTGTGTTCTTCTCTAACTCTCAGTATTACTATCACCAAAGCAAATAATGTAAGTTATATATAGTCCTAAATGCACACTACCTCCAAAATATATAGAATTATCCTGATCAGTCATTTAGGCTGGATAGATGCTTTATGCTGTGAAAATTCATTTTGAGCTATTGTAACATTATGGCATGTGCTTTTGTGCATTGACATGTGCTTTTAACTAAGATGAATGTTTTTCTGTGTTGCTCTGCATGCATTTAGCATGTTCTTGCCTGAAAAAAATGTATAAAAATAATCTGTCTACTTACCCTATGATATAATGCATTAAAATGCAATCAAATGCACTCCATGTGTTTTTACCATTAAAGCAAATGTAAACCTCACCTTTTTTGTCACTTGTGGATGGCATGGGAAAGTGTTAAAATACCTACCAGGTTTTTATTGCTCTCTCTATCCTAGCTTACCCTCTCTGTTTGTCATTTGGTGATCATTGTCATTTGAGTGGAAGTGATGGGAAATCCATAAATATACAGTTGTCACCAGAGCAGAGATAGATGGGAAATATTCTAAGCGAGGTACCCATTCAGGTAACAAGTTGCCAAGACTCACCCACTCATGTTACAATCAGGCCATACAATCTGTTTACAATCAACTTTAAATCAACCAATACATTGTGACATGAGGACCTGTGTAAACTAATCAATATTTACTCAGGCAGGCCTTTGAACTGCATATTTAGTAGATCTATTGGAGGTAGGTAATGTACAAAGGGGGACAGAACATGTGACAGAACAATAACAATACAATGCAAAACATGAGGGGATTGAGGGCCCTGCTCTTTCAAGCTTACAATCTAGGAGGGAGGGGATAGTGGTACAGGAGGAATTAGCTGTGGAGGATGGAGTGGTAGGCAGAGTGGAGGAGGTCGGCAAGTTAGCAGGGGGTGGGTAGGCTTCCCTGAAGAGATGGGTTTTCAGGGTGCGCCTAAAGGAGAGGAGAGTAGGTGATAATCTGATGGGTTGGGGCAGGGAGTTCCAGAGGATGGGTGACACCCTGGAGAAGTCCTGGAGGCGGGCATGGGAGGAGGAGACCAGGGAACTAGAGAGAAGGAGGTCTTGTGAGGAGCGGAGTGTGCGTGCTGGGCGGTACTTGGATATTAGGTCAGTGATTTAGTTCGGGGCAGTATGGTGGACAGCTTTGTACGTCAGTGTTAGGATTTTGAATTTGATCCGTTGCGCAATCGGAAGCCAGTGGAGGGATTGGCAGAGGGGGGTGGCGGAAACGGAGCGGTTGGAAAGGTGAATGAGTCTGGCAGCCGTATTCAGGATCGACTGAAGCGGGGATAGCCAGCGGCGAGGCAGGCCAGTGAGGAGGGAGCTGCAGTAGTCAAGTCGTGATATGATGAGGGAGTGGATGAGCTGTTTAGTGGTTTCTGGGGTTAGGAACGTGCGTATTTTGGCGATGTTGCGGAGGTGGAGTCTGCATGAGTTGGTTAAAGATTGGACCTGGGGCTGGAAGGATAGGTTGGAGTCCAGAATGACACCAAGTACTCTGGCCTGCGTGGCGGGTTTGATGGTGGCATTGTTGGATGTGATGAAGAAGTCAATGGGGGGGGGGGTCCGGGCTGGGGGGGAAGACAAGAAACTCGGTTTTGGAGAGGTTCAGTTTAAGGAAGTGGAGAGACATCCAGTCTGATATGTCGCTCAGTAGGTGTGTGATTTGGGCGGAGACCTAGGGGGTGAGGTGGGGGGTTGAGAGATAGATTTGTGTGTCGTCGGCATAGAGGTGGTAGTTGAAGCCGTGAGAGTGTATGAGTTGGCCAAGGGAGGAGGTGTAGATGGAGAAGAGAAGGGGCCCAAGGACAGAGCCTTGAGGGACCCCAACAGAGAGGGGGAGTGAGGGGGAGGTGGTAGCATTACAGGTAACGCTGAAGGAGCGTTGTGATAGGTAGGATGGGAGCCAGGAGACAGCAGAATCTCTGAGGCCGAGGGAGTGTAGTTTTCTGAGGAGGAGGGGGTGGTCGACTGTGTCAAAGGCCGCAGAGAAGTCAAGGAGTAGGAGCACTGAATGGTGGCCATTAACTTTGGCGGTTAGCAGGTCGTCGTAGAGTTTGAGTAAGGCGGTTTCGGTGGAGTGTAGGGAAGGAAGCCGGACTGTAGGGGATCGAGGAGGTAGTTGTCGTTGAGGTGAGAGCATAGGCGAGGCGTTCGAGGAGTTTAGATGTAAATGGAAGCAGGGAGATGGGTCTGAGGTTGTTCGGGTCATTGGGGTCCAGGAAGGGCTTTTTAAGTATGGGGGTGATGTGTGCATGTTTCAGAGGGGAGGGGAAAATGCCTGAGGAGAGGGAGAGATTGAAGGATGTGGGTGAGGGAGCGTAGGATGGAGGGGGAGGGAGGTCGTAGGAGTTGTGAGGGGATAGGGTTGAGGGGGCAGGTGGTGAGGCGGGCATCAGAGAGGATCTTGGAGACTTCTTTGATGGTAGTAAGGTCAAAGGTGCGGAGTGTTGGGGGAGCTTCAGTATGAGGAATGTAGGGTGGGGTGGAAGTGGAGGTCAGAGCAGTGGTGGGGCCATGGGAGAGGGGTGATGAGGGAGTAGCTGGGTGAGGGGGAACGGGGTTGGAAGGAGTTTGAGCAGCGATGAAGTCCCTGCGGGTTAATGTCGAGGGAGAGGGGGGATGAGGGGGTAGCTGTGTGAGAGGGGACGGGTTGAGAGGGCGTGTGAGTTCCAGCGATGTCCTTGTGAATTGTGTCAGGTTTCATGTTGTGACTCTAGGAAAGGAAGTTAAGTCTCCCCAAGGGGACATAGAAAGCTGGCTAAGCTTTCCATAATGCACTACATCACAAACATCATAAGGATATGAACAGGTTTGACTGATTTGCACAAGTCTATGATTGCTGCTTTTTCCCTCAAACATCATTAATATATCTTATTAAATGCAACACCTTAAAAAAATCTGGCTTGCTGCATGCTCGGTGCAGTTAGCAGCAAGAAACAACTACCATAGGTTTGACTGGCAATGCATATGAAATATGTCTAAAAGAACGACACTGCAATTGTACCGTATATATAATTCATGGAGTGAATAGAGTTTAACCTGCTGAAGGAGCCACTAGGATGTGAATGCAGCCATATATCCTTTCTAAATCACTGAGGTAGTTTTAGGCACAAGACAAAAAATATGACCTAGAAATTGCTTACTTGTATCCATTCTGATTCAGCAATACATTTGTGGGCTTGGCGGCAGCAAATTGCTTTAGTCATAATCTGTTGCATTAATTTCCTCTGTGAGTTGCAGTGGCAGCCATCCGATTAAAAAAAAACGTAGTTAGAAATGATCCATTGTGCATTTCAGTAATTAGAAATAAAATGTATGATACAAATGGCACACAAAGATGTTGATTTTCTGTCTTTTTGCCACAAATAAAAAAGTTAACTGCTCTCCCCCAGGAAAACAAATTATGTAAGATTTTCTAAAAAAACAGCCATCTCTCAATAGATAATCCTATATACTGTAGTTGCTCATAAATATAGGTGCTGCTAAAAACGGATGACATGAATAAGGCATGATTGTGAAGAGTGAGAGATTTTTCTTTGGGAAGAAAGAAAACATAAAAGTCCAGTAAAAAGACACTATCAAATATTTCTTTGGTCGCATGTGTTCGCGAATTGTAAATGCATTTTTGCAAACCCCCCCCCAAAAAAAACCCCAGAAACAATCAACATTTTTCTGTAAGTTTACAATTTTGTTTTGGGCTGCATGCCATAGGTTGGACACCCATACTTTAAAGTAAAACTTTAACACAGACAATTCAGACTAAGCAGCCAATGAGAAAACACACAATTACAGGTTAGTGGAAACCACATCAGAATGATCAGATAAAAGCAGCATCATGTACTGTATATGCAAATTTAAATTTTTCCTTTGATCAACTGAACACCTTGGGTGTATAAAGTACACCCCCAAAACATAATCTTTATACTTGAGGCTTCTTTCCCACTGTGGTGCTCTACTTGGTGTAAATCATCAATATTGCCATGCCTTAGTTTGTATCTAAGAAGCATTAACAGTGGTTCCTCTTAAAGCCTTCAAACCCATGGAACTCTCAGTTGTGGAGTGTGGACCAAAGACTTTACGTTTGGAGGTCACTGGAAACAAAATTCTATATGCAAGAGTTGAATTGTAAGGTGCAAATATGAAATTGATAGTTTATGTTTCCCAAAAAAATTAATATCGCCAACCACCCACCAAATAAAGAGCAAATGTCCTAATCATTTTATAAACATTGCATAATTTATATTGTCTACAAAATTCAGACCAGCTGTGACACCTAAGAAGGATCTGCTGTAATATTTTAAATTAAATATAAGAATCTGCACAAAGTGTATTAGATTTTTTTTATCCTAATTAACAATAGAATACATTTTATTAAACCTAGCATATAATGGTAAATCAAGTGCTTTCCCCAAAATGGGAAAATATATTGCTGCACTAAAAAACAAACAAGGGAGTGCAGTGTGTGGTGTGATGGTGACAGATGTGTGCAGTGTTGGTGATGCTGGGTAATAGGGTAAGGGGTGTGTTTGGCATTATGGGTGACAGGTTGGTAAATTTTAAGGGGTACTCAGTGACTTGTGCATGCTGGGCGACAGGGATGATACTGTGTCAGTGGTGCTAGGTAACATGGGGTTGTACGGTCAGGAGTTCTGTCTGACATGGGGTTACAACGTTAATAATGCTGGGAAATAGAGTGGAGCAGTGCTGTATCTGGGGTGCTGGGTGACCGGAGTGAAGTAGCTAGGGAGCTGGGCAAAGGGACATGCATTGTCAAAGGTGTCGGGTGGCAGGTAGGACTGCAGAATTAGAGATGCTGAGTGACTGGTCCATGCAACATTAGAGTTGGTGAGGAATGGGGTGTGGGGATGGGGTGCTAGATGAGAATGAAGTGACAAAAGGGTGCAGTGACAGGGTTGTAGAATGACAGGCATTCTTCTCAACACGTGATACATTTCCTTAAGCAATTAAAGACATTTATATGATCTGGAACTTTTTTCTCCGTTTCTCTGAGTGCTTTTTCAGTGCATACATTTGTAGGTCCTTAACAGGATGCCATTAGTTGTATTTTCTTTTGACAGTTATTGCACCTTGATAGGCTCGCTGTGATTTCACCAGAACATTTCTGTTTCCTTAAACATGTGATTTTCAGAGGTTTGTAAGGTTCAAGAAGGAAATAACATATTGAGTGTTTTCTGAAGATCAGCTGGTGTTATGTTTTCTTCACTTTTTCAGTTTTGTAATCAACGACCTTATTGACGGCAGAGCTCAAAGCTGTGCCTACCTGTACAGTAAATATTGTTATTGCCATTAAGCAAGTGAAAGGCAAGTAGTTCCCATCTCCAGCTATTAATAAGGTTTTGAAAAGTCAAGTCACGAATATTCAGGATTGAAGAATGCTTTGGGAATGGATTTTTTTTTATAACCACTGAAACTGTGAGAATATACAGCTGACAAAAAGGTAACACTGAATGGTATACAAAGAAATCTTTTCACAAAAAAAGTTGAGTATACAGTAAATAACTTTTTTGGCATAGTTAAATATTTCTGTACATCCACACCAAGCTGACCAGTAAAAGTGACCATGATATAAGTTAGGATAAACTATAACACCACCAAGGGGGCTGGAGAAGGTGCAGAAACTGTTTTTCTATTCAAATATTCTTTTCTTTGATAGGAATAAAGAGTAGCTAATGTAAAACACCTATGGAATTGTTAAATAGTAGTTTGTCCCAGCCTCTGTTAAGATTACATTTGCTGGTCAGCTTGGTCTGTATGTAAACATGTGTACGAATATAAAAAAGGCAAATGGAATAATAAAAAAGTGAATTTATATAGTAAATGCCATCATTACAACTATTTAAAGCATATAGTTAAATACATTATTTGTATGATTTTTGTCTTTGCAAGAAAAAAGGACATTGTTTAAATGCAATTTTAACTAAATTATTTAATTTACCGTTTATTCCATTTTACATTGTGCTCTGATGCAGGCACATGGGGAAAACAAATATTGCCACCACTCCTACCTCTGCTTTTCTTAACTGACCATTTGGAAACTCAGGCACTGCCCGAGGGCCCGGGTCAGTAGGGGGCCCCATGAGATGCCCCTGGTACCTTTTTCATAGGCTTTTTTGAGTTTGGGCAAGGACACAGGGGCCCCATGATCCTCTATTGCCCGGGGCCCCCTATGAGTTGTCAGTCCGCCCCTGACTGGAACCTAATCTCTGTCTTCCGTTCTAATTAACCATGGGTCCAGACTGAAAGAGTACTGGTAGACTGAGATTCAGAAGTAAAACGTTAAAATGATAGTATGTGTATAACTATCAGGGAGATTATGACTTCTCACCTCCACCCATCAAAGAGTTCACAGAGTTCTGTCTTATAATTCAATCAAACAAAATAGTAGTCCAAATTCTTTTCAGGTTTAGTGTTGACCTCGATGTTCTAATCGAATATCAGCCAATTGTGTGTTTGCCGAACAGGTCAGGTGCAATGTTTTTGCCAATCACAGCACAATCCACTGTGAAAATTATGGTGACTTTAGCCAATCATGGCTAAGTCCACGCCCCACACTATATAAGGCTGCTCACACTGCAGCCTTATGCAGTGTGTTGCTGGACACTGCCGAAGACAGAGGGGAGAATACCCCCCCCCCCCCAACAAAAATAAAATCAATTAATACAAAAAAAAAAAAATGAATAAAACAAAAAAGACAAAACAAATATAAACAGCATGCGTCCCCCCACACAATACAAAATAAAGAAAAATGTTTGAGGTTCCCCCTAAAAGCCATACAAGGCCCTTTAGGCCTGGTAGGAGTTTTAAGGGAAACCCCACCCCACAAAATTTGGGAACAAAGCGTGGTGTCCCCCCTAAATTTCTACAAGACCCTTGGTCCAAGCATAGGCCTGGCAAAGCAGGAAAGGGGGGACAATTGAGCACATACCCTTTCCCTGTGGCTTACCAGGCCATGTGCCCTCAGCATTAGGATGGTGTGCCTCTTCCCTACAACCTTGGCCGAGTGGTTGTGGGAGTCTGCGGGCAGGGGGGCTCATTAGCATCAGGATGTCCATTTAAATAAGGGGACACCCTGATGCTCCCCCCTCCCCCTTGTGAATGAGTAATCCTAGGTTCACACCTATGCAGGTTGCATTCCAGCCGTTTCTGCATTGTGTTTTTGACGCGGTTCACAGGTTTAAAATTTTTACATTTTTCTTGTTGCTAGGCAGATTTAAAAATGCAAAAACACATCAAAAATGCATCAAAAACACAGAAAAAATTCAATACATGCTTTTCTGCAGCGTTTCCATGGAAGTTGTGGGGGTTAGCTCAGGTGGGGATCACCTTCCGTGGGAAAAAGATAGTCCAGACGGCAGGTCTTTCTTAAAAATCTGACTTGTAGCCAGTTTTATTTAAAAGGTTGCATACATCATAAACAAAACAGAACAGAAAAAGCCTTGCCATACAGGCATTAACTAAATAGGAGATTCCTATCTCACAGGCGAAGGGCTTCTCCCTGTCACCAACAACAAAAAACGGTGTGCAAACCTTTTCCTTTCTTGTACAACGCAAACTCTTTTATCCACAGCTCCCTCAGGTATGGCTCTCTGAGTCCCAGGCCAAGATAAACTTCTTGCTCCAGTCCTGCTTGATTTATACCACCTGCTTGTGGTCATCAGTGGACCACAAAAATCCGTTCTGGAACCAACTCTGCCAAAGTGGCCTGGAAAACCCGGACTGGAGTCCACCTTAGTTTCCCAGATATGAATTTTTGAAAAGTCATTTAATTAAAAAAAAAAAGCAAAAAGTGTTGTCCTGACTATGCTGACTTGCCAAAATAAATAAATAAAAAAAAAAAAAAAAGCTCACCAACCATCCACACCTGCCGAGCACTTGCTGCAATAAGTCTGACAGTTGCAGGTCAGATGTAAACAATTGACTTTTTCGTTCAGTTAAAGGAATTTTACAAAAGACTGGTCTCTATTTTTTTTACTGAATTTAACCTTTTAATGAATGGGTAGGGGTATAAGTACTCACTCATTCACAAGGGGGGAAAAGCATCAGGATGCCCCTTTATTTAAAGGGGTACACTGATGCTAATGACCCCTTCTGCCCACAGACCCCCACAACCACAGGGGTGGGGGAAGAGGCCCTTGTTCCCATTGGCATGAGGACACCATCCCAATACAGAGGGCACTTAGCCTGGTAAGCTGCAGGGAGGGGTACGCTCAATTGCCCCTCCCCCCTTTTCCTGCCCTGCCTGGCCTGTGCTTGGATCAAGGGTCTGGTAGGAATTGAGGGACCCAGTACTTTCACCCCCATTTTTGAGGGGTGGGGTTCCCCTTAAAAGTCCTACCAGGCCTAAAGGAGGTTTGTTATCAACCTCCTGAATGAGGAAGCCCTAACTTGGGCTTGCCTTTATGTAGAACAAGACAGCACAACTCTGAATAATTCTGAGACTTTTGTGACCACAAAGAATCAAGTTTTTGATTATCCCAATTGCTGCACTACTGCCGAAGAAAAGTTGCATAATTTGCGGCAAGGTAGACATTCTGTGTACACAGCTGAATTCCGATGGTGAATTGCAGATACCACATGGAACCTAACAGCACAAAAGTCAGTTCTGTCAAGGGCTCTCTGAAGAGGTAATAGATGAGCTTACCAGAGTAGAGATTCTTAATGATATTAAGGCTTTCATCCCATTATGTATCCAAATTGATTAGAGACTTACAGAAAGGAGAGACTGGGAATGTTTGGAAGGAATGGTGACATGCATTTCTCTGCTAGTCCGTTCATTCAGAAGGATCCAAAAGTTTCTCCAGATCAACACTCCTGAACCTGTGCAGGTTGATGATATTAAGAGAGCTATTTCTACGTAGTAAAAGAGGAAAAAGGATGTTTGGAGAACTTAGACCTATTTTGTGGGGACTCTGGTCATTACGCAGGTAATCATCCCAAAAAAGTTGAAAGAACAATTGCTGTGAATGATGTTATAGCCCCTAAACAAATAAACGCTTAATATTCCAAAGATTACCCAATCTCCCCTTTGATTCAAAAAGAAAATAAAGTTAATTCTCTACCATCTCATTTTGCCATCCCTATCAAACTTATTACCAAGGGCCATGAAATTTCCTGCTTTACTATGCTGGCATATGGGGCAGAGTAGAACGTTATGGATGTGGCAAACATGCTGATCCTTGTTGGAGCGGAGTTCTCCTTCAACTCTCTTTTTCGTGTTCTGTCTGTTTACTTGAGGCATTCCTCAGCCTCAATCCTACCCTCCTCCCTTCCTGAGAGACAAAGTATCTTCTGGCAGATGGTGTGGGGTCAACCAGGTTAAGACATCCTGCGTCCAGCAGTCAATAAAGGCTGTAAAGTGTACTTCCTCCCCCATCTTACTCAAGATAAGATAATTGCACATTCCTCAGGTGAACTGTATGTTTCATATCATGGGGGATGAGTTGTAGTTAGTTTAGCTTCCCAATGACCACTCCGAAAACGTGTAAGCCCCCCTCCCCTTTGAGAGGGACTGTTAAGAGAGACAAGTGAGTTAGAGCTGGACACGCAGACTCACACAGAGATCTCCCAGCAACATCGTAACAAAAGGAGATCAAGAACTCACCCTGCTAACTTGGATCTGCAAACCCAGGCATATGGGCAAGTAACTTAACCCTGTAATTTCCTCACTATTCTCCGTTTGCTGTGTCTTTGTATACATATATATATATTTTTGTGACATCTTTGTAAATATTTTATTGCACCTGTCTGACGCTTTTAGTAATAAATCTTTCTTTCTGAAAGTGTTAGACTGTTTTTAAGAGCTTACTTGCAATTCACGAATTCCTGCCTTTGAAGAGATGCTACTGTTTGTTATATCTCTGTATAGTAGGTCCGCGGGCCGTGCTATTTAGATCAATATTTCAATCATTATAGTATATATTTGATAACGGGAGTTTCCCAGTCTCCGACAAAAGTGGTGGTGGCAGTAGAGGGTTAGTTGCGTAATTAACCCGACCCAGTAACAAGTGCGTTTAGGCTGCAGGCACCGATTGTAGTCCATTAGCTGGGCAATCGCTGTGCTGGGTGCAGCTGAGTGTGGACTTGTTACGCGCGTCACACCGCGGTTTTAGATCGGCCGGTCCTTCGGTCACGAGTTTGGGGAGAAGGTCTGGGGTCTGACGCCGTGGGCGTAACGTATTACTGTTAGTCGCGGCCGTGCGATTGTCGTCCTGTTGGTGGTGGCGACCGCGGGTCGTGACAATGGACATTGAATATTATTGCTGTAGGGCAAATTCTAACAAGAAATACATCTGTCCCTATTGATTTGCACACAGTTGATGGTTCACCTTTATCATCAGGACCTGTTATCCATGAAACTGTTCCTCTGGTACTCCAATTTGAGGCTGACCCTCATGAGATGATCAGCTTTCATCTGATGTCACCTGAACTTACGATCATCCAGGACATTTCTTGGTTTTCTACTCATAATTCTTTCATGAACGGGGAAACACGGCTATACATTTTATGTCCCCCCATTGGGAGAAACATTGCAGAGAACCCTGTCAAGAAATTTCTCCACAGATCAGGAAATCACAAGTTGATGTGGAAGCTAGTCTTATGACAACCTGCCTCCTCAATAACATAAGTTCTGGGATGTCTGTTATAAAAAGAATGCCAATCAACTGCCTCCTTATCCCCCATAAGATTTTCCCATTGAACTCCTCCCGGAGGCAGAAATACCTTTTGGTCTCCTTTTAAATGTCAGAACCCGAAAGGTGCTCATGGAATGGCTTGATGAGAATTCGGAGAAGGGTTTTAATAGATACTCAATGTCACCTACAGGGTCAGCCCTGTTCTTGGTTAAAAAAAAACAAACAAACAAAAAAAAAAAAAAAATGACTCCACCCTGTGTCCAGAGAACAGCAAGGCAGTGGTGGTGTGGCCTGCCCCTAGAAATGTTAAGGAACAAATACAATGATTTGTTGGATTTGCCACCTACAGAAAATTCATAAGAAACCTCTCTAAGTTGATAGCACCAATTATGCAGCTGACAAAGAAAGGGATGCCCTTTGTGTGGTAATCTGGAGGCACAGACTGTCTTTGGTAGGCTAAAAACTCTTTTCACTTCTGTATCAATATTGAACATCCCAATCCTGAACTTCCCTTTTATCATGGAAGTGGATGCTTCAGACTCATGGAAGCCGTGGGAGATTCTAAGCAATAAGGAGAAAAGATACAGATTCTTTGAGCTTATTTAGCTTAAGAAAGCATTTTCCAAATAGAGGCTAATCCTATTGCAAATGTTCTCACTGATCATTTAATTTAGAATTCATTTGTTCGACCTAGAGATTGTCTTCTTGGCAAGCACTTTGGTCTCTATTCTTTTCCAGGTTCAATTTTATCATCTTGTATCAACCTGGGTCAAGGAATGGCAAGGCCGATGCCTTAAAGAGGTTGTTGTCTGAGCCTCTTCAGAAAGGTAACTCTGGTTGTACAATCCTGTGTCAGTATTTCCAAGAGCCACAAGTTCCAAGACATTCTTGAGTCTTCTCAAAGAGGAGTATCATCATAAAGGACATTTACCTTTAGTACAAGAACGACCTTAAGACTTAAGCATATTGTCTCTATGTACCCAAATTGGTTTAGGTAGAAGCCGTCGGTGGTACATGACTCTAAACTTGCTGGGCATTTTTGGGCATTCGTCATCCTCAATATCTGAAAAGAGGAATGATTGTACATCACCAAGACCATCCTTCTATAGCAAGTTAGTAATTGTATGATTAAATTATTCCATTTACTCCTCCTAGCCAGTTTATGGAGCTATGGATTAGAAGAAGAGGAGGAAGAGGAGGAAGAGGAAAAAAAAAAAAGGTACATTATCAACACTTGCAGACAAATGGCTGCTCTACGCCTGGATGGAGCGAGAAGAGAAAGGCTTTGTTAGACACTTCACTACTTTATGCACGTGCTGTGACTGTATAGATATACCCACTCTAGCAGATATGCCCTGACTCTAGATATTGTGGCCCGACCACCACTTTGCCATGTGCAGAGCCTCTGCCTCTCATTTCAGGCCTGCTTGACATTTTGTTAAACTAGGAGATTGCCTATATTTAATGCAACTTATGGCAATGGGGATGAATATGTGGTATTTTAATGCACAATGCATTACTTTACCAAATGTGCAGAGAGGTGCTGAAGATAAAGGTCAGCTTTGCATGTGTCATCAAGTGTCTTTGTACCCTGAAAAAAAAAATCCCCAGAAACACAATAAAATATACCTCCCCAAAAATAAACCATAACACCAACCTATTTTTACCCAGAAAACAAAAAATGGATAAATGTGAAATAAAAGAAAACAAAAACAAAATATGAATGCAAGGTGGGGGAAGGGGGTGCAGTCAACAGTTGAGATTAGCTGAATTTACCTCGGTTCAGTTTAAGGCACGTTTGCAGAATATGTAAAGTTCAGGTGCCAAATCCACCTGCTACGACATTTTAAAAATGAGGTGCTGCAGCCAAAAACTACCTAAAAAAGTATTTTTTTCCCAAGTTAAAATAATCAGATTGAGGAGCTGTTGCTATATGAGGTGTGAGAATTTAATTTGAGGAATGCACGCAGCATAGCCATTCACACACAGCCAGTTTTTGACATGTTCTAACTTGCACTCACCTGGGTTGCAGACCAGTTGACTTCATCTTTATAGAGTAGTGGAAGAAATAATATATGTGCGCATTGTGTTGTTGGCGGAGAAAAAGTACAGGTATCTGGAGCAGACTTATAATGAACATTCCATAAAGAATTAAATTGTTTTTGAATGGCAGAGGCAATTTAGGGAGGGGCGGGAAGATGATCATGTCCATGATCATGCAAGAAGTGAACAGCAAAGGATGTATGCAAATGTGAACGAAGTGTGAACCCTTGTACAGGCAGGTCAAAAGACCAAGTGTGTGATAGATGACAGAAGAATTGAACATGAACAGGGAAACAGTGCAGCCGATTCTAACAGAGGATTTGGGAATGAGAAAGATTTCTACAAAAGGTGCCTTAAATCTTGACAAAAAGAATGTCTTCAAATTTCATCCAATCTTTAGAAAGAATGCAGAGGTGATTGCATATGATGAGTGTTTGTAAGTTCCGGGCCCAGAAATCCATTCTGAAACTTCACCAACCCCCTTATTCCCCTGATTTAGCACCCTGAAACTTTTGGCTGTTTCAAAAAAAAAAAAAAAAAAGCCTTAACAAAAAGGACACAGATTTGATGACATTCAGCACACCATGAAAAAAAAGACACTGCACAGCGTTCTGGAAAACAAAGTCCAGTAATGTTTCTAACAGTGTGTCGCTTCACAAGGGGACTACTTTGAAGTAACAACAGCCGCTAGTGTAGAGGTAAGCAAACTTTTTTTTTGTTACAGTCCATTCCAGGAATTAACCACTTCATGTCTGGACACTTTTACCCCCTTTCTGTCCAGGCCAATTTTCAGCTTTCAGTGCTGTCACACTTTGAATGACAATTGCGCGGTCATGCAACACTGTACCCTGTACCCATATGAAATTTTTAGCATTTTTTTGAGACAAACTTTATTTTGGTATTAATTTATCCACCACTGGGATTTGATTTTTTTTGCTATATAAATGAAAAAGTTAAAAATTTTTGAAAAAAAGTGTTTTTCTTATAAACATTTTGCAAATAAATAATCTTCCTTCATAAATCTTGGCCAAAATTTATTCAGTTTTCTTTTTAGTTAAAAAAAAAAAAAAAAAAACCCAAGTTAGTTTATAACCAAAATTTATAATTTTTCAAAAAAATATTTTACATTTTTATATATTTTTTTTAACATACTGTCACCCTAGTAATACAGTGTCACCATAGTGACACTGTACTACTTGTGGGGGTTGATTTTTTTTTTTTTCAATCGATTGCTTTTACACCCATAAAGGGTGTTCTCTCATTCTTGCAGCTATTGAGAAATACTGTGTGAGCTGTGATTGGTCACAGCTGGTCACATGGTACAAGGCTGTTGTGAATAGCCTTGTACCATATGATCTCTGTGATCATTCACAGATTTCACACGTAGTAAGCAATGATGTCAGAAGTGACATCTTGCTTACACCTATTCATATGATCACTGATTGGCCAATCACATGAAATAAACACTCCTCTTCTTTATAGCCAGTTAAGTTGCAGTCTTAGCTTTTGTTTGATCTGCAATTGCCATGACAGCCATTGCTATTGCAATAGCCATAGGATAGCTTGACAGTTCGGTCGAGAGCTCAAACCAGCTGTGAGAGCTATCTTTCATGGCATGACTTGAATGTAATTGTTTTGGGAAACCGTTTAAATTGATGAGCTTACCCATATGGAAGAATAATAGAACTGAAATAGATTTTAAAAATATTCTTCCCAAATATATTAAAATATAGTGATGTTGCGTTTAGGGATAAATATTCATGAAACTTTCATAAGTATACCCTGCAGTCCTAATTTGTGAACCAAGAACACAAAAACAAACAAAATACCACGTGGACTGCTCATAAATTAAGTGCATTAAATTTGAAAATACATGAGTAATATTGTTTCACATATACTGTACAAAGTGAATAATTGTAACATTCAGTCCCAATTTGGAAAAATAAAGTGCCCAGGTGTTAAATACTAATTGGTGAACTTCATGCAAAAATGACAGACAGGTGCTCCTCTGTGCTTAATCGGTGCCCCACATGGATGTGAACTCAGTTAGCTGTGGACCACCCTTCTCTAGGTTGGTCTTAAGCACCTGGTTTGGGACTAGACCAATGCGTGATGGCAAAAATGGCACCAATATTCATTCCTAGGAATCATGCGATCTGACATAGTAACCAATAGGATGATGACCAGCGTGGATATAAATGACAGCGTAGTTTCGAAAGAGCCTTTTTAACCACTTGAGCTCCTGAGGATTTACCCCCCTTAATGACCAGGCCTTTTTTTGCTGTTTGGCGCTGCACTAATTCAAATGATAATTGCGCGGTCATGCAATGCTGTACCCAAAACGAAATTTACGTCCTTTTTTTCACACAAATAGAGCTTTCCTTTGATGATATTTTATCACCTGTGTGCTTTTTCTTTTTTGCGCTACAAAAAAAAAAACACAAAAATTTTGAAAAAACATATTTTTTATAGCTGAAAGTAAAAAAATATTGTATCGTAAACTCAAAGTTAGTCATAAATTTAAGCCAAAATGTATTCTGCTACATATTTTTGGTAAAAAAAAATCCAGTGCATTAGCGGGCAAACTGGCACTATATGGGAGGGGCGCTAACACTATTGGAAGTCACCAGTGATACTAATACAGTGATCAGTAAAAATCTGTTCACTGTAATCAATGACACTGGTGACAGGGCAGTGAAGGGGTTAACTGGGGGGGGGGCGATCAAGGGGTTAGACGGGATTACTGGTGTACTGGCGGGCAAACTGGTGCTATCTGGGAGGGGCGCTAACACTATTGGAAGTCGCCAGCGACACTGATACAGTGATCAGTAAAAATCTGTTCACTGATCAATGACACTGGTGACAGGGCAGTAAAGGGGTTAACTCGGGGGGGTGATCAAGGGGTTAGACGGGATTACTGGTGTATTAGCGGGAAATCTGGCGCTATCTGGGAGGGGCGCTAACACTATCGGAAGTCGGCAGCGACACTGATACAGTGATCAGTAAAAATCGGTTCACTGATCAGTGACACTGGTGACAGGGCAGTGAAGGGGTTAACTGGGGGGGCCGATCAAGGGGTTAAACGGGATTACTGGTGTACTGGCGGGCAAACTGGCGCTATCTGGGAGGGGCGCTAACACTATCGGAAGTCGCCAGCGACACGGATACAGTGATCAGTAAAAATCGATTCACTGATCAGTGACACTGGTGACAGGGCAGTAAAGGGGTTAACTCGGGGGGGTGATCAAGGGGTTAGACGGGATTACTGGTGTATTAGCGGGAAATCTGGCGCTATCTGGGAGGGGCGCTAACACTATCGGAAGTCGCCAGCGACACGGATACAGTGATCAGTAAAAATCGATTCACTGATCAGTGACACTGGTGACAGGGCAGTGAAGGGGTTAACTGGGGGGGGCAATCAGGGGGTTAAATGTGACCTAGGTGTGTTCTAACTGTAAATGTGCAATGTTTTACTCACTTTTACTGTATCTTCTTCCCTCTCTGGGACGGAATGTGCCCAGTCAGAGAAGAATGACATCATATCCTGTCCTGTGTAAATGTCAACACAGGACAGGATAGGACAGGGACCAATCATCTGATTTCAGCCAGACATCACTGGCTGAAATCGAATGATTGATCCCTCCGGGATCAAATGGTGTCACCTGCGGGTCGGCAGGACCGCCCGCATGCCCCCTGGAGGCGAAAACGTTGGGAGCGCGGAATCAGTTTTAAAATGTGGTTTTGCGCCTCAGTGCCGCCCTGCACACGTATATATACAGTGGCAGGGCGGCAAGCGGTTAAACTTTCTCCTCTCCTCCCAAGCAGTAAACCAAGTTTCAGCATGTGAACAGAAACAAAAGAAAACGTCCCATAATGTAAAACCATAAAAAACTTTAATGATGGGGAGAATAAAACTCACATGTAAAAAGGGCCCATAACCTGGCACTCAGTGTATTCAGCCTTGCTACCTGTGAAAAGGAACCAAGATGGCCGCAGAGTTCCAGTGGGCGGAAATGACGTCAGCAGAAGTTGCGTCATCAAACCTCGACCTGTTTCGATCAATAGATCGTCATCAGGAAGTGCACTTCCTGATGATGATCCATTGATCGAAACCGGTCGAGGTTTGATGACGCAACTTCTGCTGACGTCATTTCCGCCCACTGGAACGCTGCGGCTATCTTGGTTCCTATTCACAGGCAGCAAGACTATCATGTACCTGGTTATGGAGGGCAACGGAGAGAGGGCTTCCCTTTTGACTAAGTTCTGGACTCCCCTGAGAGTGGGACAGCGGGAGTCAGGCCCAAAGTTACACAGGTCGCCTGTAGGAGTGCTGGTTGGTGGTGCACTCAGAAGCACAGCTGGTGCACGGAGCTAGGTCTGCAGACAGGAGGCGCCTGTGCGTGGTATGCAAGCCCTTCCGGGATTTAGAGGTTTACTGGGTAGTCAGTTCAAACAAAGGTCAGGTACCAGGTGGGAATCAGAGCTGACGTAGCAGATGGGATAGCCGAGGTCATACACAGAGGAGCGAGCGAGAGTATCCGTAAGCCAAGCCGAGGTCAGATCAGGGGTAAATCAGAGTAGACAGGTCCAGGAGCAAGCAGAGTTGGTATCAGGAAATCACAGGTCACAATCACAGGAGCAGGGCACGGGGAGCTAGAGATAATCCAGCAACTTGAGGAAGTGATGACCCTCCTTATAAAAGGCCGCCTGGCACCAAACTGAGGCTGATGCGTGCTTCTGTGGCCATGCAGGGTACTGGCAGAAATGCCAGATCTTCCAGAACTCCTGCTGTGGACAGGACCCTGACAAAAGGCTGAATACACTGAGTGCCAGTCTATGGGCACTTTGCTTGTGAATTTTATTCTCATAATTGCTCCCTATTATTAAAGTTTTTTTTTATGGTTTTACACTATGGGATTTCAAATATACTGTATGTCTTTGTAAATACATTCCAAAAATGTAAATGTGTATTTTTAAATATATGTAAAAATATGTGTTAAGATTACTTTTTTATATGTTAAAAAAAATCTGAAAAATATATTTAAAAAAATATTTTAAATATATTATTCAGATTTTAACATATTTTTACACACATTTGTAAATGCATTCCAAAAATATAGATTTGTATTTTTCTAAACATGCAGTATATTTGAAATGTATTTTAAAAAATATTTTTCATATATTATGTAATAAAAACGCATTCAACAGCACCTCCTGCCTGGAGTTTGCATGTTCTCCCTGTGCCTGCGTGGGTTTCCTCTGGGTACTCCGGTTTCCTCCAACACTCCAAAGACATGCTGGTAGGTTAATTGGATCCGGTCTAAATTGACCCTTGTATATGAAAGTGAGTTAGGGACCTTAGATTGTACGCCCCTTGAGGGTTAGGGACTGATGTGAATGTACAATATATATGCAAAGCACTGCGTAAATTGACGCCGCTATATAAGTACCTGAAATAAATAAAAATTTAAATTCCAACTTGATATATATACATACATACATATATATATATATATATATTTTTTTTTTTATTGAAATCTAATGAATATGGCTAAAATTGTAGCATTTCAAATATATGGCAATATATTTTGGGAAGAATATTTTTTAAAAATATTTCAAACATATTTTTCTTCCATATGGGTATTTCAACTTTTAGTTCAGGTTTCACAAAATTTCAGACAGGATTTGACAAACTTCCACAAACTGAACCCAGGCAGATTTGCCCATTCTTATTAATGAGCTGAAGGCAAGATGACCAGGCTGTGATGTATTCCTCAAAATACATTCATTATAAAGTCTATGGCAAATAAGTGAAGTGTAGGAATACATTTTCATTCAATATCACAATAAAGTATGGTCTTGATGCACCACATTGCATATGCTAGAGACAATTATATCTATAGACATTGAAATCTACAGAAAGCTTGCTGCCTCTGCTGTTAATTATTGTAATTAAAGTCCATATGATACTGATAACTACATGCCATTTTATGAAATTTAGTACTGGCACCAACGATGTGTACATGTGTTCTGTTAATCTTTGTGTTCCAGGGAAACAAACAGATTAAATATAAAAAGATGAAAGTGTAGATTACATTGTGCGGGCTCGATTAAAGTTCCAGCATCTGCAGTTCCCTTTCATCCTTCCTGTTAATGACTATATTAAAGCCTGTATTCATCAACAGGTGCCAGCAAACAAAGCGGAAACTGAAAAACACAACTCAAATGTTATAAAATAATAAAAATGATATATCAATGCAATCACTGCTTTCATTGAGTCCCATCTGGAAGTAAGCAACCCTTTTTATCAGTTTGCATTATAAAGGAAAAAAACGAATTTAAATTTCAATACAAAAAGCACCATCTGATTTTTTTTTTATTTTTTTAACCCAGCTGCTCCAAACAAGGTTTTTTTTTTTTAATATACAAACAGCAAATGAAAAGAATGTATTTGAGACAACAGGAATTGTTTAGACATTATTTCTGGTGCAGCTTACATCTCTAGCAACTCATCTGAAGTGGGCTTCAGAATTATAAAGAAATAAAACAACGACTCTTTGTAAAATGATTTCAGGCGTGCTGAAGTAGAGTTATTTTACAAATGAGCAGTTGAAAATAAACACTTTTCCACCCACTGCTTTGCTGACAAAGGAAACCATGTGCTATATAAACCCTAACAATGAACTTCTCTTATTTAGTCCATTTTGTTCTGTTAAGTATATCATGGAAATGATTTTGTTATATCTGTTCGGTAAGCGTATAAAAATTACTTGTTGCTCTTGCCAGAATTATTGTCAGATGATAATTTCCTGTGTTCTCTAGCTGTGTAGCAGTCATATCAATTGGATTGTTACTAGTAATCCTAGAGGACTATAGAACATCTCCTATCTACTTTATGAAAAGTAGGCAAGGAGGGGTATTCTGAATATTCAGAATGCTGTCTCCGTAGGACAGGAACTGTTACTGGCAGGGTCACTTTGTAAAATAAAGGAAAGAAAATCAATCACCATATCGATGGACAGGTAAACTGCAATACATTTTATTTTTTTCTTGGGATTAGATACACAAAATTTGCTACAGTTGGGTTTTTAAATAGTTCAATAAACTCTTAGAATGCCTGCATGCATGTACAAGCTACCAGGTGATACATTTGCCCTTTTGACTTGTGAATTGCAAACTTTTTTCAGTTTGTGCAAATATAATATTGCCTGTTCAGTGTCAAATGTTAGTTGCCTGGCTGTCATAGTAGTCAGCATTGTCATTTTAGGGGATACTCCAGAGGAGATAGTGTTGTACTGTCTGACAGTTTTACCCATTGGAGTCTCTGTGCTGATTGTGGTTTCAGTCTATTCCCTGTATAGTCCAGTGCTGTGTTGCCAGTTTCCCTACCCTAGGTTGGGAATGGTATGGATTTGCCCCTCCCAGGGATGTGAAGGTGGTGACCAGGGGCGGACTGACCATTTGGAAACTCGGGCACTGCCCGGGGTCAGTAGGGGGCCCCATGAGATGCCCCTGGTACCTTTGTCATAGGCTTTTTTGAGTTTGGGCAAGGACGCAGGGGCCCCATGATCCCCTATTGCTCGTGAACCCCATGAGTTGTCAGTCCGCCCCTGGTGGTGACCTGGAGTTTTGACGGTGCTCGATTTAAATTTTTACAAATGGGATACCCCCCCCCCCATGGCATGCCCCTAAAGAAGCAGAATTCCTGGCTTTGAAACATATTGAGCTTAGGCTTATGTAGTCATGCAACATTATGGAAGTTCGAGTGAATATCCATAATTTGGACACTATGGACATTTAACAGATTTTTTTTTTTTTAATTCTTTTTATTTAAGTTTGTAAAAGAAGACGTTACAAAACAGCCTCTGGGCATTCTCTGGCTCATTTAGTACAAATCACAAAATAGAAAACAAAACAAAGCAGAAACATAGTAGTAGCTCACTCAATTCCCTGTTAAACAGTGTTGATGTCTAGATTGTACATGAAGATGAGTGAAGATCTTGGCAGTTGTAGGAATATAAAAGGGATATATAGTGGGAGGGTACTCAGGTCAGGGTATAGTCCCTGGGAGCGGTGAAAATACCCTGGGAGTAAAAAAAAAAAAATTTGGGGGGCAGCAGAACATAAATTATATATATCAGCATAAAACGGGTCTCACAAAAATCCTTACCCTTCTCCAGAATAAAGGAGTACCCAACTTCCCTCACTCCGCAGTAGCCATAGAAGATGACTCAAGCCACACATCCCCAGTTTCATTAAACTTTTTTGGGCATCTCCTGGATATGCAAGTTAATTTGCACAAGGGCACAACTGAGTTGGCCAGTGTCTTCCAATAATGTAAGGATGGGGTTTGGGCTTCCTTCCATTTTAAAACTATAGTCTTTCTGGCATATGAAAAAAAAAAATAAAAAAAAATAAAAAAAAATAAAAAAAATAAAAAGGAGTGTCCTGGTTGCTCTAGTGTGTGCCAGGGTACTGACCAAGCCTAATAAACACAAATCTACTGTCTGGGGGATGTTTATACTGTAGTAGTCAGGGAGTGGATAAAATCAAGGATCTCCAACCAGAGCATAGAGATGTGAGGACAATGCGAAAATACACTGTTCAAAAAAAATTTAAAACACTTTGAAAATACATCAGATCTCAAATGGGGAAAAATATCATGCTGGATCATCTATACTGGTATGTACTGTTTAATGTGTTAGGAATGTAAGGATGCCCCATCGCATGATGGAAATGAAAATTATCAATTTACAGAGGACTGAATTCAAAAGGCCCCCCCGAAAATCAAAGTGAAAAAATGATGCAGCAGGCTAGTTCATTTTGCTGAAATTTCATTGCAGCAACTCAAAATAGTACTCCACATGCTTGTATGCATGCCTGACAACATCGTGGCATGATCCTAATGAGACAACGGAGCTCCTGGACAGTCTGAGGTGCAACCTGGTGGCGTTGGATGGACCAAAACATGATATCCCAGAGGTGTTCTATTGGATTTAGGTCAGGCGAGCATGGGGACCATTCAATGGTATCAATTCCTTCATCCTCCAGGAACTTCCTGTATACGCTTACCACATAAGGCCGGGCATTGCCGTGCACCAGAAGGAAGCCAGGACCCACTGCACCAGTGTAGGGTTTGACAATAGGTTTAAGTATTTCATCCCAATGCCTAATTGGCAGTCATGGTTCCATTGTCTAGCCTGTAGAGGTTTGTGCGTCCCTCCAAGGATATGTCTCCCCAGACCATCACTGACCCACCACCAAAACAGTTATGGTGAATGATGTTACAGGCAGCATAACATTCACCATGGCTTCTCCAGACCCCTTCACGTCTGCCACATGTGCTCAGGGTGAACCTGCTCTCATCTGTGAAAAGCACAGGGCGCCAGTGGCGGACCTGCCAATTCTGGTGTTCAATGGCAAATGCCAATCGAGCTCTATGGTGCCGGACAGTGAACGCAGGGCCCACTAGAGGATGTCAGGTCTTCAGGCCACCCTCATGAACTCTGTTTCTGATTGTTTGGTCAGAGAGTTACACCAGTGGTGTGCTGGAGATCATTTTGTAGGGCTCTGGCAGTGCTCATCCTGTTCCTCCTTGCACAATGGAGCAGATAACGGTCCTGCTGATAGTTTAAGGACCTTCTACAGCCCTCTCCAGCTCTCCTAGAGTAACTGCTGCCTGTCTCCTGGAATCTCCTCCATGCTCTTTAGACTGTGCTGGGAAAACCTTCCTGCAATGGCATGTATTGATGTGTCATCCTGGAGGAGTTGGACTGCCTGTGCAACCTCTATTGGGTCTATGTATCGCCTCATGCTACCGGTAGTGACACTGACCCTAGCCAAAATGCAAAAACTAGTGGAAAACAGTCAAAGAAGATGAGTAGGGAAAAAATGGTCAGTGGCCTCCACCTGTAAAACCATTCCTGTTTTGGGGGTCGTCTCATTGTTACCCATCTAATGCACCTGTTAATTTAATTAACAAAGAAGCAGCTGAAAGGGATTAACAACCCCCTCTGCTACTTAACTGACCAGATCAATATTCACAGAGTTTAAATTGACTTGATTCTATACTCTGATTAAAAAGTGTTCCTTTAATTTTTTTGAGCAGTGTATGTGGAAAAAAATCCTCTGAGGCATCCCCACAGCATCAACAATTAGATAGCACCTCATTAAAGTCTATATATCCTCATGAAATAGTCTATGGAATTAGATAGGTCATATGCAATATCTTAAACTATATCAATTTGTCTCTGGTGGCCACTTGCTAAGAAAGGGGATAATCCCAATCCTCCCCATCAAGTTATGCAATCTCCCACCCACCTTCTTGATTATAGTATGGGTTGATTGGGTTAATGAACCCGTCACATATATTGTCTAAATATTTGATACCTCTTGAAGCCCAAATAGAGGGGTTTGGGAGAGTCTCAAATTCTGGCAAATTAGGGTTATAACACAATGCTGTGTGAGGAGACCAAAAGGCAAAGGTCGAGGCACATTTAGGACCATGGACCAATCCCTAAAAACCACTCACATTGATGAGGTAAGAGGTGGGAACACCACCCGCTCTCCCCATTATAACAAATTGCGAAATACAGTGTGGAAAATAATTAGTTGATCCCCTGCAAATTTTTTTGATATTTTGGACTTTTCTGCATTTGACTTTATTTACGGATTTATTTTTCATGTATGAATATTGTGAATGCTTTTTGCTCATCATGAATGTTGTGTTTAACACATGCTTTAAGCTTGTAAGATTTTATATTTAGAGGTGCTGCATTATTTTCTTTGTTCATTCAATGACATTATAAAAAGGAATGTGCCTTAGAATACATGTGTTGCTTTTAAAGCTAAACCCCGAGAATTGCCATGTATGCCATATTTTTTCTGCTCTCACAGCACACTTATCACAGGTCTGTGAAAGTATTCTTCAGGTGAGAGGATGAGTATTACAGTGAAGCATTTAAAATTATCACAAAGAAATCAGCAATGTCAATTTACATTTTACATTCATGAAAGACTCCCTTTAATTTCAGATCTTTACAAAGCAGGAATATTTGGGCTTGGTAAATAAGGTTATGAGAATACCAAAGAATAGGCAAATAGCCCATTCAACTATAGCAGCCAATCATACAGTAGCTCACAATAAAAATGGATGACTGCCTAATGCATGAGACACTTTTATGCCTTTATTTACCCCTTATTAAAAGAATTATTCTCTTCATTTTAGATGCACAACCAGTGAAATTGGAATTTGGATTACATACTTATAAGTCCTATAGAGTCTCTATAACAAATACTTATGTACTAGGTGTGTCTTGTCAATTATTGTCGCTTTTGCAGCTTTCATTTTTGCCACAGCACACGCTTAAAAGTTTTGCAACTAAGTTTCAGTAGTAAATAAAACACCATAAATCATTAAAAGCTAGCTAGTACACTACTTAATTTGTGCCATGTGGAAATTGATAAAATAACTGCTAAGTGCTGGAGAGAAATAGAGGATATAAAATAAATAAAAAGTTACCAGTTAGTAGCATGCAGGTTTAATCTTATAAAACTGTTGTAGCAGACCTAAAAGTACCTATGTGCACTATATTGCTATTTATTTGGACAATTTACTGAAAGCTGATGTTGCGAATCTCATTTCTTGCTCTACTTTCATACCTGGGTAATGCCAAACTTGATGTGAGTTGTAAACTGCAGACAGTGTCTTGTCAACCAATACATTCTCTGGACTGGAACCATTTATATCTGCAATTTCTACAGTGCTGTTCAAATTTTCTATAGACAATGATAAAACAAAATGTTATACTTGATAAAATAAAGAAGGAAATTGAGGGAAAGAGAAACAGCCAAACAAAAAGAACGTAGGAAAGAAAGCAAGATAGTTGGAAAAAGTGTAAGAGAATGAAAAGTAATACAAGGAAATTAAAAATATTGTAAGAGAAAACATAAAAGGAATGTAAAAGAGAAATAAATATAGGTGCATCTCAAATTAGAATATCATAAAAAAGTTTAATTTTTTCAGTATTTCAATTCAAAAAGTGAAACTCATTATATAGATTAATTACAAACAGGGTGATCAATTTCAAGCATTTATTTATTTTTTTAATTTTGATGATTATGGCTTACAGTTAGTGAAACCC
This sequence comes from Staurois parvus, assembly GCF_062004578.1. Lineage (NCBI taxonomy): Eukaryota > Metazoa > Chordata > Amphibia > Anura > Ranidae > Staurois > Staurois parvus. Next base: position 1,670,931 of record NW_028318168.1, on the reverse strand, counting down.
CAAAATTCAGCATCTCAGAAAATTAGAATATTACATAAGACCAATAAAAAAAAAAGAAAAAAAAAAAAAGAAGATTTTTAATACAGAAATGTTTGCTTACTGAAAAGTATGTCCATGTACAGTATAATATGCACTCAATACTTGGTCGGGCTCCTTTTGCTGAGTTACTGCATCAATGCATTGCGGCATTGAGGCGATCAGCCTGTGCACTGCTGAGGTGCCATGGAAGCCCAGGTTGCTTTCATAGTGGCCTTCAGCTCATCTGCATTGTTGGGTCTGGTGTCTCTTGTCTTCCTCTTGACAATACCCCACAGACACTCTATGGGGTTTGAGTCAAGCGAGTTTGCTGGCCAATCAAACACAGTGATGTCACGATCATTAAACCAGGTATTGGTACTGTGGGCAATGTTGGCAGGCGCCAAGTATTGCTGGAATTTGAAATCAGCATCTCCACAGAACTGGTCAGCAGTGGGAAGCATGAAGTGCTCTAGAATTTCCTGGGAGAGGGCTGCGCTGACTTTGGACTTGATAAAACACAGTGGACCAACACCAGCAGATGACATGGCTCCCTAAATCATCACTTACTGTGGAAACTTCACACTGGGCCTCATGCAACTTTGATTCTGTGCCTCTCCTCTCTTCCTCCAGACTCTGGGACCTTGATTTCCAAATGAAATACAACATTTACTTTCATCAGAAAAGAGGACTTTGGACCACTGAGCAACAGTCCAGTCCTTTTTCTCTCTAGCCCAGGTAAGACGCTTCTGACGTTCTCTGGTTCAGGAGTGGCTTTACACAAGGAATGCATCTCTGTGTGGAGGCTCTTGAACCACTGACACCAGCTGTGGTCCACTCTTTGTGAATCTGTCCCAAGTTCTTGAATGGCCTTTGTTTCATAATCCTTTAAAGGGTGCAGTTATCCCTGTTTTTTTTCCACCACACTTTATCCTTCCACTCAACTTTCCATTTAATATGCTGAGAAACAGCACTCTGTGAACAGCCAGCTTCTTTAGCAATGAACATTTGTGACTTGCCCTCCTTGTGGAGGGTGTCAATGACTGTCTTCTGGACAACTGTCAAGGCAACAGTCTTCCACGTGATTGTGTAACCTACTGAACCAGACTGAGAAACTAAAAGACTCAGGAAACCTTTACAGGTGTTTTGAGTCAATTAGCTGATTAGAGTGTGACACCATGAGTCTACAATATTGAACTTTTTTTTACAATATTATAATTTTGTGTGATACTGAATTTTGGGTTTTCACTAGCTGTAACTATAATCATCAAAATTAAAAGAAAGAAATGCTTAAAATAGATCACTCTGTGTGTATTGAATCTATAAAGAACCAGCAAACACAAATGCTCCTGCGCTTGGGGATGGACTCGATGCTACAACCACATTAAGAATGTCCTGGAACATGCACACCTTGCTGCCCTCAAATGGACCGGGGGAATCCAAATATACTGAATGGGGAAAGAACAAAAAGAGGGCGCACAGGCCTAGTGCATTACCATAAAAAATGTTTAATAAAAAATAATAAATAATAAAGTAGGTGTTGTACTCACAAACGACAATATAGTCAAGGCACATCATAAAAGAACAGCTGGATCAACACCGCGCTGAGTAACAGTCCGCAATAGGGAGTTTAGACATCCAAAAGGCTGACGCGTTTCGAGGACTTGCCTCTTCCTCAGAGCCAACTGACCAAATGTCTGCTCCCTCTTTTATATGCTCACTACTAGTTAAACCAAAGGTCACATGGGCCATCCTGGACACTCCCCTGTGCAGGTGGAGGAGTCACAGGGGCAATCGACATAGTGTAAGTAAACACGAAAGGTCTATAAATATATATATATATATATATATATATATATATATATATATATATATATATGTATAAATAAAACCATTGAAACTAGTGACAATCATAAAATCATATGAACCATAAGAAGTGTGCACAGTGAAAAATGAATAAATAAATGGAAAGTTACACATATATAAAAAATAATAAAAATCCTTCCCTGGTGATGCACTGCACTGCTCGCCTTTAAATAAATGGATGGATGGATGAGCAACGCTACGAAGCTGCCTAGTGCTCTGCTTGCCATAGACAACCATGGGACATGGATTTAATATAGAGAGTAGATCTGAAACCCAGCAGAGACACTTATTAATTCATAGAGATGCGGCCTACAGGGTGTGTGCCTCTCATTCTAGTATAGTCATATGATGAGACGTAGGCATGTGTGGCAATGTAGTGCACCATGGATGGATATGCATATGCAATACTATATACAAGAACAAAGGAGATAAATCACTAGTAAAACATAAATGTTGATATAAAACGTTACAAAAAAACTTCTTAATATTAATTAATTAATAATAATATTAATTTTATTTTATTTTTTTTATTATAATTTTTTTTCTCTTTTCCTATATATTTATATTTCTTACGCTTCCATGTCTATGCATACACACATATACCATACACTATACCAATTTTACCAGATATTATACTATATTGTAACAATACTTATTTAATTTAATTTTATTTAAACTTTGTGAGCCATATTAAGAAGTTTTTTGTAACGTTTTATATCAACATTTATGTTTTACTAGTGATTTATCTCCTTTGTTCTTGTATATAGTATTGCATATGCATATCCATCCATGGTGCACTGCATTGCCACACATGCCTACGTCTCATCATATGACTATACTAGAATGAGAGGCATACACCCTGTAGGCTGCATCTCTATGAATTAATAAGTGTCTCTGCTGGGTTTCAGATCTACTCTCTATATTAAATCCATGTCCCATGGTTGTCTATGGCAAGCAGAGCACTAGGCAGCTTCGTAGCGTTGCTCATCCATCCATCCATTTATTTAAAGGCGAGCAGTGCAGTGCATCACCAGGGAAGGATTTTTATTATTTTTTATATATGTGTAACTTTCCATTTATTTATTCATTTTTCACTGTGCACACTTCTTATGGTTCATATGATTTTATGATTGTCACTAGTTTCAATGGTTTTATTTATACACATATATATATATTTTTTTTTTTATAGACCTTTCGTGTTTACTTACACTATGTCGATTGCCCCTGTAACTCCTCCACCTGCACAGGGGAGTGTCCAGGATGGCCCATGTGACCTTTGGTTTAACTAGTAGTGAGCATATAAAAGAGGGAGCAGACATTTGGTCAGTTGGCTCTGAGGAAGAGGCAAGTCCTCGAAACGCGTCAGCCTTTTGGATGTCTAAACTCCCTATTGCGGACTGTTACTCAGCGCGGTGTTGATCCAGCTTTTCTTTTATGATATGCCTTGACTATATTGTCGTTTGTGAGTACAACACCTACTTTATTTTTTATTAAATATTTTTTATGGTAATGCACTAGGCCTGTGCGTCCTCTTTTTGTATTGAATCTATATAACATAGGAGTTTCACTTTTTGAATTGATTTACTGAACTAAATTAACTTTTGATATTATTCTAATTTCTTGAGATGCACCTGTACCGTACCTGTATTTTAGAGACAGAGAAAAGCAATGAAAGAGAAAGAGAAAATGTAAGAGAAACATGAAAAAAAAAGAAGAAAAAAAAAGACATTTACATTTCTATTCTTTTGGATTATAAGGGAGATAGTAACTTTAGAAAGTATTACCAAGAATTGTTAAAGGGTAGGAGGAAAAACAACAAAAATTACTTCTCAATGTGAACTCAACATGTGTGCCTCAGTTATGTAACATCAGAAAGGAAATGGCATTGAATATTTTATACCTTACTTTTTTGAGGTTGCTATATTTACAAATGGACTTTTCATGCCATTGAAGACAGAATTTGACAATTCCGCTGTACCGAGAATTACTTGTTAACTACTTTTATGCTCAAGTAAATCATTTTTGAAAGATGGAATGGAGGAAAAAAAAAACAAGGCAGATGGGACAAATATTATATTATATACACACACACACACACACACACACACACACACACACGCAAACAAAAAATATTTGCACATTTAAATATAAAAAAATCTAGAATGCTGGAGCAACTCTATGGCTAGGTCATTCATTCTCAGTCAGGGGTACATAACCTGCTTGTACAAGTAAATTCAAAATTGTTTGGTCAGCATGATAATTCATAGATAAAAACAGATTTTATAGTAACAAAAAAAAGCATGTTTTTAAGTTGAATATATGGTAAATTATAATACGAAGCACTCTGCTATTGTATTTGAAACACTTTTGCTTAGAAGATGTACAATTACATCAAGGAGTACATTCTATAATACCAATTTGAGTAATAATGATGATTAATTTTTCTGCAACATGCCAGACTGAGAAAAAAAATAGAGAAAAACACATCAAGAAACAAATGATAATGAATCTTATATAGCAGACTTTTAATTACTGTACATGGTATGATGACTTTGGGAACATTGGCGAAATAGAGAACAAAGTCAATGAGCATCACTCAAACCAAAAAAAATACATCACCAATGTTATGCCAAAAATGTGATATTGGAGTTAAATTCACTTGAAATAAAGCTTGTTTGCATTTTATGAGCTGCATGCTTCAAGTGACACTATGGGGTTGATTTACTAAAACTGGAGAGTGCAAAATCTGGTGCAGCTCTGCATAGAAACCAATCAGCTTCCAGGGTTTTATTTTGTCAAAGTTTAATTGAACAAACTAAAGTTAGAAGGTAATTGGCTACCATGCACAGCTGCACCAGATTATTCACTCTCTAGTTTTAGTAAATCAATCCATGTGTTCAGCTGTGAACAGGCACAACAGAAAACCATCTGCTTTTGAAATGCTCTGGTGTGAATGGGGCCTAAAGGTTCGAACAAGTCAAGATATTTGGTCTGATGTCAATGTATGATGTGCTTCTTATTTGAATAAATCCCTACTGAAGTTGTAAGACAATGCTAAGAAGTTGTATCACTGGTTGGTAGATAAATAACTTTGCAAGTTATTTATTCCAGGTTATCCTTCCTTACTTTTCTACCTTTACCTACTACAGTAATACTTAACATATTTGAATTTTAGAATTTCATAAAATGTTCAAATGATGTTAACGTACAAAACCCAAGAACAAAGGCTGTATTTTTGTTTTCCTTTTTCAGGATAGGGACATTTTAAAATGGTACAGAAAGTACCTGTTGAATTTACTGCAAATGCAATGTTCATACGAGATAAACTGAAAGCAAAAAACAATGTTATCTTCTAGTATAAACAACTAATTTTTTCACCCCTATGTAAAGGAGATGAACAATTGCAACCATTACTCACTCCATAGAGTTAGTGGATGAATTAACATAGCAATCCAGTTTACAGTAAGTGTTTTATTTGCAGGATTACCAGGTAAAAATAAAAATGACCAAATCCCGAGAAAAGGAAAATGAATACAGACACCTCAGAGAATTTGCAACATATCACATTTTTGTTTTTGGGTTTAGTTACACTTTAATATGGTGAAATATATTACATATATACACTATGTTTTCTCTCTTTGCCTCTGTCTATATTCAGTTAAAAAAAATCTAAATAAAAGAAAAAAACATTTTAAAAAGTTGATCAGGCACTTACAGATTTAAGGGCTGCACCCAGTCTAAGTTAACCACTTCCAGTCCGGACACTTTTACCCCCTTCCTGTCCAGGCCAATTTTCAGTTTTCACTACTATCACACTTTGAATGACAATTGCGCGGTCATGCAACACTATACCTATATGAATTTTTTAGCATTTTTTGAGACAGATTTATTTTGGTGGTATTTATTCACCACCGGGATTTTTTTTTTTTTGCTATGTAAATTTAAAGTCCAAAAAGTTTGAAAAAAAGTGTTTTTCTTCTAAAATTTTGCAAATAAATAGTATTTCATCATAAATCTTGGCCACAATGTATTCCGTTATCTTTTTTTTTTTTTTTTTTAAAAATAACCCAAATTAGTTTATAACCAAAAATTACAAATTTTAAACATTTAAAAAATTTTTTTTAATATTATTTATGTTTTTTTTTTTACATACTGTCACCCTAGCAGTACAGTGTCACCATGGTGACACTGTACTACTTGTGGGGGGTGATGAAGATTTTTTTTTTTCTACGTTCTTGCAGCCATTGAGAACTACTTTGTGAGATGTGATTGGTCACAGCTTGTCACATGGTACAAGGCTGTTGTGAATAGCCTTGTATCATGTAACCTCTGTGATCATTCACAGATTTCACACGTAGTAAGCAATGTCGTCAGAAGTAACATCTTGCTTACTACTCTGCATGTGATCACTGATTGGCCAATCAGTGATCATATGATCAGGACCTTGCACAGAGGTCCCATCCCATGATCGGTGTTCCACTGTGTCCAGAGGAGCGCGCAGAAGCAGGGTGTGGGGAGGCCATTTTTAAAAATGGCCACTTGACCCTGCACTGCCACCCTCCGGCTGTTTATATACATGGGCTGGACGGGAAGTGGTTAAAGGTATAAAAAGGGGCTCTAAAATAGGTTTAAACCATTGTTTACCGATTTCCAAGATGTGTACAACCAATGTTAGAGAAACCCTAAACAAGTGAAAGAACATCACAATGTCCTTATAAAGGAAAATGAGGAACTCATGAAACAGAAGGAGAAAACTTTCATGTGATAGTTCTCATGTTATTATTAAAGTGGTTGTAAAGGCTGAAGGTGTTTTACCCTCATGCAGCCTATGCATGAAGCTAAAAAACCTTCTGTGTGCTGCTCACCCCACAGCTCCCCCAATACCTACCTGAGCCTGATCCACTGCTATGCGCAAGAGTCTCTGCTCTCTTCATTGGCTAAGACAGCAGCGAGAGCCATTGGCTCTCATAGCTGTCAATCACAATCAGTGAGGAGCATGCAGGGGGGTGTAGCTTAACTCTGCTCGCTGTACAGTAGTGCATTTAGATTTTTTGCTGCCCTAGGCAACACAAAAATGTTGTGCCCCCCTCCCCAATGAGAGAGTTCAGTGAGTGTGTGTATAAAGGATTCTCTTTCTCCCTCCCCCTCTCTCCTTCTCCCCCCTTCTCCCTCTCCCCCCCCCTTCCTTCGACTTTTTCTTCCTCTCTCTCTTTATCCCCTTCTCCCTCTCTCCCCCCTCTCTCTCTTTTTCCTTTCTATCTCTCCCTCTTCCCTCCCTCTTCCCTTTCTCTCTCTCCCCCCTCTCCCTCAGATCATATGGGACACTCTCCACCCCTTCCCCCTCTCCAAGGGCTGCTGATCTCCGTGCAGCAGGAAGGGGGGGGGGGAAGGTGTGTGCAGTCCCATACGATCTATCAGTGAAATCTGCTGGATGGATGACAGGAGGGAGAGCCCACAGAAGATAACACAGTTCACCTCCTCTGGAAGATGATTGGTTTCTATGCAGAGCTCCTCCAAATAAAAATGCCCACTCACATAGTAATCTTCTTCCTCAGGGTCCCTGAGGAAGTCACGTGGTAAACGTGACGCAACGCGTCGGTACACGGGGAGGAACTTCCGGGAACATGGTGACGTCATTTCCGGCGTGGGGGCCATATTGGATCACCTTTTTCAGATACCCATGCAGTACACCCATAGCATGTGGAAGATGAGCTGAAGACAAGAAGATTACTATGTGAGTGGGCATTTTTATTTGGATTATATACACTTAATAAACAGGTTACACTATGGAGGTTCTCTGTTTGTATTTTACTATGATCCTGGGAGGAGCTGGCTGCTAGTTGGTTGAAGGCTGGAGACGCTTGCCACCATTGAGGGGAACCCTGGGAGGAGTCTGTCCTTGTAGGATCGGTTGATCCCCAAAGCAAGCTGGCCCTTTGGGGTCTAAGTAAGGAGGTGAGGGGGCATTCTGGCTGTTGGAGGATTGTCACTTGTGAATCACCCACACAGCACGACAACTACATGAGAGTGAAGTGGGAGTACCACTATATGTGTTGTTATTTTTGGGACTATTTATAACCATTTGTCCACAGTTGGTTTGCACATTTTTTGTGTCATTTCACAGTATTGTGTTACGGTTAATATTTCACTATGTGCACTGTATATTCCCAGTGAGAGGGGATTCACGTATTGCACAATCATTTATATATCATCATACACTCATATTTATTTATATGTGGATCTCCCTGGTGTGGATATCAGGGGGACTGAATATTATGTACTAAGTTGGTTTATTTTGATCACCATTCATTTATTTATTTAGTTTTAGTAATAAGGGGTTCAGTGAGCGCTAACTAATACAGCAGCTGATACACTAAAAAGGAAAAACCATAAACCTTCAAATTGACAATATAACAAATAGTGCAGCGCTAGAATATAAATGACTGCACCAGTGCTCAAAAGGTGGTGCAAAATCCCTTGAATTAATATCAAATAGTATAGGTCATATATATTGTATGTGACCTTCTCAAACAAAAATGAAAATGAAGTAATGACGTGTACCCCACACGGCTTCACTTCACAATAAAAACGCACAATATAAATACACAGTAAAAGGTAGTCCAATAATTAGTGTCAGCAGCTTTGAGGTTAGGATTCCATTTAAGCGCAGGAGGATCCTCGTTATATTTGACTACTCCAGTTAAAACATTTGGATCGATGCACTGTGAAAGCTTATCACACCATGAGATATTTGCACCCAAGTTCAATTTGAGGAGGGGGCTTCTAACCGAAACAGATATGTTTACAATTGTTGAATGTGTGTCGGATAGGGTGATCAGCAATATTGGGGTTCCACAGGGGTTGGTTCTCTCTTCCTTTATTTTTACTGTCCATACCATTGATTTCATCTACCAGACAGAATCTTGTCATCCTTAGAAGTTTTCTGATGACTCTGTGGAAGTGGGATGTGTTAGGGATGGGAAAGAGACTAAGTATAGGACTGTGGTGGAGAACTTTGTCACATGGTGTGAGGATAATCATGTGTATCTACATGTGACTAAGACAAAAAGAGCTAGTTGTGTATTTGAGAAGGAGGAAGGCACCGGTGACCCGTCTCCATTTGGGAAGTGGATGTGGCTGTAGTAGAGAATCTGGAGGTATATATAGATAATAAGCTTAACTGGAACAAGAACATTGCTCTTCTGCTGTAGCACTGAGGAAGCAGGCTAAGGGTGGATGACACCAGACTCAAACTGTTTTGTGAGGCCAATGATGTTGTTGGATCAGAGTTGGCATCTTTAAACACAGTGTTGGAGAGGAGAATGTTGCTCAAGTTACGTTCAATCTTGGACAACTCCTCCCACCCACTCCACAATGCGCTGATCAGTCTGCAGAGTACCATCAGTGACAGATTGTTGCAACCAGCATGCACCACAGAGCAACACAGGAAAATGGAAATAATTTTTGCCTGTGGCCATCAGATTATACAGTAGAATTCTTTCCCGAGTGCTGAATGTGAGGATTTAATTGTGTTTATGATCCAGAGGAGGAACCTTCAACGTTTGAAAAAAATACTGTACAATACAAGGATTTTATCAAACTGTGTTGCAGTTGCTCTTTACGTTTACCTGGTTGTTCTTACATTGGCTATTAGACAGATTTGAAAGACAAAAAGCATTTGGCCCTAAAGTACAATCTCCATTTAATATATGCATTCCACTGTGTGTTATTTGCCATTTCTTACCACAGCTTACAACTGGCTTAACGGTTTCCCACTGCTCTGCTTGCCTATATGTTTATAAGCCTCCATGATCTCCCACAACCTTACACACACGTGGATTATATCATCTTCATATATTTTGTATTCCAACACTCTAACAAGATCCTACTTGCATAAACATGCCATATTTGTTTCATCTTTTGAAGCATTTGGACCTCAAGAGACAGGGACCCCCAACTTCACACTGAGTAATAAATATGCATTCTCTCTCATCTGATACACAGGCACAAGTTTCTTCTGATATGTGGGACTACTTTGCGAATTCCTATATGTGCCTTGACATCATAGCTCTCTTTGCCACACTACCCAGACTGATGTATACATAAATAGCTTGTTGGGGCTACTCATTATTCCTGCTTTAGATGCATTCTGCTTTAGATGCATTTCAAGTAGTCTCACTTGTCCTTCCAGAATCTTGTTGTACTGTTCATTTCACCCCAAGACATTAAAATTGTCTTATGAGATGCTGTACATACTTCCCTCAGTGTAACAGTATCATACCTGTTATATTGATTTCATCTACTGTTGATTTTTCAACTCATAATATATAAAACTCACACTTACTAAGTTTGTGGACCTTCTCTATGAGCTCACTTAGGACTGCATTAGGTCATCTCCTGATGCAAGACAGTTACATATTTATTCTGTTTGGCACACCATATATGGTAAATTTCTCCCCAATGGGGCCACACCCTAGTTCCACCTTAGTCCAACAAGTTGCATTCTACCCGTCGATGGCCAACCCTTCTGCCTTAATTATACAGTCATAATGACACGACCTTTACTATGTGCATGTCAATAGTTACCTTTGATGTACACTGCAATTCATGTTTTTATCATGAACCATATTTGTCTTGGCTGTAGAAACAACCCTGCGCTTTGGGGGTTCCCATATGCTTAATGTGTACAGTATTTGTTAACCACCTGCATACGATTGATATGGGGCTACTGGATTTCTCTATAGCCAAACATTCTCTACAACTTATAAAACACACCCTTTAGTTGTCTTACCATGGCTTCCTAAGGTCACAGTCCCTAGAACCTCATCTGGTACTATATGTTTTTATGTTTATTTTTGGACAAGTATGCATTGTCCAGCACAACCAGTTTCGCAAATCTTCAGAATGTTATTTTAGGTTTGCTACTCATGATGTTTAAAATTAACTAGTAGAGGTTGCTCAGCACTAGTTACCACTTGTGACTAAGGCCTCTCATAGCCATTTGGACTGGCTAACTTCCTTTAACCACTTGCCTACCAGGCACTTATACCCCCTTATTTACCAGGCCAATTTTCAGCTTTCAGCGCTGCCGCACTTTGATTGACAATTGCGCGGTCATGCAACATTGTACCCATATGAAATTTTGATAATTTTTTTCTCACAAATAGAGCTTTCTTTTGGTGGTATTTAATCGCCACTGGGCGCTTTACTTTTTGCGCTATATATAAAAAAAAGTGCAAAAAATTTGACAGTGCAAGTGCAAAAAACAGGTATTTTTTCTCCTTCACTGATGTGCGTTGATGAGGCAGCACTGATGGGCACTGATAGGCGGCACTGATGGGCACTGATAGGCAGCAATAAAGGGCACTGATAGGCAGTACTAATGAGGTGGCACGGATAGGCGGCACTAATGAGGTGTAACGGATAGGCGGCACTAATATGCAGCACTGATAGGCGGCACTGATAGACGGCACTGACTGGCATCACTGCTGGGCACTGACTGGTGGCACTGACTGGCACAACCCCTGGGCACTGACTGGTGGCACTGCTGGGCTGCACTGGTGGGTGGCACTGGTGGGCAGCACTGGTGGGTGGCACTGGTGGGCAGAACTGGTGGGTGGCACAGGTGGGTGGCACTGCTGGGCACAGGTAGGTGGCACTGCAGAGTGGCACAGGTGGGTGCACTGCTGGGCACAGGTGGGTGCACTGCTGGGCACGGGTGGGTGGAGCTAGTGGGCACACTGCTGGGCACAGGTGGGCGGAACTTGCGGGTGGCACTGCTGGGCACCGATCATCAGGGCACTGATCATCAGTGCCCTGATGATCGGTGCCGATCCCCGCTCTGACAACTGCCTGTTCTCGACAGTACTTTCCTCACGATCTGACAGCGTGAGGAAAGTGCAGCCGAGAACCGGCACTTGCATTTCCCTCTGATCAGCGTGTCATTGGACACCGCTGATCACGTGGTAAAAGGCCACTGTGATTGACCTTTTACCACATCACGTGATCAGCTGTGTCCGTAGGACACAGCGATCATGGAGATCGCCGGGTGCGCAGGAGAGCGCGTTCTGGGAGGACGTCATATGACGTCCACTCAGAACTGGCCAGCCGCAGTGCAGCCGTCATTCGGCTATCTGCGGTCGGCAGCTAGTTAAAGGATTTTTCACTTCTCTTATAAAGATCTTCAACCACAAATTTACCCCCTCGTACTACTTACCTGCACTGGAGTTTATACATCTCTATGTATATAACCTGGCCAGAGAAGCCTGATTGAAGGAATTCCTGGCCTTCCCTGCTAATGATACTTCACCCCCCCCCCCCCCCCCCCACAGGACCCACACAGCTGGTAGTGCAATACATTGGTGGTAGCTAAACATTTATTACCTATAAGATCTGTCTCAGGCCCTGAGGACTTGCTTGGGATAGGCCTGTTCTGGCTTATGTATTCATTCATATCATGTATAATACATGTAGCTTGCTAAACCTTAGATATTGCATATTTTTTGGAATGTTTTCTTTATCATTTATATTGCCAATAATGTCAATCAATATCATATGCGGATTCATAAGAAAACTGAAATCTGCTTTAAACTGGTGAACCATTTGGCTCCATTAGAGTAGCAAACATATATTTACCTAACACATCTCAAGCACCCATATGTTAGATTCATTTTGAACCATTTGGATCACAAGGTGGTGTCAATATGTTTTAAATTACCTTGGAATTATGCTTTTGTTCATCATAGGGATTCTGTGTTTAAACTATTTTATGGGTTAGTGTTTCCTTGTAATTTTGTGTGTTCCTATAAACTTGTATTATCCCATTATAGCAGTCCAGCTGTTTGCAGAACTTTCTGTGTTTGTACTGAATCTAGAAGATAAGGAACATTTTTAAAAAAAATATGTTATCTCTTAAATTTTTGAGGACTGCCAGATTTGAAAATAAACACTTCAGAAGGCTAGCCTAGTTGTCCTACAAAACTGCAGGTTATATGTGTATGTATGTATAAGGAGAGTTATCATTACACCATCTTGCACATAAATAATGGTTATAAAGCTATAATGGGCCCTTGTGGTTGCAGTTACTAGATACCAGATGCTGCAAATGTTAGAGCTGAGCTGCTTACTAATTGCCAAGTGCACAGTTATACAAATAGATATTCTGAATACAGTATGTAAACATGCATATTTAGAACTTCTACAAAATATCATTTCTGATCATGAAAACACTATACCTCGCAAAAAACAATTTTTCTTAATTTTATATTACTAAACCAACATAAATTAATCAAATAATTCTACACTGCTCAAAAGAATGAAAGGAACACTTTTTAATCAGAGTATAGAATCAACTCAGTCAAACTCCTGGGATATTGATCTGGTCAGTTAAGTAGCAGAGGGGGTTGTTAATTTCATTAACACCAAAGCAGCTGAAACTGATTAACAAGTGCACTAGATGGACAACAATGAAACAACCCCCAAAACAGGAATGGTTTTGCAGGTGGAGGCCACTGACATTTTTTTCCCTACTAGTATTGCATTTGGCTAGGGTTAGTGTCACTACTGGTAGCCTGAGACGATGCCTGGACCCTACAAAGTTTGCACAAGCAGTCCAACTCCTCCAGGATGGCACATCAATACGTGCCATTGCCATAAGGTTTGCTGTGTTTCCCAGCACAGGCAGTTACTCTAGGAGAGCTGGACAGGGCAGTAGAAAGATCCATCAGCAGGACCTTTATCTGCTCCTTTGTGCAAGGAAAATAGGATGAGCACTGCCACAGCCCTACAAAATGACCTCCAGCAGGACCCTGGTGTGAATGTCTCTGACCAAACAATCAGAAACAGACTTCATGAGGGTGGCCTGAGGTCCAACATCCTCTAGTGGGCCCCGTGCTTACTGCCCAGCACCATGGAGCTCATTTGGCATTTGGCATTGAACACCAGAATTGCAGGTCTGCCACTGGTGCCCTGTGATTTTCATAGATGAGAGCAGATTCACCCTGAGCACATGTGACAGACGTGAAAGGGTCTGGAGAAGCCATGGATAACATTATGCTGCCTGTAATATCGTTCAGCATGACTGTTTTATTGGGTCAGTGATGGTCGGGGGAGGCATATCCATGGAGGGACGCACAGACCTCTACAGGCTAGTCAATGCACCCTGACTGCCGTTAGGTAATGGAATGAAAGCCTTGGACCCATTTGTCAGACCTTACATTGGTACAGTGTGTCCTGGGTTCCTCCTGGTGTACAACAATGTCTGGCCTCATGTGGTGAGAATATGCAGGCAGTTCCTGGAGGATGAAGGAATTGATACCATTGAATAGCCCCCACGCTTGCCTGACCTAAATCCAATAGAACACCTCTGGGATATCATGTTTTGGTCCATCCGAAGCCGCCAGGTTGCACCTCAGACTGTCCAGGAGCTGGTCCAGATCTGGGAGGAAATACCCCAGGACACCATCCGTTGTCTCATTAAGAGCACACCCAGACATTAGCAGGAATGCATACAAGCACATGGAGGCCATAAAAACTACTGAATACTATTTTGTGTTGCTGCAATGAAATTTCAGCAAAATGGACTAGCCTGCTACATCATCTTTTCACTTTGATTTTCGGTGTGTCTTTGAATTTAGTCCTCTGTAAGTTGATCATTTTCATTTCCATCATACGATGAGGCATCCTTACACTCATGCAGCATTCTGCGCTGTGCTCTTGCAGTCATTTTTACAGGACGACCATGCCTAGGGAGAGTAGCAACAGTGCTAAACTTTCTCCATTTGTAGACAGTCTGTCTTACCGTGGACACATGAACATCAAGGCTTTTGGAGATACTTTTGTAACCCTTTCCAGCTTCATGCAAGTCAGCAATTCTTGATCGTAGGTCTTCTGAGAGCTCTTTTCTGCGAGGCATGGTTCACATCAGACAGTGCTTCTTGAAACCAGTAAATCCAAAACTGGTGTGTGTTTTTTAAGGGCAGGACAGCTGTCAGCAACACATCCAATATCATCACACTGATTGGAGTCAAGGTTGGCTCACTCCTGGCTCCAATTAGCTCTGGGATAAGTCATTAAGCTAGGGCCTCACATACTTTTTCCTCCCTGCACTGTGAATGTTTACATGTTATGTGCAATTAAACCATGGCAACATCTAATGTGTGTGTAGTATTATGTTCAGCAGACTGTGTTCTTCTATTGTTGTGACTTAGATGACGTTCAGAGCACATTTTATGCCCAATTCATGCAAAACTCCACGTAATCCCAAGAGGTTCACATACTTTTTCTTGCAACTGTAAGTGAAGTGCAACCAAATATTGTAATCACAATAAAAATGAAATAAATCATTTAGTCCAATAGTGAAAACCATCCACTCCTATATAGAGAAGAGAAACTAAAGAGTCTAATCTCCCGGAGTGAATCCAAATCCCACAAAGAAAAGTACACAATTACTGTCAGAACAACTTCTTCTCAGTGAATCAAAACACCAGTGCTTCTCATGTGATCTCAGATTCTGCTCACCTTATCGCTTTGACTGCTGCATATCATGAAATGAAAACTAGCATGATCAATTCATTGCCAAGAAATGGGTACAGGTCTCCTTGAAATGATTCCTCCTCACACCACTCCACAAGTAACTCATATGTTTCTAATTTCCAAGCAATATTCCTCACACATGCCACATAGAAGACAAAAAGGTCTTGTAATGCTCCCTGATTTATTCAAATAGCAGTTATACCAATAAAAACACTCTTCCAAACATAAAAGTACTACACCATGCCTTATGGCATTAAAACACAGCCATTCCAAAGCCTTCCAGTGACACCATCCAGCGGTTCAGGCTTCTAAAATGTGATGACAGTGTCAGCATAAGGCTCTGCTGCCTGTCATTAAACACTTCTGGAGGTGGAGCAGGTGTAAAGCAGCAGTTGTGAAAGTGTAAATTCATGAATTTGAATCCCAGGTAGATTACATTTAGCAGGTGGCAGACACTGTCAACACATTTACAAGCTGGGACCATTGAATTCAGCAAGTTTACAGTGATGCTACAATGAGTCACATGAGGTGTTTTGAGTGGCACACGTGCTTCAAGATCGGAACAACTCATCATTGCAGCATCTCTGTAAATTTGAAGAATCATGTCAAACATCTCTGTGGCAGTTTTGCCAGTTTCATGCAGAATTTCACGTTTGCTCTCCATTCTATCTTGCTGTCCTTGGTTAAATAGTAGACGTAGTAACACAAGTGGCCAGAACAGCATCAGTTGCACAGCTCCCAATGTACACAGGACAATGTCTTGGCATACTGACTTATGAAGGTCGGTGCTCCCTGCGACCGTGCGTGCAGCCATCTGTTGGTGTGTTACAAAACTAGTCTTGAATCATTTTGATACCACGTCGTATAATACATAAAAAAACCCCCAAAAAACAAATACTTGAAACAAAATTTGAATTGTGATAATATTACAAAGTTGTGGAAAAAATGCTTTCAAAACCAAATTGCTACACTTTTCTTCTTGTTCTAATAAAACAAAATAATTGCATTTACATTATATTCCATGCAGGTATATCTGATTTGTTACCAGGAACAGAGATGGCTCTTGGCATTATACTTCTGGGAAACAAGTTTGCAGAAATAGATCTACTTAGAAGAACAGAACTAGTCTAGGATAATATTCTTTCAGCTTATCATTTGAAATCATGAATAATGATTGAAAGAATCATCCAATGAATTACTTTTAAAAATGAAGAAAAAGATAACAAAATAAATGAAAGCAATTATCTTGGAAAGACAAGTGCAAACATTAATTTTTGGAGTTTTAAATTGTGAATGTGATCAAGCGTCACATGATCATACAAAATTAAATCATTAGAAACAAAAAAAGTGGTGGCTTGTCTATAAGATTTTTTCTAAAGCGATATTGTTGAGATAAAGAAAAATTATCTGTACGATTAGAACCCTAATATAGATTTATTATAAAAAAATTTTTTTTACTTTATACATATTGTTTTTAACCACTTGCCTACCGGGCACTTATACCCCCTTCTTTACCAGGCCAATTTTCAGCTTTCAGCGCTCTCGCACTTTGATTGACAATTGCGTGGTCATGCAAAATTGTACCCATATGACATTTTTATCATTTTTTTCTCACAAATAGAGCTTTCTTTTGGTGGTATTTAATCGCTGCTGGGCACTTTACTTTTTGCGCTATAAACAAAAAAATGCAAAAAAAAAAAAAAAAAGTGTCTTTGTTCCTATTATAACAATTTTCAAACAGGTAATTTTTCTCCTTCACTGATGTGCGTTGATCAGACAGCACTGAAAGGCGGCACTGATGGGCAGCACTAATGAGGTGTCACAGATAGGCGGCACTGATACGCGGCACTGATTGGTGGCACTGATAATAGGTACGGATAGATAGCACTGATTGGTGGCACTGACTGGCATCACTGCTGGGCACTGACTGGTGGCACTGCTGGGCACTGACTGGCGGCACTGCTGGGCACTGACTGGCGGCACTGCTGGGCACTGACTTGCACAACCGCTGGGCACTGACTGGTGGCACTGACTGGCAGCATTGCTGGGCTGCACTGATGGGCACAGGTGGGTGGCACTGGTGGGCAGAGGCGGGTGGCACTTCTGGGCACAGGTGGTGACACTGCTGGGCTGCACAGGTGGGGGCACTGCTGGGCACAGGTGGGTGCACTGCTGGCAACAGGTGGGCGGAACTTGTGGGTGGCACTGCTGGGCACCGAACATCAGGGCACTGATTATCAGTGCCCTGATGATCGGTGCCGATCCCCGCTCTAACAACTGCTGGTTCTCAGCAGTACTTTCCTCACGCTGACAGCATGAGGAAAGTGCAGCCGAGAACCGGCAATTGCATTTCCCTGTGATCAGCGTGTCATTGGACACGGCTGATCATGTGGTAAAAGGCCGCTGTGATTGGTCTTTTACCATGTCATGTGATCAGCTGTGTCCATAGGACACAGCGATCACGGAGATCGCCGGGGGCGCGCAGGAGAGTGCATTCTGGGAGGACGTCATATGTCATCCACCCAGAACTGGCCGGCCGCAGTGCAGCCGTCCTTCGGCTATCTGCGGTCGGCAAGTAGTTAATAAGGCATAGTCCAAGTTGTAAGGATGCCATAAAATGAATCCATATCCAGCACTTTTATAATACAAGAAATCTGCAGGTTTAGGCCAGATTCAAACTGGTGTGATGTGGTTTGGCCATAGTTCAGGTATATCCATTTATTTTATTTATTTATTTCAGGTACCGTCAGTTTAAGCAGCGCTTTTACATATATATTGTACATTCACATCAGTCCCTAACCCTCAAGGGGTGTACAATCTAAGGTCCCTAACTCACATTCATATACAAGGGCCAATTTAGACAGGATCCAATTAACCTACCAGCATGTCTTTGGAGTGTGGGAGGAAACCGGAGTACCTGGAGGAAACCCACGCAGGCACAGGGAGAACATGCAAACTCCAGGCAGGAGGTGCCATGGCTGGGATTCGAACCAACGATTATAGTACTGCCAGGCAGAAGTGCTAACCATTTAGCCACTGTGCTGCCCACCATATCCATGGTTTTCATGCGTTTTTACCTGCATTTTTAGACATGGTCTTAAACTTCTCTTAGGTCACATGGTTTGCCACATTTTCTGAGAGCGCACCAAAGATTCAGGACTTTTGGCAAGCTTTCAGAAAAGTATAACCTAAAACAAATTTCTGGGACCGTAGCAAAAAATGAGGGTAAAATGAACAAAACAAAATGTGGATACACTCATGCTGTGGCCAAACCACAGTGTACCAGCGTGAACTTGGCTTTAATGATTTTCACAACGTGTTGCCCATCTAAAATAATGATTAAACTAAACTGAAATCATAGTGTAAGCATGGCTCTGCACATCATGTTCATTTTGGAGTCAGAAAAAAAACTAGTACTTTACTAGAATCATCTATACATGGTTTATATGGTAAGGTATTCAATATCACATACAAAGAGTAGGACTCAATCTCATCTGTTAATAAGACAACCCTTTTGGGCAGAGCTGTGGATAAGGGGGTACCACAAGTCCTCCTGTATGGGGCCCAGGCAGCTGGGTAATCAGATGTGGGCAAGGAGGATGATCGGCACAGAGTGGGTGCAAATACTGGAACCAATCCCCTGTATAGCTCTTCCTGCAGCAGCTAAAACCCAGTGGGAGGGAGAGGAGAAGAATCTGGCTTGCATCTGCTGACCCCAAAATGAACATGATGTGCAGGGCCATGATTACACTATGATTTCAGTTTAGTTCAATCCTTATTTTAGCTTCTGCAGAGAGCCATACAGGGGATTGGTTCCAGTAATTGCACCTGCTCCGTGCCAATCATCCTCTCTGTACACCATACGCTTCCCCTCGTGTGCCCCCACCCCGCAGTGCTGCTGGTTTCCCTCCCCTCCTTTATACCAGCAGCTGCAAGCACACAATAATATCCATCAGGATGCAGAGTGGGGGAAGTGTCCTGTAAATATGTAACATTTTACCAGCCCCTTTCCTTTCTGAATGAACAGAGTTAGTGCTCGGCACCGATCACTCAATGTGTTCATTCATAATGGAAGCATAGTAAACGGTTGTTTTTTTAGGGGGGCCCTGTCAGGTTGGCAGCATGGGGCACAGTGGTTTCTAACAGCAACCCTGCCTTTAGTTATAATACTATATATATTATAAAATAGGACTACTGAAAACTGTCACTAAGATTACTAAAAATTAAAAGTTGGCATGATCAATGTGGAACTATGGGCAATTATCTCAGCAGATTTTGTTCTTTTGAGACTTCCAATTACATACGTTTATTATTTATTGATCCTGCTAGCAGATCTATTGCCAATTACGGTTTTCCAATTACCTCAGACCTCCCATTAACATGGTCAGCAGTCTGTACTGGTCCACTGCAAAGTGATCAGAGGTGGATCATTTTTCAGAGGGTGGTAGAACACCAGCTTCCAGATGTTCAGAAGGTGATACTTCCACCTCCTTAATTACTTTTTTTTTTTTTTCTTATGGATTTTTTTTCAGCCAAAAGGTGGATTTTGGATATAAATACTAAAGCTGTAACTGCAAGACATTCATTTGGCTTGCAATGTTGATGTGGTAGCAGGCCACTGAGTGGCCTATCAAACTCGCCAAACTAAGTTATATTCCCTGCTGCTGTAGTCTATGTACAAACCCTTCTTTCTGCCTTGGTAGGATCAACAACTTGTTTTTACTGCCCCTCTGCCACCTGTAAGGCGTCCAGTTATCCAGCAAAAGTTTAATGATGGCTTCCATCTGACAGCCGACAGTCAGCTTGGAAAATATAAACACACTCCATATACATACCGTGTGTATAACCCCCACCCCCCAGGTGCTACTGACATAGTTTCTAGGTCTGTGGCAGTGAAATGGTTAAAGCGTAGATATAAAAGATAAGTCACATTTCTGAAAACAAAGATAGTAACCCAAACTACTTTCCTAAATTACCTGATTAATTGCAGACAACTCTAGATATATTCAGATCCTCACCTTTGACATTTTCAAGCTGCATTGCCAAAGCATGGAAATCACCACTAATGCCCAAAAATAGGATTTCCTGGAAAAAGCTACATGAACAGATAATACTCCCCTATAGGGTCAGGAATGGATGGTGGCAGAGGTGGGCCATGACGCTGGCCAAAAAGGAGCAATTCTTTTTTTTTTCCTCTTTTTAATCTCTCATATTCTTCTCAACTAAGGCTCTTGTATTAAAGGGCTCCACTTAAAATCAATGTGTTTTGCTCAAATCGTGAACTGACTTTATTGTGCTTAATAATAAAATAATTGAAACAAAAACAAAAGATAGTTATCCCTGTGTTAACCACTTCAATACCAGGCACTTTTAACCCCTTCCTGCCCAGGCCAATTTTGAGCTTTCAGCACTCTCGCACTTTGGATACAGACTTGCATGACCACTCAATTTATCACTCTAACTAAATTTTTATCATTTTGTTCACACAAATAGAGCTTTCTTTTGGAGGTATTTAACCTTTTCGTGCAGACTCCTCCCGGCCCTTTAACCATTAGCCGCCCGGCCAATGGCCGTTTGGCGGCTTCAGATGTGCCTCTTCATTCCGGGTGCACGCCATTTGGCGTGCTCTCGCACATGCGCCGTTTGCGGTAATGCAGAGTGGCGCAGCAGCGGGATCTGTCACGGGCCGTGCACCTCGGACACGGCCGATGACAGATCCGAGTATCGGCTCCCGTTGCTGGTACCATGTGACCTGCTGTGACCAATCACAGCAGGTCACATGACAGTTGTATACAATGGATGGCTTCATTCATGATGCCATCCATTGTATACTAGTGCCTAGCTGTGAATGGTCACAGCTAATCACATGCACATGTCATGTGATTAGCTGTGACCAAATCACAGCTAAGCACAAAAAAAAAAAAAAGCTGAATGAATCGATTTCATTCAGGTAAATGCTTGCTTATAGTAATTCTTTGCTATAAGCAAATTGTGTAAAAAAAAAAAAAAAAAAAATACTGATCACTTCCCCAAAGTAGTACAGTGTTACTATGGTAACATTGTACTACTTTGGTCATAGTAAAATATGAAAAAAAAATCTTTAAAAAAATGTAATAAAAAAATAAAAAAAAACAAAATGAAAAAAAAAATATATATATTTTTTTCCATACTGTCACCAGTCAGTTTCCCTGTTAACCGCCATGCCAGTTATATGATGACGCTGTACTGCACTGGTGACAGTATGTAAAAAAAAAAAAATAGTGAAAATAATTTTAACTTTTTCATTTTCCGAAAAATTATGACATAAAAATACAACTTCAAAAAACTCGCCATGCCTCTTATGAAGTACGTCGGACTGTCTACTCTGCAAAAAGGGGTCATTTGTGGGATATCTGTACTGTTCTGACATTCTTGGACCTCAAGAAATTAGATTGGCTGTCAGTACTTCAGGATTGATCAATATTCAGATCTATACCATAGTTTGTGAACTCTATAACTTTCCTACAAACTAAAAAATACATCCTAATTTGGGTTATTTTCACCAAAGACATGTAGCAGAATACATCTCGGCCTAAATTTATGAAGAACAATTATTTATTTGTAAACTTTTATAACAGAAACAAAGAAAAATGTGTATTTTTTTCACAATTTTTGGTCTTTTTTTGTTAATTTAGCAAAAAATAAAAACCCCAGCGGTGATTAAATACCACCAAAAGAAAGCTCTAGTTGTGTGAAGAAAATGATAAAATTTTAGTTTGGGTACAGTGTTGTATGACCGCGCAATTGTCATTCAAAGTGTGAGAGCGCTGAAACCTGAAAAATGGCCTGGGCAGGAAGGTGTAAAATTGCACGGTATTGAAATGGTTAAGAGTTACAGAAGCCAGGAGGTGGGCGGGGTTTTAGGGTCATGTGACTGCCGTGATTTGCCATCACATGATCGGAAAAGGTCCCGATCTAAAAGGAAAGATCGGGACCTTTCCGTGGGTCACGGAAATATGTGCTGGGAGCGTGCAGGGTGCGCAATCTCAGCACATATGTATTTTCTAATTGCACGCAAATATGCGGCTGTTTGGCATCAAGGCCCAGATGCCGAGAGGCCAAATATTTGTGTGCGTTTGGTGTTAAGGGGATAATCACCACTGGGTTTTTTTATTTTTTGATAAATGAAAAAAATGTTTAAAAAAAAATGTTTAAAAAAAAAACAAAAAACCTTTGTTTCTGTTATAAAATTTAGCAAATAATCGCTCTTCATAAATTTAGGTCAAAATGCATTCTTACACATTTAATCCAAATTAATGCATATTATTTAATCCGCAGGAACGTTACAGAGTCCACAAACTACGGCATATTTCTGAAAATTGATCAGTCCTGATATACTGGTGGCCAATCTCATTTCATGAGGCCCAAAAACACATAGTACAGTACAGATATCTTTTTGGAAAAGTAGACAGTCTGAGGTATTTAATAAGAGACATGGCAAGTTTTTTGAATTTGTAATTTGTCAGTTTTTCGGAAAAGAAATAAAAAGAAAGGTTTTCTCAATTTTTTTTTACATGCTGTCACCAGTGCAGTACAGTGTCATCATATAACTGTTTTTTTTTGTGATCAGAGACACTGACTGGTGACTAGAGATGAGCGAATCGAACATGGCGAAGTGGAATTCGTTTCGAAGATTAGGAAAAATTTGATTCGCGCCGAATCCGAAAATTAGCAAACTTCGGATGCACGAATCAAATTTTCCCAAAAATGGCGGCGACATGTGTGGCGACGGAGAGGGGATCTCTGGGAAGGCGCGCAGACAAGGCGCGCTGACCCATAATGCATTCATTCATGACATGTGATCGCATTAGCCAATCAGCAGCCAGACAGCCAGCACTGTGTAATGGTGGAGCTATAAATCGCGGCCATCTTAGAATTCTCCATTAGTCTCCGGTCATTCAAGAGAGACAGACCTGTCTGTATTAGGGACAGAGTTAGGACCACAGAGACTTTAGGGACACAGAATCGTTACTCGGGGACACAGAATCGTTACTCGGGGACACAGAATCGTTACTTTCTGCTTCACAACCACTATTGAATTAAAGAGTATGTCAGACAACACGCAGAGGAGTGGCAGAGGAGGCAATGTTTCCAACCGTTAGTTGGCATGGCCCGGGAGCAAGCCCACTGAAATCACGTGTCCTCTACCTGCCCCTGTCCTTTGGTGTTCCCTCACCAAGCGAAGTATCGCATGCTGTGGGCTCAGCCCCACTGTACAGTGAGGAAGAGCTAACAGAGGGTGGTCAGGAACGGGGGGAGACATCCGCCTCTTCAGCAGCCAGGCGAAGAAGTACTGGCGAGGAGAGTGGCTCGGTAGCCGGTCTAGAGACAGGTCTGTCTCCTGACCCACACGCAGCCGAGGGGGCTAGTAGTGACGCGGAGACCCTAATTGATGATGATGAGGCTGATCGCACTTGGCAGCCTCGTCGTCATCAGGCTATTGCTTCCGCATCATCAGGAGAAGAGGGTGCCAGTTTGCCAGCGAGCAAAACAGTTGGTGGGTTGCCCAGGAGGCAGCAGGGTCGCAGCAGTGTCAGTGGAGCCAAACGGCCACGGAGTAGAGCACCAGCTCCACTGCAGCCTACCACCACGGCCAGTAGTGGTGCCGGTGGGCACGGAGGAAGTAGCAGTCAGCCAGTGAGGAGTAGCGGGGGCAAAGTTTCCTACTCGGCGGTGTGGCAATTTTTCGTCAAGCCGCCCGAGGAAGTAAACGTAGCCGTATGTCGACTATGTGGCCAGAAAGTCAAGCGTGGCCAGGGGGCCCATGTTGGGACTACAGCGTTGCGTCAGCATATGCAGCGTCGCCATTCGGTGGCCTGGGAAAACCGTGATAAAGATACGGCGGTTCTGCCTGCCCCAGCCCCTGCTCCATCACCCGCTCCGTTACTTGCTCGACGTCAATCGCCCTCTATCAGCCAGTCAAGGCTCCAACACCTCTGCTGAGGGGAGTTGTCGCTCGTTGGCATCTTCCGCTCGTTCAGATGCTCCTTCTCCTGCTACTCCTCTTCACGGATTCCGTCAGCAGTCTTTCTTGGAATCCGTTTCTAAGAGAAAACAGTTTGCGAGCACGCACCCGACGGTGCAGAAGCTGAACATCCTCCTGTCCAAGTTGCTGGTGCTGCAGTCCCTCCCTTTCCAAGTGGTGGACTCAGCACCTTTCCGAGAAATGATGGCTTGTGCCGAGCCGCGGTGGAGAGTGCCAAGCCGGCATTTCTTCGCCAAAAAGGCAGTGCCAGCCCTGCATTCACATGTAGAAGAGATGGTGGGCCAGTCTTTGAGCATGTCGGTCTCTGCCAAAGTGCACGGCAGCGCCGACGTGTGGAGCTGTAACTACGGTCAGGGACAGTACATGTCATTTACGGCCCACTGGGTGAACGTGGTGCCGGCACAGCCGCACCAGCAACTTGGACAGGTCACGCCGCTTTTGCCTCCACGTTTGCACGTCCTTGGTCCAGCAAAGATGTCCGCCTCTACCACCTCTTCTTCCGCCATGTCCTCAGCCGCCACCCCCGTGCCAAGTCCCATTACCCGACCGGCATATCACATGTGCAGGGCGCAACGGTGTCACGCTGTGGTGCACCTGGTATGCCTTGGCGAACGTAGTCACACAGGGGAGGAAATTCTGAGTGTAATGAACAGAGAAATCGACAGATGGCTGTCTCCGCGCAAACTGAAAATCGGAACCATGTTGACCAACAACGGAAAGAACATGGTGTCTGCTCTGCGTCAAGGAAGGTTGTGCCATGCGCCATGCATGGCTCACGTGTTCAATCTGGTTGTCAAGCGGTTCCTAAAATCCACCATCCCACTGCAAGACATCCTTAAAATGTCACGTAAACTTTGCATGCATTTCAGCCATTCCTACACCGCAAAGCACACCCTCCTTGAGCTGCAGCGGCAGAACGGAATTCCACAGCATCGCCTGATCTGCAACGTTGCAACAAGGTGGAATTCAACCCTACATATATGTTAGACCGCCTTTACGAACAGCGAAAGGCTATCACCCATTTCCTGATGTTACAAGCGGATAAAGGTACTCCCCTGTGTAACTTTGATGTCAGTCATTGGCAGCTCATGCGTGACACCTGCCGCTTGCTCAGGCCCTTTGAGGAGGCCACGCTATTCGTGAGTCGGCAGGACTATGGGATGAACGACGTCATTCCTCTGTTGCACGTCCTGGAACAAATGCGGTTAACAATGGCTGGTCAGGGTGCGGTAGACGTGGCGCACAGATCTCAACGCCACATGACCCCTGTGGGGGCAGGACAGGAAGAAGAGGAGGAGGTAGAGGAGGACATTGGTGCTCAGGAATTATTGAGTGAAATGGGTGGTTTTTCCACTCAGCGGACAGGAGTGGAGGAGCAGGAGCATCTGGTAGAGGAGGAGGAGGAGGCGACAGAGGACCCAGACGCACCGTGGCAGTATGCTGTGGAGATGGAGGCAGGGAGTCCCTCGCATTCCTTGGCACAAATGGCCCATAGCATGCTTGGTTGCTTGCGTAGCGACAGCCGAATAATAACCATCAGACAGAGGGATGACTTTTGGCTGTCCACTTTGTTGGACCCTCGCTACCGTTCAAAAATGGTGGCCTTTTTCACACCTGCTGAGAGGGAGGCCAAAATAACGTACTATAAAAACCACCTATGTAGTCAGTTGGTCTCTGCCTTTCTGCGCCAACGTCCATCCTCAGACACTGTGGGCCCTGTGCGCTCGCGTTCCGCTGCCATGGCAGCAGGGGAGGGGTGGGGTGGTAGGAGCAGTGGCAGCTCCACCAGCAGCGGCTGCCTCAGTCTGCAGTCGATGATGAGTAGCTTTCTTCACCAGCGCAGTGAGGAAACTACTAACCAGCCGCAGCAGCAGCAGCATCAGGTGGACCTGGAGAAGGACCTCAAACAACAGGCTCGGGCCTACTTGGACAGCACCCTGCCAACCGAGGTAGACAATCCCCTTGACTACTGGGCAACGAAACTTGACCTTTGGCCCCAACTAGCTGAATTTGCCCTTGAAAGGCTGTCATGCCCGGCCAGTAGCGTGGCATCGGAGCGCGTGTTTAGTGCGGCAGGAGGTATTGTAACTCCGCGGAGGACACGACTGTCCACCCAAAGTGTGGAGAGACTCACGTTTGTGAAAATGAATCAGGCGTGGATTAGTATGGATTTCAAACCACCAGTTCCTGACACAACTGACTAAATCCGCCATGAATCATGCCCCAAACATGTTATTATTTTTAACATAGGCCTCTGTATGGCCTTCAATTTAAGCTGCTTACGCTTCGCCACTCTGCCATGGGCCCCTGTACCGCCTCCTCTTGCTGCTGCCAGGTCCAGAGTGTGTCATGGGTCCCTGTACGGCCTCCCATTGCTGCTGACTTCATCGCCAGACTCTGCCATGTGCCACTTTCAGGTCTCCTTACACTGTTGGTGGGTTCCATTTTGTGATAGGGTGCTGTATGGCCTTCCATTGCTGCTGCCTCCACCGCCACCCTGCGCCATGTGCCTCTGTCGTCTGCTCACGCTGCTGACGGCTTCCGCTTTTTAACCGAGGCCTGTGTTTGGCTTCCGATCACTGCTGCATCCACCGCCACCCTGCGCCATGTGTCTCTGTCGTCTGCTCACGCTGCTGACGGCTTCCGCTTTTTAACCTAGGCCTGTGTATGGCTTCCAAATACTGCTGCCTCCACTGCCACCCTGTGCCATGTGTCTCTGTCGTCTGCTCACGCTGCTGACGGCTTCCGCTTTTTAACCTAGGCCTGTGTATGGCTTCCGAATACTGCTGCCTCCACCGCCACCCTGCGCCATGTGCCTCTGTCGTCTGCTCATGCTGCTGACGGCTTCTGCTTTTTAACCGAGGCCTGTGTTTGGCTTCCGAATACTGCTGCATCCACCGCCCGCCCACTGCTGCTGCCAGGCCCGTAATCTGTCATGGGCCCCTGTACCGCCTCCTCATGCTGCTGCCAGGTCCAGAGTGTGTCATGGGTCCCTGTACGGCCTCCCATTGCTGCTGTCTCCATCGCCACACTCTGCCATGTGCCACTTTCAGGTCTCCTCACACTGCTGGTGGGTTCCATTTTGTCATAGGGTGCTGTATGGCCTCCCATTGCTGCTGCCTCCACCGCCACACTGTGGCTCCACACTCTGGTTTTGGCCCCGTGACTGCCTAAATGAGTGAAGTGTGCGGTGATTCTAAGATTGACGGCACTCATCTGCATGTCATACTGACTGACAGTATTAGTTCTCTTCCCCAGCAGACTCCAAGGGCATTTAAATTAAAGGTACAGTGTTCTGCACTAATATAAAGGCTCTCTGAAGCCTAGAAACACCCTTTTTATAAGTTAAATTCGCAGCGAATATATTCGCCTCGAATCGAATTTATTCCGCGAATTCGGCGAATCAGCCGAATCAAATTTTTGAATAATTCGCTCATCTTTACTGGTGACAGTACAAAAAGAAAATATTTATTTTAATTACTTTTTTCTTTTATTTTTTTAACAATTTTTTAATAACGCGCTGTGACCAGAGTAGTATAATGTTACCATAGAAACATTTTACTACTCTGGGGAAGTAATCAGTATTTATTTTTTTAACACATTATGATTGCTTAAAGCAATTAATTTAATTGATATAAGCAAGCATTTAACTGAATTAAATCCATCCATTCATGTTTTTTTTTTTTTGTGATTAGTATGTGTTGTTTCTGTGGTCTATTAACTTTGGCTCATGGTAAAAACAAAATCTAGATTTGGCCATATACAGTAAGTGTTTTAGCTAAGTATGATGAGGCTGCCATTACATATGTTGGTTTAACTTCGTCAAGTTAAAATAATTGAATATCTCAAAGTCAAAAGCCGAATAACCATATATTGTATATTTTCTTTTAAAAACTATTTTCAAAAATGCGTTCCTTCTTTTTATAAAGAACTTTTATATCTAAAACCTTTCACTATTCCAAGTATAGTACTTTATTCAATTAAATTTAACTCACTGATTGAAATGCAAATTCTTTTATAAAAGTGAATAAATGAATATGGCCGTTTTCAAAGTTTGCACCAAGTACACAGTTAGAAATGAAAGATCCAATCTTATTTTAAAAATGTAGAGAGTAAAACAATAAAATTGTAGAAATATTGTTTCAGCATGCCAAAAATATATTCATAGTAAAACAAAATGTGATATTTAATAAAATAATACATTTTAATGCAGCAGTAGATTACATTTACTCTGAACAATTCATTGATTATCCACTCAGTGATTCTGTAACTAGTAGTTGACTCAGAACTGTTGGTCTGTTCAATGCAAAATAACATAAGTTCTCAGACCCAAATAGTTTATCATCTTACAATAAGGCTTGAAATTGCACAGACACAGTACAATAGTCAGGATAAACCTTTGCAGAAATCCAGAAACAGAAAATAGAATCTTTGTTTAAATTGAGCAATATTCATTGTCTTTAAACTATTGTGTGTCAGTAAAGAAATGCCATTGTCATTGTTTCTTTCCAGAACAGTCAATGTAATCAACTTTACACACAAGTTGCATCAAAAATCTAATTTAGAAACCTAAGCAGTGAAGCGGATAATTGAAAACATAAGATTTATTCTATGCCAACTTTGTGCAAAAAAAAAAAAACAATACAAGAAGATTCTCAATAATAAGTTCAAGTTCCCCAAAACAAGAGCTTTTCATTCAGTGCCAAAAATTGAATGCTACTTTTTATTGACGATGCACCAGCTGTGCTGAGCTCATGCTACAGTTGTTCTATTAAAAAACAGTGCATTTTAAAACATTTCTCTCTTAACATGCAAGTGAATACAGATTATGAACTTTCATAGCTAGGATTATGTTTGGCTTTATATATATATAATTTTTTTTTTTAATTGAAACAAAATATGTGGACGCTTCTTAAAATCAATTTTGCTCTTTTAGTATGAAAATTGACAGCGATGAAATTTTCTACTATAGGATTTTATACTGTTAATGGATAACCCCACACAGCTTACAGTCCTACGTTTGCACACTATGAAGAGTTTACAACTGATATCCAGCCTCCAGTTGGAATATGGGCAGACTGGCACCATGTTATACTTGCTTACTGTGTTTAGTAAAGTTATATTCATTTTATGGAATCAGATTAATCTCAGACTATTGCAAGATTTTCTGTCTCCATATCTGTATATACACAAACACACATATGCATAGACACAGTCTCCATTTTCTGATATACATCCAGACACATACAATGATTGACTACAGCTTAGAAAAAAAATATTATTTTGATTTTGTGACCATTCAAATCCGTATGTAGAGTCAAATAAAAAATTGTACTGTTCATACTCTCTAAGTGCTCTCCTCATATGCTGGAATCAGGGTTTTTGTTTTTTTTTTTTTTAAAGTCAGTCACTCCTCCGCAGATAACTCACTACAATCCAACGTAAAAGTTGTACAAATATGATGTTTTCACAGGCAAAACTTTAATTAGCCAATGAGCTTCAGCACATGGTCCATCACCCAGGACTTTGAGGAAGATGGATGTCTAGTCCTGGATCTCTTGTTGCACAGTGGAGATCAACAGCTAGCAACCCGTTTAAACCTCGGATCCACCTAACATCAAGGCAGTTTGATTCCTTAACGCAGCGGCAGAATGATCCGCAAGAGAAAATAAGATTCCCAGCTGAAGAAAAATGTACTGCTTTCTTCCACTAGGCTGCCCAGGAATCTAAGTAAGATGGCGCCGGATCCCCTTTCTCCCTGTGTGTTCTGGTTCACTTGTTCTTTTTTGTTTTGAGTCAGCCAATCCACTGCAACACTGGAATCCATGTCTATCCTCACCTCGTATTGACATGAATGATCACATCCTGAGCCCAGGTTTTAAGGACATTATTTCTTATCTTTTCTCCAATATACTGTACAAGTGAGTTCCTCCTTCACCATTACAATCATGCACATACTTTCTCACAATGTCTATGAAAGTACTCTCTATGAATGCTAGAGGGCTCAACTATTCAGCAAAATTAGCATCATTGTGGAAATCAGCTCTCCGATACCATTCGGACATACTATGTATCCAGGAGACACTTTCATAGCTCAGCACCCCCAAAATGCTCACATGCCAGCTACCCTCACATCTTCTCAGTCACCATAACAGCAAAAAAATAAATAAATAAATAAATAAATAGGAGTATTAATTGCAATCAGAGACACTTTGGCCTTCCAGTGTGAACTCTACCAGTTATACCCCTGTAAACCTCATTCCTAACAAGCACCAGTTAAGATCCCTAAACAAACTAATGCACAGAGTTGAGAAGCAAGGATCTCTAATAAATATGTGGGGATTTTAATATGTTTCCTGACACACATGTGGACTCTACAACACCTAAAAACGCACCTCCACACCCTTGCATTCTTTCCTTCACCAGTATGATCTACATGATGTGTTGCGCAGCGTACATACAGCAGAAAAATACTTTTTTCCAATCCTAAGGATCGATTAATGTTCTGTACCATTTGTCTGTCAAAAATAAAAGATTCCTCCATAAATGTTATAACATGGTCTGACCATGCCTCAATATCCCTTACGATATCTGACTCCCCAGAATTGCAAACTACTTCGATCTGGAGGGTTAACTATATAATATATATTACAGCAACAAAATACTGAACAAGTGTTAGAGAATCTAGTAGAATACTTTCAGTTAAATGAAAAATCTGTGTCAGATCCATTTGTATTATTGAATGTGCATAATTCTTATATGCAAGGAATGTTTATTGAACTTGAAGTTAAATGTTTTTACTAACAAAGATAAAGAGGTGTGAGAAATTAAACAAATCCAAACCAGACCCAACACTCAGTTCTAAATTTATCACCTTAAGGACTGACCTTCACAATCTCTTATTAGAGAACTTTGAAAGAGCTTCTAGACACAAGAAAATGTCTTTTTATGTACATGACAACAAAGCTGGTAAATTATTAGCTAAACGCCTGCAGGGCTGTAGACATCAGACTAAAATTCCTTATCTACACCATCCTACCACTAAACAAATATTATTCAATCCTCAGTAGATTTCAAATGCTTTTAGTTGCTACTACAGCTCTTTATACAACCTTGGTGAGGATACATCTATACCTCAACCTTTGTTAGAAGATATAACCCAATTTTACATAAAGTGAAATTACCTACACTTTCCCAATCTCAATTAGCGGCTCTTAATTCACCCTTTACATTATCCGAGGTTCACAAAGCAATAAAGTCCTTACCCAACAACAAATAAAGGCCTGATGAGTATACTGGTGAATATTAAAAAACGTTTATGACCATTCTAGCATCTTATTGGACTATGGTTTGTAACTTTTCTGCAGCCTCTTCCTTTTTCCCCTCAGGAAATACTAAGGGCTCTTATTATAAACACTGCGAAAACTCCAGATACCCCTCAATACTTTAGGCCTATTTCCTTAATAAATAATGACCTTAAACTATATGCAAAACATACTGCCTACCATCTGGTAGATGTATTTCCTACCTTCTACCTTGGTTCAACCAGATCAGTCTGGGGTTTACCAAAAGGGAGAAAAAACTTCAGATGCCACCAGAAGAGTTTCTAATATCATTTATTATGCCCAGGCATCCAGAACACCCTCTATTCTCCTAGTGCTAGATGCTGAAAGGGCATTTGGTTACATTCACTGAACCTACCTCAAAGTGGTTATGACAAAATTTGGATTTTTAGGGCACAAATTCACTTCTAGTATGGACCTTTCTACATGCTCATTGGCCCAGATTTATACCTCAGGCACTCTGTCTCGACCCTTTATTAATCACCAATGGAACAATACAAGGCTGCCACTGTCTCCCTTAATCTTTAATCTACTGATGGGACCACTAAAATCGTATATCTGCTCACATTTTACCATCAGAGGATTCTCAAGGGGTAGCAATACACATACCACAAGTCTTTTTGAAGGTGACATTTTAATGTTAACAAATGTTGAAGCTTTGTAGGGGGAAGTCTAGGATGCATTGCACTTATTTATTGCTATTTTATGTTATAAAGTCAACACAACTAAATCATATGTATTGGATTTGGTATAGCACTTACTCTAAAACAAAAATTGCAAAAAAGTACTCCTTTGCCTAGGAGGGTATAACATATATTTGTACCATTCTTACTTGTTCCTCCAAATCACTATTCAATGCAAACTATATTCCCTTTCTACAAAAAGTACACACTTCATTACCCCAGATATCTACGTAAATATGAATTCTCATGGTCCAGCTGCCTGGCGGTCTTCAAAATGATGGCTACTTCCTAAGTTACTGTATTTGTTCAGAACCCTACCCATTCCAGTAGCCAACTTTTATTTCCAAACTTTGCAGGCCATTTCTGTAGTACCACCAAAAGGCACGATGTGCATCTGGCAAACTTATGGTCTGTTGTTCTGAGAGACTATTATATGGCAACAGTCTAAGCACAACTAAAAAACTGGTTTGATCAATCGTCAACCTCTCTGTGGGCCGACATTGAATCAGAACAAATTCCTGATAAAAATCTACTAAAATTATCTTTTACTACAGCATCTCAAACACCAAGCTCAGACTTTGTGGTCCCCTACTATCTCAGCTTCTCCAAGAGTCTAGAAAGAATTCATTATGACAACGAAATCAGATTCAATGACCACCCTTCCCATCCCAATAAATGTATGTAAAATTTATAATATCAAACATTCTCAATGATTGGCACGATAGAGGGGTAAACAGGATAAACTCCTTATATAGTAATATATATGCAAACCCTTCCCAGTCCTCCATAGTGAATTTTACCTACCAGAGAAGGAATACTATACCTACCTACAAGTACCATCTTTATTGCGTAGTAACACTAGAACAGCTTACCAAATACCTACTAAGACAATGCGCTACTATCACAACTCAAACAATAAAAGGTGGCATTTCTCTTTTTATTCAACTATTCAAAATAAAAATAGCTTTATTAAATCAACACCTCCTCTGGTGTGGCAGACTGATATAGGGTGTACTGTCAGCATCCTTCAGTGGGAACAGGCACTAGCCTATACTTACAAATCTACTAGGAATGCTAATCAATTGTAATTAATGCATAAAATAATACTACACTGGTATTTAACCCCCACATAGAATATCTACATTCCTTCCCCATACCTCTAATCTCTTTTGGAAAATTGTGGCCAGGTAGGCACTCTCAATCATAATCTTTGGGCTTGTAGCAAATTGGCTACATTTCGACTTACCCTTTTCCATCTGCTCTCTAACAATTGCTATTCCCATACAACTAGCTCCCTGGTTTAGCCATACTAAATTTAGAAATCGAGAACATCCCTCACAAATTGAGAACTATGACCACGAATATATTTTTAGCTGCAATATTAGTAGTAATGAGAAATTGGAAATCATCTGCTCTTCCCACAGTTTCTGAAGGTAATAGAGATGGTGCAATCAAACTATACTTATGAGACTATGCTCACCCTCACCAATGGGTCCTACTCACAGATATTGAATATTATATATACTACTTGTCAACCATGGTGATAAAAAACATATAAACCAAGAAATAATGAAGGCTGCTGTAACATTGCATATTTTAATGGTAATTTCCTTGGCATATTTAAATACTATATGTTAAATAGAAGTGTTGAGACATTTTGATATACAGACTGCGTTTGGAAAAATCTGACTCACTTAAACCTTTTTTTTTTTTTTTTTTATGTTAATATTGTACCATTCATCATGCATATATTGAGGTTATACATTTTTCCTTTTTCTTTATGTATACACACATGCATGATGATGTGGTGACTGTTCATTTCTTTATTTATTTGTTTGAAAAGTCAGTAAAAACGAATTGAACTAAAAAGCTGATGAGCGGGAGAGAGATCCCCAGAACAATATTTTTTCTACATTCCAGTTGGTGTTACACTTGTGTTACAGAAAGCTATTTGTCATAGCAAGAAATCTTTGTTCCTAAAATAGGAAATGTCCATCCTGGACATAAGCAGAATAACCTCTAAATCTGAAAATAAAAATAAAAAAACTGCAGTACTTATACAGAAAAATCTGGAACAAATCCTCCCTTTTGGTGTTCTCACTCTATTTATTGACTTGAACACACATTAGAAAGGCATTCAGATAAAATATTGTAGAGGGAATGTGTTTTTGCCAAAAACAATAAAGTAAATTATTTTCTTTAATAAGAAGCATAAATATCAACAGTGTTTTTAAGTGGTCAAGGTGGTGGAAAAGATAAAAGATTTTCTTTTACAGAATAATGCATCAGCATTGCAAAGAGGACTATTTCCTGAGGAAAAAATTATTTAAAACTGCAATTTAATCTACTTACATTATGCCATCCCTGGTTCCTCCCTCCCTAAACTCATCAACATGTTAAATCAAATGTTTAAATATACCCAGTTTTCATTACAGATCTTATTTTAGATCCAGTGTTGTAACTCTGAGGCGCAGATAATAGCTGATGGGAAGGGTCAGCAGGGTGCTTTTCATAGTTTCCAGAAAACATCACAGGATCCTGCAATACTGTTCTCATGTGTCCCGAGCCCTGATGCAAGCAGTGGGCTGGCTCTTAGGAGGAGTTATGCATATCCCGAAATGCATTGCTTGACTTCCCCTTCCAGTGCCAATGAGGTCACATCCCATAATAGCCTTGGCCGCACAGGACTAAAAAGTTCCCTTTAAAACCTACTGGATTCCTTCACTGAAGCAAAGGGCACACCCAAACCTTAACCACTGTGAGACAAATAGAAATGGAAACATTTATTTCTTGCTCTAAAAGAGCATTGTTGTCCCACTAATGGACAAGAAGACATACAATAAATACGCCTGTATATGGCACTCATTAATGGAGATTTCAAAAAAGGTTTTTGAATTTGTCAATACTCCTTGCTGATATCAATATCTAGGGAATGAAGTTCCACATTTTTTCTGCTCTAACTGTAAAGAACACTACACAATTTCAAGCTATACCTTCTTTCCTTCAACCTCAATTCTGACTTCATGTATGTATCAGGGACCTGAAGTTAAATGGCTTTTTGCCATATTTACAGTCACAGTTATTTCATGGATCATGATCATCATGATCAAGCGCCTCTTAAACTCCTTCTCTTAAAAGGAGAAGAATCTGCTTAGTCATTCTTCATAGCTCAGTTTCTCCAGCCCCCTTATTAATTTTGCTGCTATACACTGAATTCTCTCTAATTCAAGGACATGTTTCCTGTTGATAAGCAACCAACACATCCCTGCATACTCAAGATGAGGTCAAACCAATGTTTTATAAAAGGGGTAAAAGGACCACTTTCCCCCTTAAATACCCTTTTAATGCACACAATTATTGTACCAGCTTTGTTACACAGCCCCGCGTGCTATTGAGAAGTCTGTGGGCTACCTCAAAGTCTTTTTCCATCACAAATTCCTCTTAGGGCAACACCTCTCAGTGAATCCTTTGTGTGTAAATTTTAGTACCCAAAGGCACAACTTTGCATTTTTAAATACAGAACCTCACCTACCAAATAGAACACCCATAGACTTCTTTCTATCAAGGTCTTCTAATTTTGTTACATCTTGTGCCAAAATTATTTGCTTGCATAATTTGTTATCATTATTAAACACTAAAATTGATCTCTCAATTACATCCTCAATGTCATTTATAAACAAAAACAGCATTGGCCCCAAGACAAAACCCGGGGATGTCAGTGGTACCCCGGTCTTTTTGCTGTGAGCACATTGTGCGTGTGCTCCCAGCACAAAGAAAGGTGCGCAAATATGCGGCCCCACGGAAAAAAGCCCAGTTCTGTGAGGCCACATATTTGTCTGACGTCAGCATCAAGGGGTTAAAGAAAATAGGCAGCAGAATTGAGACCATTTCCCATAAACCAATCTAATTCTATTCTATTATGCTTCAATCTTCCTTATGTTCCATAAAAAAGCAACACAGAATTTGAAGCTCCCAAAAATGCCTGCATCTTAATTAGAAACACTGAAAGTGGACATTATGGAGAAGTTAAGTATAATCAAACATTTCTAACCTAGCAGAAGGGCAAACTTCAGGGGTTGCTTGCTTTACTTCTGAATTTTTCAAAGCCATTAAAAGAACAAATAGTCCCCTCGCTACTGGTAGTCTATAGCTAAATCTTGGCTGGTGGGGATTATTTATTGACTGGTAAATGAAGTCTATTTAAAAGCATTACCAAAGAAACAAAAAATACCCCATCCTGCCAGGCTTCTATAGGCCAATTTCTCTCATCAATGCAGATGTCAAAATCATCTCTTAAATTGTAACTGAAATATTATAGCTGTCAGTTAATGCCTACACTGTTACACCCCATCCAAACAGGCTTTATACAAGGCACATTCACAAAGTGTTGGTAGTTTTTGAACACTGCAAAAGACATTCCAGACCCTGGAGCAGCCATCCTAGCATTAGATACTGAGAAAGGATTCAGTAATTTGAATCGTATATGGATCTTCAGGGTCCTTGATCATTTAGTACTTAGTGGGCCTGTCATCCATTTCCTATATACAATGCAAAAATCACCCAAGGCAAGGGTACCCATCCACAACTTCTTGTCCCTAAAATACATCTTCAAAAAAGGGAATATGCCAGGGATATCCCTGGTCACCACTATGCTTCAATCTGGTGATAGAACCCCTATTAAAACATTTTTGGCCCCAAATTGCCTAGGGGCATCATGGTTTACAAGGAGGAAATCCAATTGACCCGGTTTGTGGATGATTTATTATTGTTCATCTCTAGGGTTGACCATTAAATACCACTGAAACTGGAGATCTCAGACGCATTTGGGATGTTTTCAAGGTATCATATTAATGTACACAAATACAATGCCTTGTATAATCATTCAGTATTTGAACCACGCTCAATGGATCAACATAATTAAAGACCCTTTGAATAGATCTGTTCAGATACCAGACAATTCCAAATACTATCTGCCGAGCAACATCTGATTGGATACATACCTTCTTGTTACCTGCAAGGAGAGAAATAATGAATAATTGGGTATCTACCAGAACTCAACATTACCTTGGCAAAAACAAACTCATGAAAAA
Organism: Staurois parvus; assembly: GCF_062004578.1. Classification (NCBI taxonomy): domain Eukaryota; kingdom Metazoa; phylum Chordata; class Amphibia; order Anura; family Ranidae; genus Staurois; species Staurois parvus. The sequence continues at coordinate 1,633,376 of NW_028318168.1, read as the reverse complement.
ATATTTCACATGGCACTTGCTCATAAAAAAATATTTCTGCAAGCGTGATCCATTGTGCAAACTTTTCCCTACACAACTTGGTACTTCTAGAGGCCATCAATGTTACCCTAAAAGTCCTAAAGATATCCACAACCCCACCTAAAAAAAAAAAGTGTCCATTCATTAGCCAAAGCTATGGACACATCAGAAAAACTTCTTCATTTCATCAACAAAATGTAATCGCCCCATAATCTTGAAAGCTTAAAAATATCACCATATACAAGAATCAAAGTCTATAAAAACTCAAGTTGTATGTGCAGTTATGTTATTTTATATGTGTTTCTACCATTTTAACTATCAATTTCTTCCCTTTTGTGTATTCCACATGTAGTGTTCCATTAACACACATTGAAAAATGCAGCTGCAGTCAAGAGCATTTCAGTATGTTTTTATTCATACTGTTTCCCGCTGTATGCTTCACATCTAATTTTATACATTGGCGAAGGCCTTTTATGCTCTTTTATGTACGTTTATCATTTTGACTCATTAATAAAAACATTTAAGATTTTGATATACTACACTATGGATACCACTCTCTGCTCCACGCCAAGCGTTTAATTCCTAGGATCCTATGGTGACTACCCCTGAGGCCCAAAGGAGAGTGATTCAATTGTGCCGACCCCCACCGCAGCCCCACCAGTAGAGAAGACCTCTAAAGGCGCCATTACTGAGAGAGAGTTTATCCAGTGTGAGCTGCACCTTCCATAGGACAAGGAGGGGACCTCTGGTTTAGATCATTGCGCTTATTTACCGCGTATCTGGTGAGTGCGCATTTTTCAAATTTCCTGCACGACACCAAGTGTAAGCCTCATTGGGAGTAACAAAGTCACCCATTTGAAATTTGTCAGAGATCACTACACGATCACTACACACTGGATATTACTATCTTTGGACTAAACTGTTGATTATACTCACTGTGTTTGAGGTTTTGGTCAGCCTCAGGCCTGTTCTATAGATATTGTCCATCAGCGCTGCACTTTTCACTTTTTCTACACTCAGAAGGTTTTAGGTTTCCTTTAGTGTATTAGCTGCTTCTATATATTGTTCTTAGCGCTTGCTGGACCACCTTTTTATATGCATGTTTTTATTCATGTTTACGTGAATTTTTTATGGGTGTTTGTGTGTGTTTTTGTGCATAGTTTTTTTGTTTTAAGGCATGTTTCCTTTGAAGTAATTGTTGTGGCTGAGAGGCGAGTTGTGTTTTTGCATGTTTACATGCGTTTATGTGCATTTCTGGGTGCCATTATAAAAAAAGGGATGTTTATAGGGGTGTGGGAGCACCCCTACAAATACAGATTAAATTACAATGAAGCTAAAAGGGAATTAATGTTTGGGTCTGTTACATAAAAGCATGATCTATCATGGGCAATGACCCATGGATACATAAAACACATACACATATACAGTATATTAATATTGTGTGGTACTGGCAGGCAGGATATATGTTCACCTAGGTTTCTCACCTAAACTTGGTAAGGAAATCAGTGTTTATGACGGACATGGAGAAAAACTGTTTTCTCAGAATCTTCAGTTCTCTTCTGCGTCCTGAAGTCGAAAAACTTTGAAGAGCAGATGGGTGGAAATAAGCTCTTAGAATCAAGGCCCACATCCTACCTGGCAGTCAGACCTTATTAGTCTCAGCTGCGCACAGGCCTTTATATACAGTATGTGAGCTGACTGATGCACAGTCAGGAACGGACATGAGTTTAGTTAGTGGGTCAGATGAGCAGCTGTTTTGAACTTGCTGTACAAAGCAATGTAGGTATGGTTAAAACATTTGATGAAGGCCTTTGAGTGCCCTGAATCTCTGCTAATACACACAGAATCTCTGCTAACATACAATATATATTACGTATACTGTATGTATACATACACATGTATCGCAGTTTGTGTGAGTTACAGTATAACATGCATCATCTACACTGAAAAAAACAAACATTTTTTAACACTTAGCCCGAAAATCTAAACCATATACAGTACATCCAGAAAGTACTAACAGCGCTTAACTTTTGCCACATTTTATGTTAGAGCCTTATTCCAAAATGGATTAAATTAATTTCTTTCCTCAGCATTCTACAAACATTACCCCATAATGACAACGTGAAAGAAGTTTGTTTTGAAATCAAAATAAACAAAAACACATGTACATAAGTATTCACAGCCTTTGTTCAATACTTTGTTGAAGCACTTTTAGCACCAATTACAGCCTCTAGTCATTTTGAGTATGATGCTACAAGCTTGGCACACCTATTTTTTGGCAATTTCTCCCGTTCTTCTTTGCAATGCCTCTCAAACTCCATCAGATTGGATGGGGAGCATCGGTGCACAGCCATTTTCAGATCTCTCCAGAGATGTTCAATTGAGTTCAAGTCTGGGCTCTGGCTGGGCCACTCCAGGACATTCACAGAGTTGGCCCGTAGCCACTCCTTTGTTATGTGGGCTGTGTGCTTAGGGTCGGTGTCCTGTTGAAAGATGAACAGTCACCCCAGTCTAAGGTCCAGAGTGCTCTGGAACAGGTTTTTATCAAGGATGTCTCTGTACATTTCTGCATTCATCTTTCCTTCGATCCAGACTAGTCTCCCAGTTCCTGCTGCTGAAAAACATCCCCGCAGCATGATGCTGCCACCACCATGCTTTACTGTAGGGATGGTATTGGCCAGGTGGTGAGTGGTGCCTGGTTTCCTCCAGACTTGACGCTTGGCATTCAGGCCAAAGAGTTCAAATTTTGTTTCATCAGACCAGAGAATTTTGTTTCTTACAGTTTTAGAGTCCCTCAGGTGCCTTTTGGCAAACTCCAGGCGGGCTGCCATTTGCCTTTTACTGAGGAGTGACTTCCTTCTGGACACGCTACCATACAGGACTGATTGGTGGAGTGCTGCAGAGATGGTTGTAAGAGAATTCCCGTGAGACGGCTGGGGATTAGAAATGCGCATAGAAATGTGCGATCGCGCACACGGCAAAGATTGGCGCCAGACGGACTATTTAAAGGGTGCCTCTGCCTGTGCAGAGTGCTGACTGGTCTTTAGCTGTTCCCAGTCTCCTGCTCATTCCTGTGTGATTTCCTTGTTGCTGACCAGGCTTGTTCCTGACCTGACTCTTGATTACTCTCCTGCTTGATACTCGTTCCTGACCTCGGCTCTGCTCCTGAGCTATTCCTATGACATTGCTCCTCTCTCCCATCGCAGCTTCCTGCCTTGCTCTGGTGCATGCCTGGCGATCTACCATACCATCTCTGCATATCACTACTGCTCCTGAATCGGTGGTCCATCAGTCCTTTAAGGACTCCAGCTCCAAGTGCTGCAAACATCTGCTGGCACTCTTGTCCCCCTGGTCCCTAGACACCCTCTGTTCCACTTAAAGTGGGGTAAGGGCTAGTGACACAAGTGAGGCCTACCTCATAATTTTAGTCTCCAATCAGGTACGTGATAGTTGTTGTTCTCGAAGGTTCTCCTCTCTCCACAGAGAAATGCTGGAGCACTTTCAGAGTGACCATCGAGTGCTTGGTTACTTCCCTGGCTAAGGCCCTTCTCCCTCAATTGCTCATTTTGGATGGGCGGCCTGCTCTAGGAAGATTCCTCGTGGTTCAAAAATTCTCCCATTTATGGATGATGGAGGCCACTGTGCTCATTGGGACCTTCAATGCTGCAGAAATATTTCTGTACCTTTCCCCAGATCTGTGCCTTGATACAATCCTGTCTTGGAGGTCTACGGACAACTCCTTGGACTTCGTAGATTGGTTTGTGCACTGACATGCACTCTTAACTGTGGAATCTTATATAGAGAGGTTTATACCTTTCCTAATCATGTCCAATCAACTGAATTTACCGCAAGTGAACTTCAATAAAGTTGTGGAAGCATCTCAAGGATGATCAGTGGGAACAGAGCTCAATTTTGAGTGTCATGGCAAAGGCTGTGAATATTTATGTACATGTTTTTTTTTGTCTCTTATTTTTAATAGATTGCAAAGATTTCAAAACAAACTTCTTTCACATTGTCATTATGAGATATTGTTTGTAGAATGTTGAAGGAAAAATATAAATTTAATCCATTTTGGAATAAGGCTGTAACATAACAAAATGTTGCAAAATTTAAGCGCTGTGAATACTTTCTGGGTGCACTGTATGTAGATTTAACGTATAGGATATTTATTGGCAGCGATTAAATCAGTTGAGGCTGCAGATTATTCTTGAAAACATTTCAATACTCAGCCAAGCAAACTAAAAAGCTTTACTTTTGTGTTAAATTTAGGAAAGTAAAAATGCAACGTGATCTGTATTTGTTGGTCAGCTGTAGCATCTTGAGCTTAAAGACCAATAACTTTGTGTGAACAAGAAACTTTGTATTCTTCAGTGCTTAATGTTGCTAAATCACAGGGAAGAGAAGCATGAAATTAACTATGATTATCATATTGCATCCCTCTGATGAAGTCACGTTGGTGTGATGTAACGCGTAAGGGGCTTGGCTCTGGGCAGACATGAATAGTGAGTTCAGCTGAAAAGCGAAGCCTGCATCTGATGATTTTATGGCATTTTATTCATTTACTACATGTGAGTGTGTTACTGCTTCTTAATAAATGTATATACTAGTACATACTGCACCATTGGAGTGTCCTTTGTTCCCTTTTAAGGATAGAAATGTGTGACCTCCATCACCCTTAAAAAGGGACAGATTCCTTGCTCTGGTTTGACAATCTATTGAAAGCGCAAAGGTGTCTGATCACCATCACATGGTTGTGGATTGAAAAAGTGAAGAATCCTTTTGTCTATTTGATATTATAAAGCGCATTGCCATGTGCTCTGAGGTGAGAGTTCTGTGAGCACGGAGGTGGCACTATATGTTATGTGCACTGTTTCACTTGATTTTTGGGATACCAGCACAAGAAGAAGAAAACATGGAATTATGAAATAAACTCTATTACATAATATAAATTGATTGATTTTACATTTATGGCCTTAGTATGGACGTTTTATTCAGTCATGTCACTTTTTCATTTTTTTGTAGTCTTTATATAGCAGCACTACATCACTTATTTTTATTTGCTCTACTATTGTGGGAACACAATTTGATGTTGGCAGCAGCCACGTTTATCACAATTTTTATTTTATCTTCTGCTTGTGTGTTTTTTTTTTTTTTTTATTTCTTCTCTCTCATTGTTGAGGTAGCGCAGGGGTTTCACTCCTATATGATTATCCTCTCTCTCTAAAACTTATAGCTCTCCTCACAAATTTTGACCCTTGTTCATCAGCAGACTTTAAAGGGTAAGTTCACCTTTCAAAATAAATAAATAAGTGCACATCTTTTTGCAGGTAAAAAAAATGTGCATTTATTGGGAGCCTGTAAAGCATTGCACCCACAATCATTAGATAGTGGGTTCTATGCAGGGCTCTTGTGGACTGTGTGGCTGTCTGTTCTTACCTTCTACACCCACATGGAATAAACATATACCGTATTTTCCGGCGTATAAGGCGACTGGGTGTATAAGACAACCCCCCAAATTTCCAGTTAAAACATAGGTTTTGGGCTATACTCGTCGTATAAGACTACCCCCCTTCTGAGGCAACACCATTTAACCCCTAGCCTACAGGGCACTTATACCCACTTCCCCCCAGGCCAAGTTTCAGCTTTCAGTGCTGTCACACTTTGAATGACAATTGTGTGGTCATGCAACACTGTACCCATCACTGATGGGCACTGAAAGGCAGCACTGATACATGGCACTGATAGACAGCACTGACTGGCACTGATAGGCGGCACTGTTAGGCGGCACTGATGCACACTGTTAGGCGGCACTGATGCGCACTGTTAGGCGGCACTGATGCACACTGATAGGCAGCACTGATTGGCATCACTGATGGGCATTGACAGGCATCACTGATGGGCACTGAAAGGCAGCACTGATACATGGCACTGATAGGCGGCACTGACTGGCACTAATAGGTGGCACTGATTGGAAGCACTGACTGGCACTGATGGGTGACACTGAAAGGCAGCTCAGATGGGCACTGATATGTGGCATTGATGTGCACTGGTAGGCACTGATATGTGGCATTGATGTGGCACTGATGGACACTGACAGCTGGCACTACACTGATCATTAGGGCACACTGATCATCAGTGCCCTGATGATCAGTGTACATGTCCCCTCCGCGGAAAGCAGATTACCGGCTCTCCTCTCCTCTCGAGCTGTCAGCGTGACAGCTCGAGAGGAGAGAAATGCCGATAACGGCGAGCGATGTATTCTATTAATGAATACAGAGCCTGCTCGGATTGGCTGTGTCAGAGAGGCAGGCTGATGATGTCACAACTTCAGCCAATCCGAGCAGGCTCTGTATTCATTAATAGAATACATCGCTCGCCGTTATTGGCTCAGCGCGGTACACTGTATGTAGCTGAAGCTTCCATACAGTATTACCGCACATCCAGCGTTCTATACCTGGCGTATAAGACGACCCCCCAATTGTTGGGGTATGTTTTTAAGTAAAAAAAGTTGTCTTATACGCTGGAAAATACGGTATTTGAAATATATTTTAAAAATATTCTTCCCAAGTCTATTATATAGACTTGGGAAGAATATATATAGATTTATTGAGTATGGTCAAAATTGTAGTATTTCAAATATATGGCAATATGTTTGGGAAGAATATTTTTAAATTATATTTCAAATACATTTTTCTTCCATATGGGCAAGCAGGCAATTATACAATGACAGGAAGTCTTAATGAACCACCACAGCACTCAACAGTGCCATGTTAGTTAATTGAGAACTACAACCTGACAGCTGCAAAGGTTCTTGGTAGTTGTAATTTCCCATTCATAGAATACTTTGAATGAGTGAGGCGGCCGGGTCGGCAGAGCCCCGCAGGGCCACATCTTTATTGAATTTTGGCAGCAGACATGGGGAGAAGATCCCTGGTCTGCTGTCACAGCAGGGACTTGGGGGTGTGGGGTCAGCTGCAGCAGTAACATGTTACACTCTGAATACATTTGTAACATGTTAAGGTGAACTTATCCTTTAAAACGGACCCTGTCTAAAATCTGATAATTGGTATGCGTGACAATGTTGATGGTAACAACCCTGTGCAGCACAGAAGAGAGAACTGAAAATAATTATCAGGTAGCATACAGTATATCAAATGCTCGTAATAAGCAATGCATTATGAGTACTTATTGCAACGGATAGGATATTACAAGAATGCTGCTGCAGATAACACTGAAGTTTATCCCAAAAAACAGGAGGTTGCACAGTTCTAGCTAGATGATTTGCAAGACAGTAAAGAACGGTAACCATTATCTTCTGAAAACCACACAGTAACATTAACGCAAGTACAATTAAATGAGAAACTGGGCACTTTTAAGATGCAAAGAGTTTATAAAATAGCATAGTAAGTTGTTAAAATATATCAAATCTATATTCGCATAGATGTTTTTTGTTTTTTTTTTTCCTCTTACAAACTAACCAGCGATTAGCAGGACTAACTTTGACAGTAGCATGCATGCAAGTGTTTCTGTTGGGTATGAGATGGAAGTTTTACAGACTACAAAACTTCCAAAATTGGTTTGGATGCTTTGCAAACAAAGCATTATTATTAACCGCGTGTGAGGAGAAAGGTGAGAGCGCAATCTCCAAGAGCAGTGATCTGGTCAAAAATGTTAGCACTGCAACCACTGTTTCTACATCAATTGGGAAGAAAGGAGTGTATTCAGTATGAAAAGGAAGATATCAAATACATAGAATTACCATTAGATGCAAAAAGAAAAGTTAACTTACGTATTTCTAGGTCAAGGATTATTTCCAGATCTTTAAGAATCTGTGTGACACTCAACTAAAAAAAAAAAAAATAATAAATCTCTTTTCAAAAGATGTGAATGAGGCAATAGAAGAAAAATACATAAAAGACAAAATAACATACTGCACTTTATGTTCCAAAACAACACACTTCTCACAATCTGTGATATAAAATTCAGTATCCAAAATTATATCTATAATAAACCGATATATTACCCTATATATTGACACTTAAAAGTCCCACTTTCACCCTTGAAAGTCCAAAATTGTAAATAATAAACCTTTCTAGTATCAGTGAAAATATTTCAAAAAGCCCAAAATTTCAAACAATTATTCATTCAAGCTCTGATTCATAATCACCGGGTATCTCCAGGAATGCCGTATACCTCCAAAAGGAAAAAAAACAAAAAACTGAAGAGTGTATTATCCTCAGTATAACAGTGATTAAATCAAATTTAAGTATAATCCACAAAAAACTTTTTTTTGTGCAAACAAAAAACACTCAAAAATGTGAGCAAGATGTGAAATAGTGAAACACTCTGTGTACACGTCTATATACACATTCCTCTGTGAACACTTCTAGGTGGCTGAAATAGGTATAGTGTTTCACTATTTCACCTATTTCTTACCCTAAATAGGTAGAGTGTTTCACTATTTCACGTGTTGCTCAGATTTTTGAGTGCTTTTTGTTTGCACAAAGTTTTTTTTGTGGATTATATTTAAATTTGATTTAATTACTGTTATACTGAGGATAATACACTCTTCAGTTTTTTGTTTTCTTTTGGAGGTATACGGCATTCTTGGAGATACACAGTGATTATGAATCAGAACTTGGACAAATAATTGTTTGGAATTTTGGACTTTTTGAAATATTTTCACTGACACTAGAAAGGTTTGTTATTTACACTGCTGACAATGTTTAAACAGGGTAAAAAGTGTATAAAAAATTACAAAAATACAATTTTTCACCATATCTGGGTTTCATTTTCTGGACTTTTCAAGGTGTTTTTTTGCATTTGCCAAATATGTATACGGAATTCTTAGGTTGAATTTTTTATATGTATTTTTTGACAAGACCTAAAGAAGAGGTTGTTGGTATGTAGCCGGTCTAAAACCCATTGCAATGTGCAGTTTTGGAAAAGGTTTTAATTTAGCATAGGGCAATGTGTTATTTAATTTTTCATACTAAATTTTTTTTTCCCCTCATACTACACTCTACAAATTTTGATATCACAGTAACTTGGATCAATTGTAATACTGTTTTGTTTAAAGGAAAAAAAATAAACTAACCTGGTCATTTGGAACAGTTGCAAATTCATCTGTAACAATACTACCATCTTCAGCAGTCTGATGACACCTGAGTAAAATGAAATGTCAGTTTTGAAACTTAGAATAGTAAAAGTCATTAATAAGAGTATAAAAAAGTATAAAACCTAAATGTAATGGATTACAGTACCCCCAATTGAGCAAAAAAAAGCACTGTGAGCATAGACTGTGGGACCCATATAGTGTGATATTTGTTTTATATATCATCGTAAAAAAATTTTTTAACTGCAGACCTTAAAAACTTATTATTGCTGTAAGGTAAATATGAAAGTTAAGGATTTGGTTTAATTACAAAATCAGTGTTTTACAGTTTTGTTTTTTTTAATCTCTGATGCTTTTCATTAAAGTATCCTACTAGCTGCCTGAAATCTCAGAGGAGCCAAACCCCTGGACACTGCACAAAAACTATTAACCAACAACATAGCAATGTCCAAGCTGTAAAGATAAAAATACATTTATTTAAATTCGTGAACTGCAGCATGCCTTTTATGGTACATCAAAACAAAATAAACATAAGAATATAGGTTGAAAAATAACCACCATGATTATTTTATAATAATGCTGGTTTAACAGCCTATTAAACAGTCAAAGGATTAGATTTTCTGTCCTTCCAGTCTTGAAATTTACAAAGCATTATCAGACAAAACAGCGAGATATATGGCACCACTTACAGCTAAAGCCCAACTGAACAACTCCATGAAGGGTCTGCAGCACACATGAGGCTGTTAGATAATGAGTTTATGTGAAATCTCCATTAACCACTGTAAATAATATTGTAATTATGAATATATTTCAGTTAGAGCTGTACCAATGTGGATGTGTAATATGTCTTTTTATAAATCTCTTTTCTATAGTTAGTTAGGGGTAGTTTAAGTTGCTAGAGGGAATATTCAATTAATTACAATTTCTTTATTGTGTACAGAAGTCTTAACACTCCTCTGTCAGACGGTTTGGTGCCAGAGTTAGTTTAAGGATGGGACCCAAACCTGTTGGCTTTACAAACATCCACTTCAAAGGAGCCCTCATTTAGATATGCAATGAAGTTGGCCAGCCTTTCTTGGATACTTCATTTCCCAGGAAAAGGTCATCAACTGGCATACTTAATTTCCAAAAAAGGGTGTGCCAATATGTGCCTTAAAGGGGGTTGGTGTATGCTAAATGCAGGGGATTTGAAGTTAGCCAGTTATGAAAGGGAATAGATTTGCAAACCAATTAGAGCTACTCCATGAAAATTAATGGAGGAGAGGCCTATAACAATGGACACTAGATGGAGAAAGATGTCTCTTTGGAACACAAGTTAGGAGAATGGGGCCCATATGTACAGTTCCATTGTAATTATGGTATATATCCCTTGCACTTATATCTAAATGTTTGTCTTCTGTCTTGTCTCACAGTTTGTATTTTGTAATATGTTAGAGCTTTCCTAAAAATGTTTCTTTTATGTAACTAGATCGATTATTTGTCTTAGTTTAGACCTCCATACTATTCAACAATAAATTTTGGTTGTTGTGTTAAACCTTTCACTTCCGGGTAAAAACTCAATTTACCACATCATATCATTCATGTATCGTATTGCATGACCGCGCAATTGTCCGTTAAACTAGCGCAGCACTGTATAGCAAAAAAATGGCGTAAATTGCAGTATTTATACCATAGTTTGTGGATGCTATAACTTCCACACAAAGCAATCAATGTACACTTCTTGGGGTTTTTTTTTTTACCAAAAACATGTAGCAGAATACATTTTGGCCTAAATTTATAACCAACTTTGAGTTTACTATATATTTTTTATAGCTGAAAGTAAAAAATATAATTTTTCTTCAATATTTTTTGCCTTTTTTTTTGTTTATAGCGTGAAAAATAAAAGCACACAGGTGATCAAATACCACCGAAAGAAAGCTGTATTTGTGTGAAAAAAAGGACGTACATTTCGTTTGGGTGCAGCATTGCATGACCGCGCAATTATCAGTTGAATTAGTGCAGCGCCGAGTAGCGCTTAAGTGCGATCTCTGAAATCATAGAAATGGAATATCTTACAGCTCTAGTGGGTTACTACTCAGGTCATTTTCAATCTATTTGAGAACCATGGGATCATTCTCCCTTTGGTAGAATTTCATCTCCCCCTCTCCCCCCCCCCCCCTATTTAGCTCAGACACCTCTTTACTTACTGAGCCTCTGACAACTACTGCAACCCAACAATGTGCAGGTTCATCTCGTCTTGTAATTTTGTATTGTACAATTTACCATGCTGTCTAATTATGTTCATGTTTCTTTGGTTTATGTTCTCTTTTATATTGATTGTGGATTTCTGTCACTGATGTTCACACCTAACTTGTTGTAATTTTGTTCTGAAAAACTGCGCTTTGGCCCTTAATAACAATTTACAATAATAATAATAAAAAAAAAAAAAAAAAAAAAAAAAGGTTAAATGTCCTTGTTATGTTTGACTGCCTCACAAGGGGAAAACTCCACAAGATATTTAATAATGAGCCAGGGCAGTAGGAGCACCAATCTATTGCCCAAAATCTTAATAAAATCAAAGTAAGTATATAGTGGTTAGGGGAGAACATTTTCACAGGATTTGGAATACATGTGATATGAGAATGTAAGAATTGCGAGTGCAATGCTTCTTTACAGTATAAAAGTGCAGAGCAGTTGCATGTAAGGAGTAAGGAGTAAGAACTGGTGGGAATTGTTTATAGTAGGAATCAGGCATCTGGCCCAAGTGTTTTAACAACCGGAGTTAGTCTCTCCACAATGATAAGAGCATTTAAGAAACTTAAATCTGCTTGGGATAGCTTGGGAAAATGGAGACCTGACATAAATTTTGTAAAATAGTCTGGTTCAAAATGGTAGATGTGGTGGAGAAGCATGGTTCTATAGCTTATGGTAGAAATTATCAAAAGTTTTAGCAGGTTTTTTTGCATGCTTTAGACAGGGGAACCATTTGACTGAAAAATCAGGCATGGAGTTGAGAGAGATAACCTTTAGAATTTGAGCTAGCAGTCTATGCGTTTCATTTGAATACTTATAGAATTTTTGTTTGGACCAAAATATTTATTTTGTACTTGTTTAAGAAGTATACTTTTATCTTTTCCTAAAAAAGAATTAAAGTCTTTAACATAACAAGCTAGAAATATGATTGACAAGGGTTATGTTCGTAAGTAATAACCTATAGCTGTAGATCATTAGCTATATAATACTCCGGTAACAAGAAATATGGTAAAAATTAAGGCAGAAGATAAATTAAACATTTAGAGAAAACTAGACAGTAGCCTAAATAAGACCTTATGCATGTACAACCAGGGGCGGACTGACCATTTGTAAACTCGGGCACTGCCCGGGGTCAGTAGGGGGCCCCCATGAGATGCCCCTGGTATCTTTTTCATAGGCTCTTTTGAGTTTGGGCAAGGACACAGGGGCCCCATGAGTTGTCAGTCCGCCCCTGTATACAACTACTATGAAACAGATTGGGGTATAAGGATTTTTCCAGGAATCATGGAGTAACCACTCGTACAATGAAGGAAATGTAGGTAGCAAACCTACAGTATAGCAGGGGCCACAATCTGCTCTCATTAGAAAAAAAAAAAAAAAAAAAGATAGAAACAAAAAGCTAAATGTAGGCTTTTGTAGGATCAAATATTGTCCAAATGGTATGTGAGGATATGTTAATGGTAGCTATTAACAGCAAGGCAAAATAATGAGTAAAACAGAATTTACAAAATCTTCCTAGAGTGACTGACTCAAAGTTCTAGGTGGGGATTTTGGGGCTCAAGACTGCTGTAAAGTAGGGCTTTAGCCAGGTTCCATACCTTGTTGGACATTGTAGTCCAGCAAGGTTTAGAGGGTAATTTTGTTTCTGCAGAAAGCAGCCAAGTTGAAGGGAACATGGCCTTTGCTGGCTACAGAGTTCTCACTTAGCAGGGGATGTATTGGACATTTTCAGAAAGATTGCTGCTTTTCTGCAAAGAGCAAGGGTCCCAACTTTTCACTTGCCTGCTGTGAACAGGCTTTTCTAATCAGACTGCAGCTGATTTAAAAAGAAAGTGTAAGGTATTAAACACCTTTTTTATGCATTTGGAATGTAATTAGCTAAAATAAACTAGATCATCAATTGGGCTCTAAGAAATACAGTGATATCTGCTTTTCATCACCAAACGTCTTGACTGGACAGTGAAAGATCAGCATCAGTCTGCCCTCTTCTTCTCTCAGCATGTTCTATTTGCATGCAGCACACCCGACTGATTTCCAGTCCTTTCCTCTCTGATTGAGTGGTGCTGTGCAGGTGATGGCAAGAGGCTGATGTCATGTAAAAATCAGTATTTTTTGCTAGGGAAATTTCAATATCAGGATTTTGGCATATAGCATCAGCCTATCCCCGATAATAAATTTTAAAAACTTACGACGTATCCCAGTTAGGCGGTTGGCAAGTGGTTTTAATAGCTGATGTTTTTATATCTTACTGGAATTCAACTTTAACATGTGTTAAACCTTAAACTATTTTGAGCATTAGGTATATGTAATATCATTTAAATTCTTTGTGGCTTATTCAAACTCATCAGCCAAACCGATGCACTTCTCAGATGTGTCATTTCTCAAGAGTAAGCTTAGAAAAAGCTAAGTGTGCATTCAATTTGAACTAGAATTCTTATGATGGCATGAGACTGAGTTAATTCATGGGTATGTTGCTGGGAAAAAAAATCTATTTATCTACCCTGCAATTGATTTTAATTATTAGCTTGCACCAGATCATATCAGCAGGAGGGTCAGAGATTACAATGAAATCAGTCAACAGCCCGAAACCTAATGAGACACAGCTGTAGAGAAGAAAAAAATATATGTAATTAAGTTTTATATTTTGCTTTAACAAGTAGGAAGAACATTAGCGGAAAAGATTATTCTTTAGCAAATCAAAGGGTCTGGTAAAATTTCTGCACTCACCAGTGAAATGTTGTACAGATCTACCAGGTGTTTAGAGCAAAGTATATAAAGCAAAGTTTTAGGAGTACCCTATACAGGAAATGTTTAAGCACTCATTAGCATTAGAATAACTCCTTTTTGGTCAAAATCTCATTTGGAGTTGCTTTAGTCAGTGTGCATTGCAAATAAAGTGATTGCCCATGAGAAACTTATCTCAAGACAAGGTTTTAAAAACAAATGTATTTTTTAGGTTTTAAAAACAGTCAGTCACACAGATTGCACTTTGTACAATATCCTTAAGAATTGGCAACAACTATGTAGTATGAGGAAATACCTGATTGGGTACAAATGGTATAGATTGTTTAAGGATCCCTGGCACTATATTGTTTTTGGTAAATATAAAGGAAATCATACAAGCAGGTATTAATTTGGTCAGCTAAATATAATTCAAAAACATTTTTCATATTGTTGTAATGGTGTAGTAATAAAAAAACAAATGCAAATACTGAACTTGAAATAAGACTTTGATTCCTACACACAGTATATAGTCGTGAAAAAAATAAAAGGTGGAAAACTAGGGAGAATGACAGTTTCATACTCCACTCACCCCATCTGTTTTAATAATCTTAAGCCTTTGTCCTGGTCTTTGCAGTCTGCTGCCTTATACAGTATCCCCTGTCCCTATCAAGCCTAACTACCCCCCCCAAAAAAAAAAAACACCTTATATGTCCAGCATCTTTACCTTGGTGTGGAGGATCTCACTGAGCAATGGGAAAATGGAGGATCCCAAACCTCATAAAAATTGCTCCTGCATAGCACAGGAAAGATTTCTTTCAAGATTTGGGATCGTCAGCTTTCCCTTGACCCCGCAAGGCAGTACCACCCACTCCTAGGGGACCAGGGCCTGTCACAGGTATTTTTTTTTTCCGTTCTCTTGGTCATTTTTATTCTTAGGCCTTGAAATCTAGGATGGGAGGGGACTCTCAGAGGGGGCTTAGTTGTTGTGGACTGCAAGGTCCACCTAAAAGGGCTAAATGACAGTATAGAACAGCCTCTTTGTAAAGAAAATATGTTTTAAACAGGCTGGTTGTACTGAAGTCAAAGACAAATTGACTTCAGTACAACCAGCCTACTCTGGTGAACCAGCCAAATTTTGATCCATCTATGGACAGTTTTAATCTTATAACAAAAGAAATAAGGACAGCCAAGCATCTATCATTTGCAGTTAGAAATCAGAAATGCTTGCCTCTACACTTCTCTTTGGAAAAAGTTTATTCTGTATTCGTGTTGCCAATTCCTAGGCAAAATATACCATATCATTTAAAAGTAGTAAATATATATTCTTCATAAAATTCTTGCATTGTACTTTTGATTTTATATACCAGTTAGTTTGGGCTCTAACATAAGAAATCCTCAGAGTAGCAGATATTTAATTTTATTGATACCCATAATCATTGAAGATCACATCTTTACAGGTCAAATTTCAACAGAAAGGCAAACATGATTATCACATTTGGTAGCCTTATATTTTACTAGCCATATAATTGCTAGTTAAAAGGATACCTTGGATGTCAAGATCTTTACACGTTTGGCACACACATTTTCATAAAAAGTGTATTTATTGGAAATACCACAGTAAGGAGGGTTTCCTTGATAAGTAAAAGTGATTGTCACTTTTTTAAAACCTGAAAAGCAGTCCTCCATGCAAAGCAAGCAAGTTACTTTGGGTGTTCAGCAGGACAGAAACTTGGTAAAAAATCTTCAGCACCAGGCACACTTCCATATGTGTTGGATGGATGGTCCCACACTGTGTATTGTGAATTCTTTTGCCAGCCCTGTGTCCTACAGTGAGGTAGGAGATGGCAGAGTGAACCATGGAATGAAGTGGAGGATGTCAGCATATGGCACATCCAGAGGTGTCAAAAGCAGAGAACTATGAGCTAGATTTTTTATTTAACCCAGAGGAGTACAGTTGCATGGCCAGTTGAACAGATATTCATTATTTACTTTGCAGGGATGGCAGTTCGAATGTTTTGCAAATAGTGAGGAATTCACTTTAACCACTTTAGCTCTGGAAGTTTTCACCCCCTTCACAACCAGGCCATTCTTTTCTATTCAGTTCTGTGCTAGATTAACTGGCAATTGCTCGGTCATGCAACGCTGTAACCAAATTAAATTTCTATAATTTTTTTGGTGGTCTTTTATCACTACTAGGTTTTTATTTTTTTATTATATAAACAAAAAAAGACTGAAAATTTAGAAAAAAAAACCCCACATTATTTAATTTCTGTTATAAAACATAACCAATAAAAAAAAAAAATCAAATTTCTTCACTAGTTAGGCCAAAATGTACTCCGCTACATGTCTTTGGCAAAAAAAAGAAAAATCCCCAAAAATTGGCTTGTGTGAAAGCTATAGCATCTACAAACTATGTTATATATTCTGGAATTTTTATTTATTTTATACTAGTAATGGCGGAGATCAGCAACTTATAGTGGGATTGTGATAGTGCGGCACGTGGAAAAAGAGAGAAATGTACAGGTACGTCGCTGTGCCTTTACAAGCAACCTGTCCACAGTACAAAGCGGGTGGGCGGTAAGTGGTTAAAAGTAAAAATAGCCAAGTAATAGTAATAACAAAATTTTATAGAAAATATGAAAAACAAACATCTGAAGTTGCTGCACACACCACATACTGACTGTAGGTCCATGTACTACATAGCAGCTGGGACGTTTACAGTAGATTGTACAGAGTGCAAACAGTCCTAGAAAGAATGAATTGCTGGTAGTCAGATCATACCTTTCACACTGTCCTATTTGCACTGGGAAAGGGAGTAGCAGAATTGGCTGTTATGAGGAAGAAAAAAATTACAATTCCTCCTTTACACCCAATGATAAATAGTCAAAAAGAAACTATATGTTGCGCACTGGTAAGCATGACGGTAACAAGGTATGTAAATAAAGAATGAATAAATGGATCTTGTTTCTGAAGAAAGTCTGTATAAAAGCTGTTTAGTAGCATAGTCAATGGCGTCACCATCTCCAGTCCACGGCGCTGTTGATTACATCCCATCCAGGTTTTAGATACCATATAGAGCAGCCATCTTCTTGGTGTCGCTTTGATTTGTTGTATATTGGTCTGCAATACAGCAATCTTGTGGGCTCTCAGTAGCCTCTATCTGTCATATCCTTTCCGGCTGGTATGTGTTGACAGACTCCATCTTCATCACCAGTGCTGGGATATTTTTAGTGTACAGAGGCTGGATATGATCTTTGTTTGCTTTTGTGTGTTTTTATAGTGACTATGCTATTAAACGGCTTTTATATTTCTTCGGACGCAAGATCCATTCATTCTTTATTTACTTTGTTACATGGACACCCTCTGCTTACCAGTGCGCAGCATATAGTTTCTTTTTGACAATTTCCATTTCTTCAGTGGACTGTTAGCAGCACAAAAGTGTGGGACCAGAAACTATATTATATTACATACTATACATCACAGAAAGATTAGCTCAAACGATCAATTGCTGGAGTGTGCAGCTCATCCTCTCTGCGGAAAGCGGATCCTGATAATCAGGACCTGGTGATCATGTGATTGCTGTGCGATCACAGCACCCTGTACCATGTGACCAGCTGGAGCCAATCACAGATCATTGTATTTGGTCATGAGCTCAACCCATTCAAGACAGTTCAAAACAATAATCTGTATTGCTCCTGCAATGCAAAGTGTAAAAAAAAAATACAAAAAGTACAATATTACTATAACATTGCACTACTCTGATGAAAGCTTTTTTTTTAATTGACAAAGGGAAAAAAAAAAGTTAAAAAATAAAAATAAAATATTGAGAACCCTTTAAAATTTGTTTTTTTTTACTACTTGCCAACCTCCTGCCCACAATGTGTGGGCTAGTGATGGCTCTGGAAAAGTGATGTACCCTTAGTTTGCTTTCTATTTCTGGGTGTGCCCTTCGCTGCCCCCTATGCCAATCCAGGGAGAGAAGAGAGAACAGTAAAAGCACTACATTTTATGCACCCACATTTTAAGATCACCCCTATTAACCCTTTGATCACCCCATCACCAAGCCAGTGCCATTAGTACAGTGTAAGTATATATAATTTTTCACTGATCCCTATATTACTGTCACTGGCAACATCAGATAGCATCAGGGTCTATAGGGGCCCCTCCCAGCCAGGGTCATCTAGCGCTAGATTGCCTGCACACTATCGCACTCATTCTATAGGTTGCTGATCATTATTACTAGTATGGTGTTTGTATGGTTCACTATATTGATTATGAACAGGACTATACTAGTGCCTCCTTAGTATAGTGTCCCCAGAAATGCAATGTTAGCAGGATCAGTCCAGTTAACTGCCAGCACTGGCTTTTAACCCCTCCACGGTTTTTCATGAAAGATTTGTAACCATTTATTGTGGGCCAAAGCAATTTATAGGCACAATACATGGCCGGCCACCCAAATTCAGCTTGCGCCAGACAATTTGCATGGAAACCGATTGTGGATTCTGAATTTAAAACTTTTTTGGGCCAAACCTTCAACAGGGGCATTACAAAAAAGAATGAATTGCGGTCATATTGGTCCTCAGACCCGATTCATCATATGCCCATGTTCTCTGCTGTTACATATATGCCCAACATGAACCAGCAATGTACTATATAAATAGCATAGTTTTTAATTGAGAAAGCATCTGATCACACTGATCTCGGTGTGATCAGATGCTTTAAGGGTAAAGGAGAGATAAAGCTTTTTTTATGTTTAAAAAAAAAAAAAAAAACCACAACAAAAGTGTCAGAAAAGGCTTGGCCTTCAAGGGATTAGAAGAGTGGGTGATGTGTGGTATAAGCTTCAAACGCTGGGCATAAAATTCCAGGATAGCAGAAGCACCCCCCCAATTGACCACTTTTTGGAAAGTAGACACTCCAAGGTATTTGCAATGGGGCATGGCGAGTATTTTGCAGATCTCATTTGTTGCCACAAGTTTTTAGAATATGAAGAAAGAAAACGAAAATGTATTTTTTATTTTATTTTTTGAAAACCCTGTGACATAAAACGATATCTGAAAAATACTCACCATGCCTCTTAATTCCTTGGGGTGTCTACTTTCCAAAAGGAGGTCATTTGTGGGGGTGTTTGTACTATCTTGGCATTTTAGGGCTTCTGAAACTGTGATAGGTAGTGAAGAAGTTATATGAAGAAAAATGCCCTTTGAAAGCCTGAAGGTGGTGATTGGATTTTGGGGGCCTGTATGTGGATAGGCTACCAAAAAGTCTTTCACATGTGGTATCCCCATATTTGGGAGAAGTAGCATAATGTGTTTTGGGGTGTTATTCCACATATAACCATGGCATGTGTGAGCAATATATTATTTAAGTGACAACTTTGTGTAAAAAAATAGTTTTGTAATTTTTCAAAAATGTTTGGCAAAAATTAAAATGTTCCACATACTCAATATGCCTCTCAGAAAATTCTTTGTGGTGTCTACTTTCCAAAAAAGGGGTCATTTGGGGGGGGGGGGTTTGTACTGCCCTGGCATTTTAGCACCTAATTAGGCAGTCAGAAAGCAAAAGCTTTCCAATTCCAAATTCCTACAGTACATACTGTATGCACCATAGTTTGTAGATGCTATAATTTTCACACAAACCAATAAATATACACATATTAGGATTTTGTTTTTACCAAAGACATGTAGCAGAATACATTTTTGTCTAAATTTATGAAGAAAGTTGAGTTTACTGGATTTTTTTTTATAACAGAAAGAATTTTTTTCTTTTTTAATATTGGTCTTTTTAATTTATATCACAAACAATAAAAATCCCAGTGGTGATCAAATACCACCAAAAGAAAGCTCTATTTGTGTGAAAAGGACAAATTTATAAATATTAATAACATAATAAATAATACATTTTGTTTGGGTACAGCATTGCATGACCACGCAATTACCAGTTGAAATAGCAAAAAATGGCCTAGTCAAGAAAGGGGGTAAATCTTCAGGAAGGCAGGTGGTTAAAAAGCAGACATTATCTTAAATATGTAAACTTTGGAAAATTAATTTTGGATACTTTTTACCAACCTCACATATAGTCTTGATAAGCACTTCAATTCATATAAACATACTTTGCTGCACATAGGTGCTACATGGACTTATTTTAACACCCTCAATATTAACTTTGACTATTCATATACCTGTAAGAAAACATGAATTCTTGGTAGGAAATGAAGAATCAAATTCTATTACTAATCAACTTCTATTACTACTACACAGTTTACATCAATCAATAACCATAGTAATAATATGAAACAAGAAATAAGCTGGAGAATTTCAGTCCAATGGTTTTACTTTTTGTTCCTGTGTACTGTACATTCCTCTTCTTTAACCCTTTGAGGACCGTAAGATTTTGGAACGCCAAAGAATCAATTGTTTTGTTTTTAAAGTTCGTACACTTCAGTTGTTGTAACTAAGCCATTTCATGAAATAAGAGTTTTAAGTTCTTAATCAGATGATACACGCAATTAAAAACATGGGACAAATACGTCTCTTGGTCCTCAAAGGGTTAACTGTTCCTGCTTAGCTCTTTAAGTGAAAGACGACCATGCACCAGCACAATTGGTCACTTTTATATTAAAATTTAAAACCTTACAAAAATGCAATTTGATTAACAAATTGATGTTTGGTAAAAGAAGTCAAACCAATTCGGTTGAATATTGTATAACCTCACCTTTCTGGTAAATCATGCGGGTTTGGGGGGATATATAATGCTGTTTGCAATGTTTTAAGGCTTGTGATTTTTGATAACCAGGAAATTCTTTTTGATGAAAGGGTTCCTACATATATCATGAGAAAGAAAACAATTATTAGTTGATTAAAAAAAAAAAAAAAAATGTAAAGACTGGTAACTCGTCAAATACCAAAACCAAAAGTAAACTTTGAATTGAATCATTATTAATGTCACAATGTGGTATATGAACTCCAGAAATTGTAATAGCATTGGAATTCTTGTACACTTTTAATGAGTTTGAATGCAGTTTTTGATTAAAAAACCAGAGCTTAGTGAAAACCTGCACTCAAAAAACCCACAGAAGATCCTGATAGATTGAAAAAGGTTGAGAACCTCTGTGAGGTTTTTATTTCCACTGGTTAAACATAACTTAATTTCCTGGTGCATTAGCAGAGCAGAATGTTCAAAGTTTTTTTTATGCTTATAACTGTATGTTGTTGGTTTATTAAGCAAAGTGTAAATGAAGAATTGCTTTGCTGAAATATTTTGTATGACAAGACTGGATTTACAGTTATTTTGCACATTAATGTACTGTGTATTAGGACAGGCTACCTAATGGACAGCCTACCTTTCAATGGGCTGCCTAATCCACAAAATGAACCATAAATATGCATACACTGCAAGTGTGTTGGGGTGCAATTCAGAATGTATGATGTGAATCCAGCCTAATAGTAATAAATGTGAATCTAGCCTAATAGTAATACAGTAAGGTGTTAGTATATTTCATAAGGTCCAGAAATACATGGAGGGTCATTTAACATTTAGGCAAGAGCCAGCATCCACTTTTAAAATATTGGTAAACCCCAACAGCTTATTCCCAAATATATGCATTATTTTAATTTTTCTTTAATATGAAAAACAGTATGTTGCAGCAGAAAAGCTATTTCCTTTATTTTCTCTTGTACTGAAACTTGGATGCAGTTCTTGATAGTTGTAAGATAGCAGCAATAATAGTGGAATGTTAGTTTATTAGCCTGAGAAAAAGAAAAGATCTAGCAACAATGTCACAATTTATAATATTTCCGAAAAAATACATTTTGATATTTGCAAAGGGTCATTACATTAACCCCTTGGTGCCAACGTCGCACAAATATGCGGCCTCAGAGAACTGGACTTTTTTCTGTGGGGCCGGATATTTGCGTATCTGTCCGGGGTGTCACTGACAGTCCTGGGTCCCATACTAATGATCAGGCCCCAGAACTCCCGATGCCAGGTCAGCCGATTGCTGTACTAGCCTCTGATTAGCCATCACAGTGATCAGTCACTGTGAAGCCCACCCTCATGTTTTATTTCTCTCTGAATGGAGGAGAGAGATACTTTGTATCTTCCTCTCTCCTTGCAGAGAGAAAAAAAAAAAAAACAATGTGTAAAAAAAAAAAAAAAAAGTAGTTATTAAAAAATAAAATTAAATACAAAGAAAAAATACTTGGATCAAGGTTTAAGGGTTAGTGTTTAAGTCAAAGTCAGGGTGAAAGGTCAGGATTTTTTTTTTTTTTAATTAGTGTCAGTATTAGTGTGTTTTAAGTTGGACAATAAAAAGCAAAATGCGCACTATTGTTTCTGGGCTGTACTATGGGTACCTACAACAACTAACAAACATGTATGGTATCTCTGTAATCATCAGAAGCTTGAAAATTTAGTTGGGGTTGTTCTTTGGTGGTACGTTATGGTAGTAACAAGAAATGCACAGCTAAATTTTTTACTATTTTGGGACAGTTTTTCTTTGATAAAAAAAAAGTCAAGGAGATGTCCATTACCATTTATCACTAAACGAAAGCCCAATTTGTCTTGAAAAAACATGGTATAACGCACCTGGATGTACAAAGTAGTTGCGATGAGATGTATGGTTTTACTAATACATGTCAAAGTTGCAAAATTTTAGGCATTCGGATTTGTTTTACCCTTAGGCGTGAAGGGGTTAAAACTACTCTCAAGCACTACTGTCTTTAGTGCTTCAACCTTTGTTATGTCTTAAGGAAGACTATATGATATCAATGTTGTCATTTTATATTTTACAAAAGCCTTGAAGTCAAGCTTTGGAGCAATAAATGGAACTTCCTAGGTAGCCAGTAAAAGTTAGCAGGAGTGAATGAGAAGCGCTCATTGTAGGGATAGAAGTTCTCTGCTGTCACTCAGCAGCAGCAGGACAGAGCACTGCAACAGCCTGGGGGGGGGGCATCAGGGTGAGACCACATTTTACTGCACCGTGTGACACTAACCCTAGCGACACCCATCGATTAGGGAAGAAGAAATAAGGCAGTAAAGGGTAAAACTGATTAAAGGACTGAAATTGGAATTAAAGCAAAGTAGAAACATTACAATGATAAAGAGAACAGAGTTTGTGGTAAAATAAAATAAGTAAAACAGAAACAATATACACAAAGAAATTGAGAAACAGAGAAATCATGCTGCAGAAAAAAAGGCACAACAGCTACAAATTGAGAGAATAGTTAAAATTGTTGGGATAGATTGTATTTTTTGTGTGTATGTAAATTGAATTTATCTTTTGGTCCAGAATCTTACTTTTTGGTGTAGAGCAGGGGTCTCCAAGCTATGGCCCTCCAGCTGTTGAAGTAGTACAAGTCCCATCATGCCTCTGCCTCTGGGAGTCTTTTCTGTGGCTGTCATATTCTTGCAAAGCCTTGTGGGACTTGCAGTTCCTCAACACCTGTAGGGCCGTAGCTTGGAGACCCCTGGTGTAGAGGATCCAAGTCAAAAACAAGGTATTTATGCAACCAAACAATAACTACTGTTTAAGGATAGGTTTACCTTTAGTAGCAGGGTACACCCATATTTAGGGTGCATCATGCAACATGTTACTATGCAGCACCTATCCACCCCCATCTCCCATGATAGCTGACAGGGGTTTCTCTAGCTGCACCCACTGTCACATTTTAAAAACAGTTCAGCTGTGTGGGCAGAACATCACAGGAATCTGCAAATAAGGAAACTATGAGTCCTGAATGCAACCGCAGTAGACTGCTTTTAGTTCTCAAACTGAGGTTGCTAATGAGCGTAGTTAATTCATGCATCTTCCAGCTAACAGAAAGCCCATACAGAGGTACAGGCAAGAAAACTGGAAGGAGAGTGTGCAGGAGCCTGATATTGAACATGCAACCCACTGATCCTGAGTGCAAGGCCCTGCAGGCTCATAGGAAAACCATAGAAAAAAATATGCCTATTTTTTCCTGCAGAAACTTTGGCATTTATTTATTTATTTTAAAAGGTGAACTTAGCCGATTAGATATCATTTTCTTTAGAGCCCTGTGCCAAAACTAAGCAGTACTGGGCTCCAAGTGGTGAAGCCCACAGTGCGAACATTTTGTTTGTGAATCAGAAGTGTTCCTAGTTTTGTCCTGTTAGGCTTGTAGGAGCCTTAAAGAGAATGCAATCATATTACTACTTGCTAAAAATATTTTCTTTTCAAAAGCATAATTATATTTGTTTTAAACAGCTAATGACAACACAATTAGTATTTTTATAGTTCTGCGTGAGCAAATTGTTTATGCCTTTCTAGTTTTTTTCCCAGGGTGTTACATTTATATGATGGCCATCTTTTCTTGCTGTATCTGTGTTTTGCCAATATTAATATTAGTAATTCCATCATTATCAGAGTATATAAAGAAGAATATCAGAACCTCATATACCAGTCCACTTAAAGTGATTGCAAATCCTCATCTTGTAAAAAAAAAAATATATATAAAAACGAAAGGCAAAACATTTGCATATAGATATAAAAAAAAATTATAAAAATATTTTTAATAAAATGTCACATTCCATCTGTTCAAAGCTGCATAAGAGCAGGGGAAGGTAAACAGCAGCACACTGAGCTTATCAGTGAAGGGAGAGTGTGTCAGGACAAGTCTGACCATTGGAGGAGCAAGCTGAGTTCACAGCATAGCTAGAGAATGGACCTCGGTGCGCTTCTGCTTAGGCTCCATGTACACTGCAGCTGATAAACTCACATTTAGGAGCTTTTCTGTGTTTTTTCAGCAGACCCTGAACTCTACCGAATGTATTCCTATGTGTCCAAGTACACTATGTCATTTACAGACAGTTGAGTTTACAGTCGTTTTTTGAATGCACCAAACTTGCATTCAGGAGTAGATTTTATCAACGTTTAAACGCCAAACTCTTGTAAACGCGGCTAACTGCGTTTATAAGCATTTGGAAATTTTTTTTTTACTCTTCCTTTTCCAGATGCTGTCCAGAGCCTTTTTTCATCATGAAAAATGCATGGAAAGCTTTTTCCTGGTACTCAAATGGACCTGGTATACCATACTTTGAGGTTTCACATGAAAGAAAATATGTTAGACACTGCTGCAATACTTTCTGCACAGAAATGAGCTGGAACACATCCAAACACCACAAAAAAAAAAAAAAGACAGCTAATCTCAACAAATACTGCTCTCTCTGCTTTTGCTCTCTTGATTTTTCTCAAAATGTCTGAAATAGTTAATTTTTTTACTGTTTTTCAGTTCATTCTGGGCATTTTGGAAGGTCTCCTGAGGTTATCTTTAAAAAACGCTTCTAAACGCAAACGCTCATAAACGTGGTATGCAAACGTGGCTAAACAGACGTCTTTTAACCTACGTTTTCCAGCAGTCAGTTTCCATCATTCAGAAGTGTCCCAAATACATGGAGCCCTAGTGTGGTCAGTTTTTAATATGACAGCAGAGGGACTGGCAGAAACACCAGAGATGTCACACGAAAGAAGCAATAAAAAGGGAACAGGATATTTTTTTTTATACAAGCACATGATACAGAACTTATATGAAATGTTGGGTTTACATATTCTTTAAATGTCTATGCAAATAGTTTTTCATTTGTCTAATACTTTCAAAGCACATCAATATACAGAGATTAGGTGTTATATCTTGAGAGAAAATACTGTGATGAAACATATATAGGGCACCATATAATATATATTGAGTTTTGAGATCCTATCAACAGAATTACAGAGTTCTTAAATCCTTCTCAAAAATAACATTGAAAGTGTTTGATAAAAATACATAAATATTACCTTCCAATGCACTCTGCCTGTGCTACACTGAAATCTCCTATCAGTGTGATCAGCCCTATCTAGTTCATGTCTGTGGACTATAGAACTTCTCCCCATATGTTAATTAGATGAGGAGAGAGGAGATGTTTAGTCATCAATATAAAGCAGCCTAGGATGACAACCTGTCACCCCTAAGAAAGGAAGTGCATTACTGGCAGGATTATCTAGTGGCAATAAAAGGTGAAAAAAAAAGAAATCTACAGCCTAGAGTTGCTACTTTTAGTAAAAGGCATAAGTAAAAATTAGGATGCGGTAAACATGACTAAGAACAACATGCAAAGTTTACTAGCCCACAGCATTCATCCAATGGTCTTTAAAGTGTTACTAAACCCACAACAGTAAAATATGAAGTAAAGCATGCTTGTTCTACTCACTGTGTAATCTAAGGGGTTAATCATCTGCAGTGTGTAAAAAGGATGGTTGATCCTGTCTTTTCTGATTCTCCCCTTCTTCTACAGTCCTCAGTCCATCTGCTGATAGAACAGTGCTAGAGAGTTTTTTTTTTTCTTGGGAGGGTGCATGTGATCAGTACAGGGCCAATTAGCGCTGTCCAGAAATAAGGTCAGAGGTCCTGCAGCCTCATAGGGCAATCAGGGGAGAATAAAAACTCCTCCTACAAGCTTTAACCAGTGCTCTGCTTGACACTGATAGAAGTCACAAAACAGCTTTAACTACTGATGACAAAAGGTATTTAGCAGTTTATATTTACTAAAATAATTGCATTTCCATGTTCTGTGTACTGTGGGAGACCAGATATAGTGAATGCAGGCTCATGGGTTTAGTAACACTTTAAGTGATCGGATTACAATAAAATGAAACCTTATTTGTTACTATGTGTTACTTCACTCCATTGCAGATTGTGCTTCCTTGCATTTTCATGTTAACCCTTTCCCGCCTGGCCTATAATAAAATGATGGCCAGGCGGGACTTTGATTGATCTGGGTAGAGGTCACATGATGTCCTCCCAGACTGCCGCCCCACTGGGCCGCACTGCGGCAAGATCTGTGTACCAGCCCATTGCCAGTACCATGTGACCGCTGTGACCAATCACAGCAAGTCACATGACAATTGTAAACTATGGATGACTTCCTCTCATGCCATATATTGTGTACAATTGTGTTGCTAGCTCACGTGGCACAGACTGGGCCAATCACAGACCATTTGTGTCATGTGATTATCTGTGGCCATTCACAGCTAATCACAACACAACAAACTGAATTAGTTGATTTCATTCAGTAAAATGCTTGTTTTGCATTCATAATGTGTAACAAAAAAATACTGATCACTTTCCCAGAGTAGCACAATGTAGCTATGGAAACATTATACAAAGTAAAACAATTCTATTCATTTTCCACAAAATTATGAGAAAAAAAGATGACAGCTTCAAAAACTCTCCAGAAAATGTATATCTTGTAAGTGCAATTTATCTATTGTTTACTAAATAAATTGGCAATACTGCACTTAGAGGCACCTTCCTCTCTTTTTCAAAAACTTTCCAAGCCTCTTACCAATTACCTCATGGTGTGGGTGGGTGGGTGTGTGTGTGTGTGTGTGTTTATTGAAATATATTGAATATGGCAGAAATTGTAGCATTTCAAGTATATCAACATATTTGCAAAGAATATTTTTAAAATACATTTCAAATTTATTTTTCTTCCATATGGGTTGTGGACTCTAACTTTCCTATAGACTAAATAATATACACGGATTTGGGTTATTTTCACCAAAGAAATGTAGCAAAATGTTTGCAAAATTGTATAACAGAAACAAAGAAAAATGTTTTCCCAAATTTTCAGCCTTTTTTTAATTTAGCAAAAAATAAATAACCTAGTGATTAAATTGCACCAAAAGAAATCTCTAGTTGTGTGAACAAAAACTTAGGTTTACAGTGTTGCATGACTGAACAATTGTCAAAGTGTGACAGTGCTGAAAGCTGAAAATTGGCCTAGCCAGGAAGGGGGTAAAAGTGCCTGGTATAGAAATGGGTAAATAACCCCAGAAATACTAAATAAATGTATTCTGTATACAGCCTTGTTTATTACATTCACTGTGTTTAAAATAAAATATGGTAAAAACCCATGTCCAAATTCATATCAATTTAGACTGAGTTTTAAACCCTACTAACGGTTTACAGACCAGATCATTTATCTTTTTAAATTATTGTAAAAGTTACCATTTTGTGATCATTTGCTGTGATGGCAAAGTGAGATGTAATAAGCTTTAGGAATTTAACAAAGATCTACAAACCATTTTCTGAGCATTCATGTTGATTTTAGTAAAATGAGGTGTCCTTACTACCGCTTTAGCAGTAGACATGTTAATAGATAGCTGACCTTTTCTTTAAGTGGAAGCAAGATGCTTTTTACACTGTACGTCCTTGAAAGACATCTGGTTTCCCATTGACATATTGATTCTAGGTCTCACATCTTGTTCTTGTTAGGAGTCATGGAGGTCTGGTCTATCCTATAGCTCTCTATATAATTAAATGTGATAATTAAAACTGAGAAGGTGAAGACACAACACTTGCTATTAAATTTATCACATGCTGATACACTGTTTGAGATTTGTTCTATATAAAACGATTGATCATTGTCAAGCACAGTATTCCATTTTTACCTTTTTAATGGCAATGAAGACATGTCATCGTCTAACAGTTTTTATGGTGTTGAAATACAGCATATCAATATATAGGAAGAGTTTTTGTAAATATACTGTAGAATAAAAATGCACAATGTAAATGTGTGTCCTAAATTTAGATGGGTCACTATGTGAGAGGCAACACTTATTATACCAAGAGAGCAATGTGAATATCTAAAATGTCACAATGTAACAAAATTTAAAATAAATTACAAAATTGTGGTGAAGTAAATTAAGTTTTGTAGAAAAACTCCTACAAGTGCGTACTGGGAAAAATATAAGGTGGAGATTGGACTAGCTGTGACCCTGTACTCTCTCTGCCTCAATACCCATTTTAATTTCTAAATTAAAATCTCAGCACACTCCAATCAATCACAATTAAAGCACTAAGTAAACCAAAATCCCTAAACCTCAACACTTTTTTTCCTGAATAAAATGTTTACAGTGAAAAACTGTCATACATTAATAAAGGAGTGCTTAAAACACATCTGATAACCATTACTTTAATAATTATTTTCACATAATAATCATGTTTGGTCAGGAATGGGTGATAAAAAAAAGATAGACAAGTATTTTCTGCAGTTGAAGGTAACGGCAACTTAAATAAGGTGGAGAAAATGAAATCTACTCTAACTTTAAGTGGATTATTTTGAGAGGTATATATAGGGTAATGGAGATTGTTAAGTTTAAAATTTTTTGTTGAAATGGGTTTTTGTGTGCCACTATTTAGAATTTGTATTTTACTTTTTCCAATCTCTGTGCTTGTTTGCCTTACCCATTGACTGAAATCATGATTTTTGCAAACATTAATGCTAATTGCTTTGCTTATTTTTTTTTCTTTTTTCTTTTATATTTCAATAATTTATTAGGTTTTAATCAAAGTACAAACATGTATACCAGTACATAAAAGCATAAATGCATCCAGTTGTTTTAAAAAAGCAAAAAGGCAACTTTGGTAACCGACAGCCAGGACCTAAGTAGTTCCACTAGTTTTGATCAATGAACAGGTAAAACTCATATACTAGGCTCAAAATGTGTAACCACTATCATGATTATATTGTAAACACCATAGTACAAGGTTGGTGGGTGGAGTGGGATACGGTCAAGGGGAATGAAAATTACGGGTAAAACAAGCATGAATGCAGGTAAGTGAATAAGTGCACAACTTGTGGGTTTACCATCCATGAAAAAGATTGGATGCCTTGTAAGACCACAGTGTACATGATAGATCCTTTTATATCCGAGAAACCAGAGGCTGCCCTAGGTAGTCATAACAACATAGAAGCTTGTGACCAACCAGTCCTGCACATAATATGGGAGAAAGTACAAGTGGAAAAGAAATATGAAGGAAAAAAGTGCAAAGTAAAGAAGAAAAATGCTCCTCTCAACCCACCCAACCTTCCCTCCGGGGCACCCACCTTGCCTCAGCTTAGATTGGTGACCGCAGGTATCTAATCTAGGAGTTTCAGCATAGTTTATCACTGGAATTTTCCATGCTCGGGATCTAAACATTTTAGCTGAAGGATGAAAAAAATAAATACGTAATGCTTGCAGATCTTGTCCGAGAGGTGACTGGAAAGTGTTGTCTTGGCAATTTTAGCTAAATTAACATCAGTCACTAAATACATAAGGAGGAATATTCTAATCCAAAAGCATTCAGCCCTTGGATTAGACCACCACACATGATACATGTTACCCTCCTAGGTATTTTTCCTTTTTTTACTGCTTATTAATACTCAGTTGTATGTTTACTGTTCTAGTAGGCCTTTATGTCCTCAAGGGTCCTTTAGCCATTGCTCTATGGTCTCGTCTCACACATTTATCCAACATTAGACTTAATTTCCAACACTACCTGACATGGTATTACAGCCTTCCTAATACAAGGAATGTGAAGCGAGTCACTACTGGCTTTCACAGGAGACAACACCTTCTCCTTGTTCGAAATGTTAGTGGATACACACAGGAGATTCATTTTTTTTTTAAATGGTCATCTTGGCAATACTCAATGCACACTTATCTCTATTTATAGCCCTAATAAATGCAAATCTACATTTTGCTCTAGCACTCTTACCAAGTTAGCCGATTTTGCCTCAGGTCTTATAATACTCGCAGGTGATCTAAATGTAGCTTTAGAACCTTCAGTTGCCACCTCCCATGTTCTACCTCTTTCTCTTATAAGCTACTTAGGTTTCTCAAGAAAATGTCTACATGCTGCCCAATTGATGTATACATGGGAGACTCCTCCACCTGAAAGAATGTGATTATTCATACTATTAAGAAACACATTACTCCTATTCCAGAATCAGCACAATTTGTATTAATCATCACTACTTACCTTTCCTACTCTTGGCTTCCACTGTGTTAGACCATGCTTCTGTCACCACCCAGCTTTATTTCTACCCTTCTGGCCTGCACTAGCAATCAGAAATGAAATAACTCCCTACTCTCTGACCCAATTGATCAGGCTCACCACACATTGTTTTAGTGCTTTACTGATAATGTGGCCTCTGACACCTCTGCATCTCATATTTACAAGTTATTATAAATCTACCAATCCCACATGTTCCTGGAGGCTTGTCAGTAGCGGGTGCTGTAGCAACTACCAGCTGGACACTGAACACTGGACTCATCACATATCAATGCATACATTCGCCAGCGCACCATGGATCATCAAATATCATCCAAAACCTATTATAGAAAGAGCACATCACAAAGGGCCAACTGCACAAACCAAGTGATCTACTTTTTCATATCAGTTAAATTCTCCACCAGGAATATGCTGCATACCACAGCTAACATGTCTCAGTCAAGGATTCTTTAATAGGCTGTACAATTTTCAAGGTGAACACAAAAGAGGAAAAACGTTAATGTATTTTAAATTATCAGGCTCAAGCTCATTTACCCACCTTACCTTACCCTCCTTACCCTTAAAAGGCCTTGAAATGGACATTACCAAAGAAGAACTTATACAGGCCTTACAGACTATGCCTTCTGACCATGGACTGGATGACTTAAGGGCCATGTATTACAGAGCATCCCTCAATGATTTTATTCCAAATCTTACCAAATGTCAATTCTATTGTGGGAGGTGAGAGATTCTGTCCTGAAAACCTAACCGTCCATATCATGGACCTACCTAAACCAATCAAGGATCCTTATAGCTGTGGTAGTTACCGACTGATCTCCTTACATAACCTGAAAATAAAACTGCATGCAAAAGGTCTTAGCATCAAGGTTTTGACCTTTTCTCCTGTGCTGGATCTCACCTGACCAAACAGGGTTTATCCCTGGCAGAGAGGACAGGAATAACTCTTTAAAATTACTATGCCTTATTGTTCATGACAGCAAACAATCCCAGTCTACCCATTTATTATCCACTGATGCGGAAAAGGCATTTGATAGGGTGGACTGGGAATAAGTTATGACTAGAGATGAGTGAATTATTCAAAAATTCGGTTCGGCTGATTCGCCGAATTCGCGGAATAAATTCGCTTCGAGCCGAATATATTCGCTGCGAATTTAACTTATAAAAAGGGTGTTTCTAGGCTTCAGAGAGCCTTTATATTAGTGCAGAACACTGTACCTTTAATTTAAATGCCCTTGGAGTCTGCTGGGGAAGAGAAATAATACTGTCAGTCAGTATGACATGCAGATGAGTGCCGTCGATCTTAGAATCACCGCACACTTCACTCATTTGGGCAGTCACGGGGCCAAAACCAGAGTGTGGAGCCACAGTGTGGCGGTGGAGGCAGCAGCAATGGGAGGCCATACAGCACCCTATGACAAAATGGAACCCACCAGCAGTGTGAAGAGACCTGAAAGTGGCACATGGCAGAGTGTGGCGATGGAGACAGCAGCAATGGGAGGCCGTACAGGGACCCATGACACACTCTGGACCTGGCAGCAGCATGAGGAGGCGGTACAGGGGCCCATGACAGATTACGGGCCTGGCAGCAGCATGAGGAGGCGGTACAGGGGCCCATGGCAGAGTGGCGGAGCGTAAGCAGCTAAAATTGAAGGCCATACAGAGGCCTATGTTAAAAAGTCCCCCCAGCAGCAGCGTGGGGAGACGACTATCAAGAGTCCAATGGCAGAGTGGCGGAGCAGAAGCAGCTTCAATTGAAGGCCATACACAGGCCTAGGTTTAAAAGTCCCTCACAGTTAATTCCAATAACGAACTCTACTCCTCCGTGCAATCTACTTACGAGACCCTGGGCAGGTCTGGGTCCAATTTGTGGTAGAGACTGGTTTTGTTCAGCCATGCTTGAGCGAGTAATAACAGGTCTGTGCTGCCCTTTGGTGTCTGGCTTAATGCGCACAACACTGAACGCCCCAGCGTTTGTCAACGATTTGCCGTTAAGTGATGCAAACCCGCTGAACCACGTTCATGAGGAGCCGGTACAGGGGGCCATGAATCAGTATGGACCTGGCAGCAGCGTGAGCAGACGACAGAGGCACATGGCGCAGGGTGGCGGTGTAGGCAGCATTATTCTGAAGCCATACACAGGCCTAGGTTAAAAAGCGGAAGCCATCAGCAGCGTGAGCAGACGACAGAGACACATGGCGCAGGGTGGCGGTGGATGCAGCAGTATTCGGAAGCCAAACACAGGCCTCGGTTAAAAAGCGGAAGCAGTCAGCAGCGTGAGCAGACGACAGAGGCACATGGCGCAGGGTGGCGGTGGAGGCAGCAGCAATGGAAGGCCATACAGCACCCTATCACAAAATGGAACCCACCAACAGTGTAAGGAGACCTGAAAGTGGCACATGGCAGAGTCTGGCGATGAAGTCAGCAGCAATGGGAGGCCGTACAGGGACCCATGACACACTCTGGACCTGGCAGCAGCAAGAGGAGGCGGTACAGGGGCCCATGGCAGAGTGGTGGAGCGTAAGCAGCTTCAATTAAAGGCCATACACAGGCTTAGGTTAAAAATTCCCCCCAGCAGCAGTGTGGGGAGACGACTATCAAGAGTCCAATGGCTGAGTGGCGATCCGGGAAGTCAGCGTTGTGATTGCAGATGCAATGCAGAAATTTTATGAGGTAATGCCGTGGGTGCGAAGAAGATCATATACCGTCGTACTTCCATCCATAAGACGGAACAACCTGCAAACCGGGAGCTTTATTGCCCTGACCCGCTGAGCAGGTTCTGGGATACCCAAGAGTTTGGCTTCTGTGGGGAATATGGTTGAAAACTGAAACTTAAAGGCATGTTGACGGAAGGGCACCAGTGTCAGTGCTCCGGAGGGAATATAACTTCAAAGCTGACACTTAAAGGTATATCGACGGTCAGAGACCACAGGAAGTGGAGCTTGCGTCTTAAATCGACTGAATGTGGCAGACGTGAAACGTCTACGGGCCGTATATGAAACGGGTTGTTCCTCTTTCTGGAATAAGTGTTAGAAATGGCCACTCTTTTTGGTGTGGCGTTTTGTCTATTTAATTCCGATAACGGACTCTACTCCTCCGTGCAATCTAGTTACGAGACCCTGGGCAGGTCTGGGTCCAATTTGTGGTAGAGACTGGTTTTGTTCAGTCATGCTTGAGCGAGTAATAACAGGTCTGTTCTGCCCTTTGGTGTCTGGCTTAATGCGCACAACACTGAACGTCCCAGCATTTGTCAACGATTTGCCGTTAAGTGATGCAAACCCGCTGAACCACGTTCATGAGGAGCCGGTACAGGGGGCCATGAATCAGTATGGACCTGGCAGCAGTGTGAGGAGACCCGAAAGTGGCACATGGCGCAGGGTGGCGGTGGAGGCAGCAGTATTCGGAAGACATACACAGGACTAGTTTAAAAAGCGTAAGCCGTCAGCAGCGTGAGCAGACGACAGAGGCACATGGCGCAGGGTGGCGGTGGAGGCAGCAGTATTCGGAAGCCATACACAGGCCTAGGTTAAAAAGCGGAAGCCTTCAGCAGCGTGAGCAGACGACAGAGGCACATGGCGCAGGGTGGCGGTGGAGGCAGCAGTATTCGGAAGCCATACACAGGCCTAGGTTTAAAACTGGAACCCAGCAGCGTGAGCAGACGACAAAGACGCACATGGCAGAGGATGGATCTGGCAGCAGTATGAGAAGGCGGTACAGGAACCCGTGGCACAGTGTGTTGATGGGGGCTACAGCAACTGGATGCCAGAAAGTGGCCGATAGGGCTATATACTGCATGGAATTATAAAGTTGTAAAGACAGCGGCCTATAAGGCTATACACACTATAACAATCATGACTTGATTGACCATTGGCCTATAAGGCTATACACAGCATGAATATCATGACTTATTCTGAGAGTGGTTTGGAAGGCTATATACAAAAAGTAATTCATGAGCTGTCCGGACAGCGGACAATAAGTACATATATACAAATCAATTCATCAGCTGTCCAGCCAGCGGCCTCAAAGGCGACACATATAGAAAGCAATTCATGAGCTGTTCAGACAGCGGCCTCTAAGGCGACAGATATACAAAGCAATTCCCGAGGTGTTCAGGGAGCGGCCTGAACGGCTAGGTTATTACTAAATATATTTTTGTGGCCAAACATCGGCCTATAAATAGATGTCTACACAGTGACAAAAAATTATGTCGCCAGACAGCGGCCCCTAAGGCGACAGATATACAAAGCAATTCCCGCGAGCGCAAAGGGCCCACAGTGTCTGAGGATGGACGTTGGCGCAGAAAGGCAGAGACCAACTGACTACATAGGTGGTTTTTATAGTACTTTATTTTGGCCTCCCTCTCAGCAGGTGTGAAAAAGGCCACCATTTTTGAACAGTAGCGAGGGTCCAACAAGGTGGACAGCCAAAAGTCATCCCTCTGTCTGATGGTTATTATTCGGCTGTCGCTACGCAAGCAACAGAGCATGCTATGTTCCATTTGTGCCAAGGAATGCGAGGGACTCCCTGCCTCCATCTCCACAGCATACTGCCACGGTGCGTCTGGGTCCTCTGTCTCCTCCTCCTCCTCTACCAGATGCTCCTGCTCCTCCATTCCTGTCCGCTGAGTGGAAAAACCACCCATTTCACTCAATAATTCCTGAGCACCAATGTCCTCCTCTACCTCCTCCTCTTCTTCCTGTCCTGCCCCCACAGGGGTCATGTGGCATTGAGATCTGTGCGCCACGTCTACCGCTCCCTGACCAGCCATTGTTAACAGCATTTGTTCCAGGACGTGCAACAGAGGAATGACGTCGTTCATCCCATAGTCCTGCCAACTCACGAATAGCGTGGCCTCCTCAAAGGGCCTGAGCAAGCGGCAGGTGTCACGCATGAGCTGCCAATGGCTGACATCTAAGTTACACAGGGGAGTACCTTTATCCGCTTGTAACATCAGGAAATCGGTGATGGCCTTTCGCTGTTCGTAAAGGCGGTCTAACATATGTAGGGTTGAATTCCACCTTGTTGCAACGTCGCAGATCAGGCGATGCTGTGGAATTCCGTTCTGCCACTGCAGCTCCAGGAGGGTGTGCTTTGCGGTGTAGGAATGGCTGAAATGCATGCAAAGTTTACGTGACATTTTAAGGATGTCTTGCAGTGGGATGGTGGATTTTAGGAACCGCTTGACAACCAGATTGAACACGTGAGCCATGCATGGCGCATGGCACAACCTTCCTTGACGCAGAGCAGACACCATGTTCTTTCCGTTGTCGGTCAACATGGTTCCGATTTTCAGTTTGCGCGGAGACAGCCATCTGTCGATTTCTCTGTTCATTACACTGAGAAGTTCCTCCCCTGTGTGACTACGTTCGCCAAGGCATACCAGGTGCAGCACAGCGTGACACCGTTGCGCCCTGCATATGTGATATGCCGGTCGGGTAATGGGACTTGGCACGGGGGTGGCGGCTGAGAACACGGCGGAAGAAGAGGTGGTAGAGGCGGACATCTTTGCTGGACCAAGGACGTGCAAATGTGGAGGCAAAAGCAGCGTGACCTGTCCAAGTTGCTGGTGCGGCTGTGCCGGCACCACGTTCACCCAGTGGGCCGTAAATGACATGTACTGTCCCTGACCGTAGTTACAGCTCCACACGTCGGCGCTGCCGTGCACTTTGGCAGAGACCGACATGCTCAAAGACTGGCCCACCATCTCTTCTACATGTGAATGCAGGGCTGGCACTGCCTTTTTGGAATGTGAATGCCGGCTTGGCACTCTCCACCGCGGCTCAGCACAAGCCATCATTTCTCGGAAAGGTGCTGAGTCCACCACTTGGAAAGGGAGGGACTGCAGCACCAGCAACTTGGACAGGAGGACATTCAGCTTCTGCACCGTCGGGTGCGTGCTCGCGAACTGTTGTCTCTTGGAAACGGATTCCAAGAAAGAGTGCTGACGGAATCCGTGAAGAGGAGTAGCAGGAGAAGGAGCATCTGAACGAGCGGAAGATGCCAACGAGCGACAACTCCCCTCAGCAGAGGTGTTGGAGCCTTGACTGGCTGATAGAGGGCGATTGACGTCGGGTGACGGAGCAAGTAACGGAGCGGGTGATGAAGCGGGGGCTGGGGCAGGCAGAACCGCCGTATCTTTATCACAGTTTTCCCAGGCCACCGAATGGCGACGCTGCATATGCTGACGCAACGCTGTAGTCCCAACATTGGCCCCCTGGCCAGGCTTGACTTTCTGGCCACATAGTCGACATACTGCTACGTTTACTTCCTCGGGCGGCTTGACGAAAAATTGCCACACCGCCGAGTAGGAAACTTTGCCCCCGCTACTCCTCACTGGCTGACTGCTACTTCCTCCGTGCACACCGGCACCACTACTGGCCGTGGTGGTAGGCTGCAGTGGAGCTGGTGCTCTACTCCATGGCCGTTTGGCTCCACTGACACTGCTGTGACCCTGCTGCCTCCTGGGCAACCCACCGACTGTTTTGCTCGCTGGCAAGCTGGCACCCTCTTCTCCTGATGATGCGGAAGCAATAGCCTGATGACGACGAGGCTGCCAAGTGCGATCAGCCTCATCATCATCAATTAGGGTCTCCGCGTCACTACTAGCCCCCTCGGCTGCGTGTGGGTCAGGAGACAGACCTGTCTCTAGACCGGCTACCGAGCCACTCTCCTCGCCAGTACTTCTTCGCCTGGCTGCTGAAGAGGCGGATGTCTCCCCCCGTTCCTGACCGCCCTCTGTTAGCTCTTCCTCACTGTACAGTGGGGCTGAGCCCACAGCATGCGATACTTCGCTTGGTGAGGGAACACCAAAGGACAGGGGCAGGTCGAGGACACGTGATTTCAGTGGGCTTGCTCCCGGGCCATGCCAACTAACGGTTGTGTCTGACGTACCCACCGACCGTTGGCTGTAGGTGTCAGAGGTGACCTGGGAAGAGGAAGACGACCGAGTCAACCAATCGATGACGGCAGGGTTGTCGGTGGAGACACGACCGCTGGATGACACCGAGAGCACTGGCCTCTGGCTGCGACTAGTGCTGCCTCGACCCCTTCCTCTGCTGCCACGTCTGCTCGCTCCTGAAACATTGCCTCCTCTGCCACTCCTCTGCGTGTTGTCTGACATACTCTTTAATTCAATAAGCACCCAAAAATAAAAACGGATTTAACTCTTTGAACGTACAATAGTGGTTGTGAAGCAGAAAGTCAGTTTATTTAGCACAATCGGTCAATTGCAGCTTGCCGTTGGCTGGAAACCGTACGTTTATGTCACTGGAATGCACTAATCACCCAAAAAATATTACCGCCACCCGGCGTGTAAATGGATCTAACTCTTTGAACGTACAATAGTGGTTGTGAAGCAGAAAGTCAGTTTACTTTGCACAATCGGCAAACTGCAGCACCAACTGTGCACGACAGCCACCAAAAAAAAAAAAAGGGTGTATGTCACTTTAAATTTTCGATTCTTTGATAGCTGTGGCCCTAAGTAACGATTCTGTGGCCCTGAGTAACGATTCTGTGGCCCTGAGTAACGATTCTGTGGCCCTAAAGTCTCTGTGGCCCTAACTCTGTCCCTTAATACAGACAGGTCTGTCTCTCTTGAATGACCGGAGGCTAATGGAGAATTCTAAGATGGCCGCGATTTATAGTGCTGGCTGGCTGCTGATTGGCTAATGCGATCACATGTCATGAATGCATTATGGGTCAGCGCGCCTTGTCTGCGCGCCTTCCCAGAGATCCCCGCCCCATCTTCTCTGTCCATTTTCTCCGTGGCCACACATGTCGCCGCCATTTTTGGGAAAATTTGATTCGTGCATCCGAAGTTTGCTAATCTTCGGATTCGTCGCGAATAGAATTTTTCCAAATCTTCGGAACGAATTCCACTTCGTCATGTTCGATTCGCTCATCTCTAGTTATGACCACCCTACTCTATTTCGGTCTTTATTACAAATTATTCCAACAGGCTTCTTTACGATTTGATAATCTGTAATATCTAAATATATCTGGAACAGGAGTCACCCAAGAATCTCCAGTGTCATCCTTTCTAAATGCTCTGGTGGGGTTGCACTTCTAAATTTCACAATTGATTATTAGGCAATTGCTTTATCCAAAATTGCCAATGAAAAATATGCATACCATTCCAGCTCTGGATCAAACTAGAATCTGAATTGTGTAAGGTCAATCTGTCTGTAGTTCCCAGGATCCCCAGATGACAACTGTCCAAGTCCACCTCACCCTTAACAATGGCATCACAATCTATCTGGGATACAATACACTGCCAAAATAGCAGCGTATAGCTCACACTTAATGCCTTTGCTTGATCATTAATACTTTCTACCAGGTTGCCTAGATAAAGGATTCTGCTCATGGTTACTGTTCTTTATCACGTCTTCCAGGACTCAAAACCTAAAGCCACCAACAGGCCTAGTAGGTTCTGTCTCTACATCATAAATGGACAGATGGTGCCACAACCAACTAATG
The DNA here is from genome assembly GCF_062004578.1 of Staurois parvus. NCBI lineage: Eukaryota > Metazoa > Chordata > Amphibia > Anura > Ranidae > Staurois > Staurois parvus. The sequence goes on along the minus strand of NW_028318168.1, from coordinate 1,593,974 downwards.
CAATTTCTAAGATCTCTCCCCAAAACACTTAGAACCCTGAAAGACTTAACTGCACTTGAATCCACATTTCATTTTTCTTCACCATTACATTGCATATCCCTATTCAATCAGGCTCTGCTAAGACAACAAGGGTTAATTTTTGGGGATTATTTATCCTGCTGGGAATCTGATCTCATGAAAAACTACCACAGACTCTCAAAAAACTAAAGCTCTACAGTTGGCTCATATATATACATGTTATCCAAAATCCAAAAAGTCATAACTATCAAGCTCCTAACTTGATGGCATCACTCTCCAGCAAAGCTGCATTCATCACCCCTCTGTTGGAGGGAGTGTGGCAAGACAGATACCCATGCATATATCTGGCAGCAATGTCCATGCATTCAACTCTTCCAGGATGGGCACTTATGAACAGAATATGTATTCATGAACTTTGTGTGGACATAGGGATTCACAGGATGGAAAGTTTCCGATTACAGTTCACATGTGGACTTGACTCATTTCGGGAATCCTTCAGGAACAGAGGTGCACTAGAGCCCACTCCTATCAGAATCAGTACACTGGAACCCACTCCTAGTTTTTAATAGAGTGATAACAGCCAGTAGGGTAGATTGGAATTTATAGCATTGGCTTCCACTGCTGTCAATCACAGATGGTGAGCCAATCAGGAGAGGGAGGGGGTGGGAGCCGAACCACGGCTGTGTGTGTGAATGGCCACACATATCTGTGGCTTGGGAGTGTGCTTGTTCAGGTGCCCCAGTACAAGCTGCTTGCTGTGGGGGCACACGACAGGACAGAGTGAGCAGGAGCGCTGGCGGGGAACCCGAGAAGGAGGATCTGGGCTGCTCTGTGCAAAATCATTGCACAGAGCAGGTAAGTATGAAATAATAAAAAAAAAAAAAAAAAAAAAAAAACAAACAAGAAGACATTAGTATCACTTTCAGAAAGTAAAGGTGTCAGGAGCCACCATGGCGTGTGACTCGGCGCAGGCGCAGTATGCCGATTTGCACTGTTGTGCGGGCACTAGGTCCTCGGTGGCCATGACGACGGCGGAACCCGCGCATGCGCACTCGGGACCGTGGTCACGCCTGGCTCCAATGACAGTGCAGGGCGCGCTATTTAAATCTGCTCTGCACTGACACTGGTTGCCGTATGGTCTTATCTGCCTGTTCCTGCTCCTGTTATCTGTTAATTGATTGTTGCCGACCCTGCTTGATCCTGACCGTGCTGCCTTCTCCTGCCCTGACCCCTGGCTTTTCTGACCTCTCTCTGGATACCCCCATTGGATCTGACCTCCTGTTACTGACCCAGCGAATGCACAGATTTTTATAATTATTTTTAATTTTTTTTCCTGTAATGCTGTCCCTATCCTTGTGAGGAAAACATGGTCAGCGTTGGCAATGCAATTTGGGCACTCCCATAAAAAAAAAAAAGAAAAAAGTCCTAGGCCTATACACAATCTTGTCCCTATGCAAATATAAAAATAGCTGCTTCCATTCCCAAAATGTTCCTTTTCTGGTCACCTCTACATGTTAGGAGTGTTGGGGAGAGGCTCTAGCCAGCTATTTTTGCTCACCTCTCCAGTGGTGAATGGCACAGAATGTGGCTGACAAACCACTTCTCTTTTTAAAACTACCTAGTACTGAGCAGTCACTTGCCTGCAAGTGCTGTTGTGCCCTTTACTCATCCTCCTTCACCCAAGTGGACATCAGTCATTTCTATGGACCTCCCTCCCAATGCTGTCTTTTTATCCTCCTCAAGGGCTCATAGCAGTCATTTTTGACTGCTAATTAACTTTTTTTGCTTTTTTGAGGCGCTGTACCTAGGACAATGGCAGGTTGCCAGACATCATTATTATAGACCATAAGGTCTTCAATCACTGTTAATTTGCACAGAAGGCCATCTCTGTACTCGACCAACAATTGGAATTTCATGAGTCAGCAGGAGGCAAAGAAGGAATGTGAAAAGGAGTGTTGGGGTACTAAAGGTTAGGAGGAGGAGTGTTGGTAGTAAAGAGAAAGTTTTTAGTGGAGGCTTTAAGAGTAACATTTCACCCCTCCCTGATACAAGGGGAAAATTGGTAGGATCTACTGCCGCAATCGTAGAGTAAACTCCAAAATAACCCATTCTGATGAAAAGAAATGGTTGGCCAAGTTTCCTCATGGTGTCTGGATCCACTGCACTGTAGACATGTATGAATGTGGAAAACCTAAAAGCATAGGCTGGTCACCCTTCCACAAGATTGCATTGGTCACTTGTTGCTGAAAAAGGCAATGCTGCTCTTTGTGTGCAGCAAGTCACTACACCTGTTTAAGCAAGCACAGTGGGCAGGGATGTCAAGTCTTAAGTGAAATGCTTCCAAGCAATTATATCCCCCAACTTAAAGGCAGGGCAGCCTTTTTCTGCCATCACAATTGGGGAATTATCTTGTTATAGCTCCACATTAGTATCAGAGATAGTTCATGCAAACCAAATGGAACTCCATATCTAAAGAGAATTGATGTGAGTGCCAAAACAAAAAGGTCTTCTATTCATCTTACTTTCTTGTGATGATCACTTGGAGACCAAGCAGATCAAAGCTCATGAATATTTTCTGTTTGCCAAAGCAGACTTTACTCACTTGCCTGACAAAGATGAAGAGTTGGAAGAGAATGCATCAGAAGCTCATCTGTAATGCACAATGGCTCCAATATGCTGTGTTTGTTGCAGTATTTAACATGTTCCTAGCTAATGTGAGGCCAATTTTATCTGCACAAGATTAAGAAAAGACTCATTGAAAGAGTTTCTGTAATCCTCAGAAGCCATTTAAAATTTATGGAACTCTTACAAGCCCCCTTAATTAAATTAAACCCCCCCTTTATTAATTGATTCGATTATACAGTATTTTGCCACGAAGGAGACCTTTATACAATTGTCCAGATTTTGGCTGACATTTCATCAAAATGAAAAATAAAGTTTTCCATCTCTGCTTACTACATTTTGTTGTATACCACAGCTGTAGTTGTTGGTTCTACATGACAATGGATATATAGTAGCTACAGGTGTGTTACGTATGTACAAATGTACACAAAAGTAATGTACAAATTTCAAAAAACAAACATTTAGATATACCGTCAATGAATATTGCACATCATGTAAGAGTGTTAGTTTTTAATTATCAGTGTAAGACCCAAAGTTTTAGCTTATTTTCTCATTTGTACAGCTAATTTAATGATGTGTGCCATGTTAAATGACTTTTCTTTCAAAAGCAGTATCCTCAATCTCTTTGAAAGAAATAAAAGGTAGCACAGATCCAAGAAAACGTTTTTCCTGTTCCTTAATCTTAAGTTTTTGATTATAATGATAGATACAAATCTGTTTCTGCTTTGCTTAGTGCCCATTGAAAAGATTAATTTGTTGAGAATAGACTAAGCAAAGGCACTATTTAAAAATAAGATGCCTCATCAGACATAATGAAGGAAGAAAGTCATCATCAATTTATGCAGAGTTGGCTTTGCCAGTTGTTATGCATCCCTCAGTAGCGGCTTATTTATATTTCTATCAGTGCATATGTTACAATTATTGTTCTCCAAACAATACCTTTGAAAAATCTGCTTGACATAAAAATGAAAAAATGAAAAATGAAAAAAAGACAATACAATTCATTATTTTGTTCTGTTTACTATTATTGCTCACTTTTTTTATGAAACAGCTTATGAACATAATTACCTAAAAAGATAAAACAAACAGAAATATTATTTAGAACTTAGAGATTTTCAGAATATACAAGTTAACATTGAAATGTATCAATGAACTGTTGACAAAACAACTGAATTTGAATGTTTTTCTCTTACTGTGACTGTAAGTCAATACAGTATAGGAAATGTAAAGTATAATAACCTTGATTACATTATAGAACTCAAAAGATTTTGCCTTACAGATAACCTAGCATCAATTTTTTTTGTTAGGTTCATGTTTGCTAAGCAATGTGTAAGTAGCACTTACATGTGTTTATTACCTCTAACTGAGATAACAATGTTGTCTGGTGGAGAGAAAGGTCAGGGAGAGTACTATCTTTGTTTACACTTCATCCAAGGTAAGAATTGGATTGAGATTCTGTATCAGAGATGACACAATCATGTAATTTCTGGTGCTTGCACAGTTCTGGTCTGTGTTCACATATGTCTGACACAGATGAGTATCTGATGCCAAATCTCACCTGCTAAAGTACATGCAGGTGAGTGGTATAATTTTGTTGTTTTGTTAATTGGGGGAGAAGATAATGAGGAAATACTTCCTCCTGACTGAGGAAGATTCATGAGAGGATCTCAGCCTAGACAAAGTCACCTGACTAGAGACCAAAAATAATTTTTAGTAATAGGAGGTAGAACATTTTTAAAAATGTTAAAAACGTTATGTAAAAATTATTTGTTGTTGTATATTTTGACGTGGCAGGAATTTAGTTAGCCATGCAGGCTTTTAAAGTTACAGAAAGGTTTACTTTATTTACTAGGGAGATGGCTGGGGCACACCATGCTAAATTATTCTGTGGGGAACAAAATAAGTCAAATTGTTTCTCTTTGTAATATTTCCACTGATATCAAATTACCTTGTGTAGCAATCGTACGTACAGAGATGGACGTGGTCATCCATCTTGCTCAAGACCCTCCATCTTGTATCTCTCTTTCCCTCCAATCCCCCTCCTCAGGAATGTCGTCTGTGTGTGTATGCAGAGTTCAAAAGGCATCAGGCCCCATCTGGAGAGCTTCATGGTTATAAATCCCAAATTATCTGGTGCCCGGGTGTCTGTTAGCTTCTCAATCTGAGGTAATCGTAAAACCATAAACCAGTCCTTCACTGGGCTTCAAAGACATTCCAGCTAGCCGTAAAACAGACCTCACATTTAAAACCCACTTTTCCATATAATTTTATACCTTAAGGTAGGAAATAATTACATAAACAAAGTATATATTTGAATAGCTCAGTTTAATGTGAGTTGTCTGCATGCAAGCCAACAGTTTATCTGGTGATACTGCACAAAATGATTGCATGGTTTTACACAGTAGTACTCTGTGCTGTTTAAGTATTTGGTTTCTTAAAAAATAGTAAAGGAAACAAAATTAATGCAGGAGATCTTAAAGTTAACCCCAGGCAGATATTAAAATACACCAATGTAGGCAGCTATGTATTTATAAAAAAAGAATCTTCAAAGTCCAACTCTGTCTCAGCCAATCACATCCAGCTACATACAGTAAACAGCGTTATGTTCTGACAGGAAGGAGCCTTCTCATCCTGCTCCCAGAAAAAAAAAACAAAAAAAGAAAAACGCGAGCTAGACTGAGCGCTGCTCAACCATTTATGGAAAAGTTTGTATTTTCTGAATGAATTCAAGGCTTCCTCCGATTGGTTGGGACAGAGGTGGGCGAGTTACATCACAATCTACTGTACACCCCAAGAAAACAGAGGAAGTTTTGTGTTCATTTATAAAATATAAAACTTCCTCTGAATGGCTAAGCAGCACTCAGCATGACTTGATTTTGTTCTGGGAGTGGAACAGAAGTTCCCTTCCCTCTGTCAGAACACAGCACCGTATACTGTATGTAGTTGAGGCTACATAACAGTTCATATGGAATTGACAGCCGCTGCATGTTCGTGAACCAACATTCAGATTGGTCCGAATGAACTATTTAACCACTTCCCGACCACCCTATAGCAGAAGTACTGCTACAGGGTGGCAGGGCTGTGCAAAATCACGTATATATACGTAATTTTGTCTTTCTGAGCAGGGGGAGCATGTGCACCGCTCTACCTGCACATCCATTGGCTGCTTCAGCTGTTGATCACCAGGTTCTGTCCAGAGATTCCCCACCATTACCTGACGATTAGAGATGAGCGAATTATTCAAAAATTCGATTCGGCTGATTCGCCGAATTTGAGGAAGAAATTCGATTTGATGCGAATTAATTCGCTACGAATTTAACTTATTAAAAGGGTTTCTAGGCTTCAGAGAGCCTTTAAATTAGTGCAGAACACTGTACCTTTAATTTAAATGCCCTTGGAGATGAGGAAGGACAAGGAGAAGGAGAAGGATGAGAAGAAGGAGAAGGATGAGAAGATGGAGAAGGAGAAGGATGAGAAGATGGAGAAGGAGAAGGATGAGAAGATGGAGAAGGAGAAGGATGAGAAGATGGAGAAGGAGAAGGATGAGAAGATGGAGAAGGAGAAGGATGAGAAGATGGAGAAGGAGAAGGATGAGAAGATGGAGAAGGAGAAGGATGAGAAGATGGAGAAGGAGAAGGATGAGAAGATGGAGAAGGAGAAGGAGAAGGATGAGAAGAAGGAGAAGAAGGAGAAGGAGGAGAAGAAGGAGAAGGAGGAGAAGAAGGAGAAGGAGGAGAAGAAGGAGAAGGAGGAGAAGGAGAAGGATGAGAAGAAGGAGAAGAAGGAGAAGAAGGAGAAGGAGGAGAAGAAGGAGAAGAAGAAGGAGAAGAAGAAGGAGAAGAAGAAGGAGAAGAAGAAGGAGAAGAAGGAGGAGAAGAAGGAGAAGAAGGAGGAGAAGGAGGAGAAGGAGGAGAAGGAGGAGAAGGAGGAGAAGGAGGAGAAGGAGGAGAAGGAGGAGAAGGAGGAGAAGGAGGAGAAGGAGGAGAAGGAGGAGAAGGATGAGAAGGAGGAGAAGGATGAGAAGGAGGAGAAGGATGAGAAGAAGGAGAAGGATGAGAAGAAGGAGAAGGATGAGAAGAAGGAGAAGGATGAGAAGAAGGAGAAGGATGAGAAGAAGGAGAAGGATGAGAAGAAGGAGAAGGATGAGAAGAAGGAGAAGGATGAGAAGAAGGAGAAGGATGAGAAGAAGGAGAAGGATGAGAAGAAGGAGAAGGATGAGAAGAAGGAGAAGGATGAGAAGAAGGAGAAGGATGAGAAGGATGAGAAGAAGGATGAGAAGAAGGATGAGAAGGAGAAGGATGAGAAGGATGAGAAGAAGGATGAGAAGAAGGAGAAGGATGAGAAGAAGGAGAAGGATGAGAAGAAGGAGAAGGATGAGAAGAAGGAGAAGGATGAGAAGAAGGAGAAGGATGAGAAGGAGAAGGATGAGAAGAAGAAGATGGATGAGAAGAGGAAGAAGGATGAGAAGAAGAAGAAGGATGAGAAGAAGGAGAAGGATGAGAAGAAGGAGAAGGATGAGAAGAAGGATGAGAAGAAGGAGAAGGATGAGAAGAAGGATGAGAAGAAGGAGAAGGATGAGAAGAAGGAGAAGGAGGATGAGAAGAAGGAGAAGGAGAATGAGAAGGAGGAGGATGAGAAGAAGGAGAAGGAGAAGGATGAGAAGAAGGAGAAGGATGAGAAGAAGGAGAAGGATGAGAAGAAGGAGAAGGATGAGAAGAAGGAGAAGGATGAGAAGAAGGAGTTTCAACCGCTGTATGGAGTGAATGTCACAGAACTGTCAGAAATAGGCTATTTCTGACAGTTCTGTGACATTCACTCCATACAGCGGTTGAAACATAGCCTATGTTTCAACCGCTGTATCTATCTGCAGAGCTCCGCTAAGTGTATCTGCAGAGCTCTGCTATTTCTGACAGTTCTGCGACATTCCCTCCATACAGCGGTTGAAACATTGTATCTATTTGTTTCCATAAATGGAAACAAATAGATACAATGTTTCAACCGCTGTATGGAGGGAATGTCACAGAACTGTCAGAAATAGCGGAGCTCTGCAGATACACTTAGCGGAGCTCTGCAGATACACTTTTTGCCGGCTTGGAATTCTTATTTTCATCCTACTTCTTCTTCTTCATCCTCATCCTCTTCTTCTTCTGAGGATGAGGATGAGGATGAAGAAGAAGAAGAAGAAGGATGAAAATAAGAAGAATTCCAAGCCGGCAAAAAGTGTATCTGCAGAGCTCCTCTAAGTGTATCTGCAGAATAGAGGAGCTCTGCAGATACACTTTTTGCCGGCTTGGAATTCTTCTTATTTTCATCCTACTACTTCTTCATCCTCATCCTCAGAAGAAGAGGATGAGGATGAGGATTAAGAGGAAGAAGAAGAAGAAGAAGAAGAAGAAGAAGTAGGATGAAAATAAGAAGAATTCCAAGCCGGCAAAAAGTGTATCTGCAGAGCTCCTCTATTCTGCAGATACACTTAGAGGAGCTCTGCAGATACACTTTTTGCCGGCTTGGAATTCTTCTTATTTTCATCCTACTTCTTCTTCTTCTTCTTCATCCTCATCCTCAGAAGAAGAAGAAGAGGATGAAGAGGAAGAAGAAGAAGAAGTAGGATGAAAATAAGAAGAATTCCAAGCCGGCAAAAAGTGTATCTGCAGAGCTCCTCTAAGTGTATCTGCAGAATAGAGGTGCTCTGCAGATACACTTTTTGCCGGCTTGGAATTCTTCTTATTTTCATCCTACTTCTTCTTCTTCTTCTTCTTCTTCTTCTTCTTCTTCATCCTCATCCTCTTCTTCTTCTGAGGATGAGGATGAGGAAGAAGAAGAAGTAGGATGAAAATAAGAATAATTCCAAACCGGCAAAAAGTGTATCTGCAGAGTTCCTCTATTTCTGACAGTTCTCTGACTTTCACATTTACAGCGGTTGAAACATTGTATCTGTTTCCAAATAAAAACATCTGTATCCTAAATGGAAACAAATAGATACAATGTTTCAACCGCTGTACATGTGAAGGAACTGTCAGAGAACTGTCAGAAATAGCGGAGCTCTCTGCAGGGACACTTTTGCCGGCTAATCGGGAAAAATCCGATTCGCGCACCCAAAGTAGGCTAATATTCGGATTCTACGCGAATCGAATTTTTCCTGAAATTCGAATCGAATTCCACTTCGCCTGGTTCGATTCGCTCATCTCTACTGACGATCACCAAGGAACAGTGACAGAGGAGAAGTCTGCATATAAACAATACAGATCTCTCCCCTGTCAGCACCAGCACTCTGCTTTGTATTGTTCTGCATACCAGAGCAATACAAAGCATCGTGCTTACACAGTAAAGCACACAAAGCACGCATAGTAAAACAGCACACAGTTAGCCCTTTGATGCCCCAGATGTTAACCCTTTTCTGCCCAGTGTCATTAGTACAGTGGTAGTGCTTTTTATTATCACTGATCACTGTAATAGTGTCAGTGGGGATGTCACTGGCAGTTAGCCAGTTCCCCCTAAGTGTCAGAATGCCCGCCACAGTCCCTCAATAAGTTGCTGATCACCGCCATTACTAGTATTTAAAAAAAAAATTCTAGTATATATACACTGCCATTTGCAGACGCTATAACTTTCACGTAAATCAATTAATTTACATGTATTGGGATTTTTTTTTAACAAAGACACGTAGCAGAATACATTTTGGCCTAAATATATGCCGAAATTAGATTTTTTTACATTTTTACTGGAAAAGTTTTTCAAAATTGGTCTTTTTTTGTTTATAGCGCAAAAAATAAATGCACAGGTGATCAAATTTGTGGGAAAAAAAAAAAAGGACATAAATTTATGTACAGCATTGTATGACCGCGCAATTGTCCATTAAAATAACGCAGCACTGTACGCAGCACTGTAATGCAAAAAAATGGCCTGGTCAGGAAGGGGGGTAAATCCTCTGGAGGGCCAGTTGTTAAAGTTCACTAAAACATGAATGCTAAGCTTCAATTAATTCCCAACTCCTCCCCCCATAGTAACCCCTCCCCACACCCAAGCCTTTAAAGAAAAATGTATACATACGTTGCATAAAGTCACAGGTTCTCTTCACCATCTTTGTCTTCTGAAGAAAGGCAGATACAGATTTCTGCAAAGAGTGGAACCACACCACCTAATGATGTTCTCCTGCGAGTTCAGAAATTGGCTCACAGCGGTTAAACAATGTGTGGCATCATTCAACCCAGGAGAGGGGGTGATATAACATTGTTGGACCAGTGAGTCTGTGCCGAAAATTGGGTATAGCAGCCTGAGTGATTTGTTTTAATCATGCTGGAGACTCATCTTACCTTACCCAGGCGGAGTTAAACTTTAATAACTATTCTCTCAAAGGTTATTATTTTATTTCACAGAATGTGATTTCATCACCACCTCAAGAAAGCTAATTTTCCCTGTTTCCCTCAGTAGACATCTGCTCATGGTTATCATCAAGCTGACTCTAATGAAGGCCTGTGTGATACATTTTGAACTGATTTTCATATTGATTTTATAATGGCCAATAATTTAACAGTCAGTGTTGTGATAGCATTAACATTAGTGGTAAAACTCCACTTATGGAGCAGTTAAGATATAAAAATGTTATACAACTTTGTGAATTGAACCATTTAAGATATAAGCTATTTAAAGTGAGATATTAAGAAAATAATAGCCCGACAAAAGAAAAATTGCTTTTTGAAACGAATGTATCATTCATATTGACGAAATGTTAAAGCTGTTGGCACATTAATTGGCCCAGTCACATGACCATAATATAAGAAAAATATAAGGCCAGGAGGTCAAGACTTTTCATAAGCTATAGAGCAATAAGTAATTATAGTAACACAAATAAATCATTCCATGAGAAAATGAGCATTGGCATGGATTGCTGAAAGTGAGGAAATGCAGCCAACCAAAGGCAATATTGTTATTGCACAATGGACATAAGAAAGAAACTGTCAAAAATGACTCCATTATTGATTACCAACCAGACAGATAGGAGCTAGGAGGTTCATATAAGGGAACACTGATTATGTCAAAAGGGACTTTGTATAACAATGTCTGATTTGACTGATATGGCAGGAGTGCTGCACAGTTGCTGGCTCTGTGTGGTTGGCTTGGAGGAGAATAACAAACTAGTGCATCAAGGGGAAAAGACAATATGCTGCAAAGTTCAACATTTTAAATAATGCAACACTTGTGGGTTTATGTACACAGTTGATCGGTTTTGTATTGTTATTTTAAACAAAAATATGGTTCTGCATCTGGCCTTACCAGCTTCCACTGTGACAGAAGACAAAAGACAATACTCTGCTTAATTTATAGCTCTTCCACTTCTGTTATCAAAATGTCCTACTAATTAAGGTTTCTCTATATAAAGAGGACCTGAGCCATGTGAACTGTGCTTCCCTAAAAGAAGCAAAAAAAAAAAAAACAGTCATAAATATTACCTGTAGGTTCCCTGCAGCTGATTTTGCCCCACCCTTACTGGCTTTGCTCTGAACTGTATTTCTTTTAGGAGGTAGCCATCGTGGTAGAGGAGGGGCTTTGCTTTCTCATGTTTTAGTGGAGTGGAAATTTACTCGCCATTCTCAGAGGCAGGCACAAGCCATTTAACTCATTTTCCCACAACTCCCAGGGTTCCTGGATATGCCTAAGAGATAAGTTTCATTACTTCCATCCCTCAGCAGCCCAGACAGATCAAACCTGATGCAGCAGAGGTAACTTGGCAAGTGGTCTACAGCCAGTGTCAGAACCAGGTTGCAGGCAGCTGGATCAGTGCCTGTCAGGAATGGACTTGCCAGTAATGGTGGGACTCACCTGCCTTGTGGGCTGCAGTACCAGAGCTGGCCAGCGGGTGCTCCCAGCAATCAGAGACTCAACCCTGCAGCCAGCCAAACACCTGAAGCTGATTATGCAGGTGTATTTAAGGGATGGCCAGACCTGCAGCCTTAGTCTGGGCCTTGGTGTGTGTGTTTTTCCTGGGCCCCTGTATCTTGTTACCTGCATCCCTGTTCCTGTCCCTGTTCCTGTCCCTGTCTGACTGATTCGTTGCCGACCCTGCCTGATCTGGACCTCTGCTGACTTCTCCTGTTTTATCCCTGGCTTGTGACCCCGACCATTCTCTGTCTGACCCCCTGTACCTACCTGCCCGTTAGTTGCTGTACCCGGCTCGTGACCCGACTACTCTCTGCCTCCTCCTCCTGTTCCTACCTGCCCAATTGTTATTGACCCGGCCTGCCTGACGACGCTTGCATTGTATGTATTGTTATCTGTGGGTGGTTTGGTTCGTTTGCACTGTGTTATGTTTTAGTATTGCACTGCGTTTATGTATTGTTAGTGTTAATAAATTATATTGTTTATAACATATCTGAAGCCTGCGTTTCCCTGCGTCAGTTCACATACCTCTGGTCATACCCTGGAGCCCTGACAGTGCCTCTCTGGAAGACTCAGCTTCTGTGGGGAGCCTCTCCTTAATTGCTACACTTGAGCTCTAGTTCCAGTGGGGTGGTCCTGTGTCCTTGGACCACCACATTTTCAGTGTTGTCAGAGCTACTCTTAACCTTACTGAGAGGGACACTGTTTTTGAGGATACGTTCAAGTAACTATTTGTGTTCTGAACTGTTCTACTGAAGTAGTGATTCCTAGCTAGACACTTTGTTGTTCTAGTCTTATAGAGAGTACGCTATTCAGCCACTCATTACTCTGAGTCACGAAGACATTACTGTAAATAGGTTTGTGTAGCTTTCATTATCTATTTTGTATTATTCTACAGTGTAAGCATGCTCTTAAGCCGGCCATAGACAAAGCAATTTTCTTTACTGAAACCACAGGTTGAAGGAAAGAAAATCACTCGATTCCCACATACAGATAGTGTTGATGGGGAAATCTCTATCACAGAGCTATTGTGTTCTCTGGGTGGGGGGAGCCATCCTCAATGGGAGAACACCGTGATTATTGATAGCGGCTAAAATGGCCACTAGCAATAATCACATGTAAAATCAAACAGGCTGATTGTACCAAAGTTGATCAACCAGGTACATTCAAGCCTGTCCATACATGGTTTGAATCTTGGCTGGTCCCTGCGGAATCGGCCAGGATTCAAACCATCTTTGGCCGGCTTTAATCATTCTGAACCTATTTTGCATTCTTGATCCTAAAACTGGCCATAGATGGTTCTTTTTTTTTCCATTCAGGCAGTGGGCTGAAAAAAAAACAAAAAAAAACAAAAAAAAAAAGACAGATTCCTCCACCCACAGAAGCAAGGTGGATGCACCCACACAAGCAAGGTGGATGGAGGAATGACTCTCCACCCTACTCCCAGCAACTGCAGCTGTCAGAATACACTGATCAGCAACTTCAGAAATTGTCCTGCATATACCTTTGACATAAATTGATCAAACTATTGATTTCGATCTGTGTGTGAAGCATTGTAAGTACCTGAATTTGACTTGGTATTGGCCTTTCTGAGCTCTACTGTATGGACTTTGCAATGAACTGTAAGAGGCTAAGGGGGAAATGCAGTAGAAACAAAAGTGCCAGTTAGGTGTGCTGCAGTGCAAGGCGCATATTGATAGAAGGAAAGCGCATAATGACTCATAATGGGCAGCACAGTGGCTAAATGGTTAGCATTTCCACCTGGCAGCACTAGGGTTGTTGGTTCGAATCCCAGCCATGGCACCACCTGCCTGGAGTTTGCATGTTCTCCCTATGCCTCCGTGGGTTTCCTCCGGGTACTCTGGTTTCCTCCCACACTCCAAAGACATGCTGGTAGGTTAATTGGATCCTGTCTAAATTGGCCCTAGTATGTGTATGTATGAATGTGAGTTAGGGACCTTAGATTTTACACCCCTTGAGTGTTAGGGACTGATGTGAATGTACAATATATATGTGTAAAGCGCTGCATAAATTGACGGCGCTATATAAGTACCTGAAATAAATAATAAAAAATAATGACAGAGAGATGATATTATCAGTGTGCTGCTTCTTTCATTGTTCAATCACAGGGTAGGGTTGGTAAGGAGATCAATAAATGAAAGTAAAACTGCAGCATATTAAGATCTGTCCTTGCTAGGCATAGCTGTGCTGTGTGGTAGAGCTGGTAAATCTCAGGAATGCATGGGCATGGCTTTAAGCAGTCTATACAAACAGTATGGTTTACCTGGTTGCTTGTGTTCTAAAACACCTTTTAGAAGGTCAGTGGCGCTGGCATATTTCATGAAGCGCTTTGCCCTCAGTTCTTCAAACCATTCACCCGTTAGCAGTTTCAGGCATCTGCAATCCAATCTCTGCTTCTTAATCTTTCTAAGGAAATCAAACATTATACAAATGATTAATATAGGCCAGCATTACTATTTCTACATAGAATGCATCATTATAAAATTCTGACTCTGTGCAACATGTCAAGGTGTATTTCCATGCATATTTCAAACCAATTAAAATGCATTGACATCAGAAAAATCAATATATCTTTGTTCACCAAAGTGTTGTATGCATGCTACATAGACATTTTTGGTATGGTATTCTAAATACAGTATGGAATGGAATCAGTTGAAATTGGAGTCTTCCAAACACAGCACAATCAAATCACTTTAATTACATAGCAATTCAAAAAACTTACATTTTGGAGAGAACCAGCTCTCTCCAGAACTGGAATTTTACAATGAAAGAAGCTTCTAAAATTCTGACGCCATCTTTGCTCATTTACTACCTTTAAATTGATTATATACTTGGAATTTAGAATTATCAATGTATTTAGAACCTAATGATTAAAAGAGAACAGTGACAATTTCTCCATTTTACAGGTTACAATGATGTCACACACTCTAAACCAACCTTCTCCTTTGAGGTTTTTCCTGTATGGTGGTAGAAAAGTAGCTCAGGCATAGCAGTATAGTTTTCATCCTGCATTAGCAAATAAGTATTGCTGGCCCTCAGACACAACTGATCAGATTGCCAGGTACAGGAGCAGGACCAATGAAATTGCTCTTGTACCATGTGATCGCTGTGTCCAATTACAGTGATCACATAGTAAACATTGAAGCCAAAAGTAAACATTGGTTCTCTCTCCTCCCACAGAGATCGCCTATGAGAGGAGAGAGAAATGTTATTGTAGCCTGTGAGTGTATCCTGCCTGTCACACTTCATGTACACTCACAGATTCCAGTGCCAGCCTGCCCACAGTATCCCTGATCACTACCCGCATTTTAGTGTCACCAGTGCTCACAGTAACACTGCCATACCCGATACCAACATCCTGATCACCGCCATACTTCATACCAGTGTCCTAATCACTGCCACACTAGTGTCCTGATCTCTGCCATACCCCATACCAACATCCTGATCAATGTCATTCCACATACCAGCATCCTGATCACTGCCGTACACCATACCAGTGTCCTGATCACAGTCTTATTAGTGTCTTTATCACAGCCATACCAGCATAATGATCACAGCCATACCAGCGTAATGATCACAGCCATACCAGCGTAATGATCACAGCCATACCAGCACAATGATCACAGCCATACCAGCACAATGATTACAGCCATACCAGCACAATGATTACAGCCATACCAGCACAATGATTACAGCCAGAGGCAGACTGACCATTCGAGCACTCGGGCACTGCCCGAGGGCCCGGGGTTGGTAGGGGGCCCCATGAAATGCCTCTGGTACCTTTTATGGGCTTTTGTGGGTGTGCTTTGAGTGTGGGCAAGGACACTGGGGGCCCCATGATCCCCTATTGCCCGGGGGCCCCATGAGTTGTCAATTCACCCCTGATCACAGCTATACCAGCGTAATGATCACTGCAATACCACCGTAATGATCATTACCATACCAGCTTCCTCCTGATTACATCATACCAGTGCCAGGATCAGCAGAACTAGTGTTCCAAATTTTTTTCTCTGTCCTAGTGCCCCAGTGCCTCCAAACATGTGATAGGTAATCAGGAAATTAGATGCATAATTTATGCCCCTAGACTGCCTTAAGGTGCTTCTTGGATTTTTGGCCTCTCTGCGTGACTAGGCTCTGACATGTGCTATCCCCATACTCAGGAGTAGCAGAATGTATTTTGGGGTGTAATTCTAAGTAGGCCTATGCAGTGTGTGAGAAATTGCCAACTTTATGTAAAAAATTAATTTTCATGTTCTTTCCATATTTTCAGAAAAAAAACTGTGGCAAAAAGGGAAGTCTTAAAAAGACTCACCATGCCTCCTGAAAGTTACCTTGGGGTGTTTGCTCTCCAAAATGTGATCATTTTGTGGGTGTTTCCACTGTCCTGGTGCTCCAGGACCTCCGAAAAATGTAATAGGTAGTCAGAAAATTAGATGCCTAATTTATGCCCCTGGAATGCCTAAAGATGCTCTTGGGATTTTGGGCCCCTCTCGGCTATGAAAAAATCTCACATGTGGTATCCCCGTACAGAGGAGGCATAGCAGAATGTGTTTTGGGGTGCAATTGTAAGTACGCCCATGCAATATGTGATAAATAACTTGTTAAATTGGCAAGAAATTGTATTTAAATTTCTTCATTTTCCAAAACACTGACAAAAAATTACAACTTCAAAGACCTTCGCCACGCCACCTAATACCTTGGACTGTCTACTTTCCAAAAGGGGGTCATTTAGGGTGTATTTGCATTGTCCTAGTATATTAGGGCCTCAAGAAATGAGATAGGCAGTTGGTAAATCAGGACTGATCAATTTTCAAATATACTGTATATACCATAGTTTGTAGACACTATACCTTTCATATAGACTACAGAATAAAAACGGATTTGGGTTATTTTTACCAAAGAAATGTAGCAGAATACATTTTGTCCTACATTTGTGAAGAACAGTACTAAGAAAATGTGTTTTTTTCAGTTTTTTCTTTATATAGCAAATTAATTTAAAAAAAAAACAAAAAAATGATGATTAAACACCAAGAGAAAGATCTGTCTAAAAAAATTTCATTTGGGTACAGTGTTGCATGCCTGAATAAGTCCATGTCTGAACTTGAGGTAGTTAAAATGAAGAATTCAGTGAGCACTATGAGTTTCGTTTTGTTGACTCTGGTATGATGCATGTGGTGAAGAGGATGGAGGAATATTAAACCATAATGGGGCTGCAGGCATTTTATGACCTCCCATAACCAATCAGATCAGGTGAGCGCACATCTTGAACACATACAGTAGAGAATATGGTATTGTTTGCAAGAAACTGTTTGACACATGGAAGTTAAATAAAAAACTGCACTCACCACCCTAATGTTCTCAGGTATGTGTACACCCAAGTGCAAAATGGTTCTAGCACACAAAATCCAAATCATATAAAAACACAAAAAAGGGAAACATTATTACATTAGATCAAAAAGTCCAGAAGGAAAGCCCATAAAAAAAACATGAAAAGTTGATATGATGGTAGCATCAGCAGTATCTCCTTCAAGCAGGATCTGGAGCAGTACCCGCCTCCAGAACTTGTAAACACCACAAACGAAAGAAAGAGGGAGCAGGAGCACCAATAACCGAGTGTGTTATTTAATGAAATACATCTATATATATGATGTGGGTGGATTTTTAAAATGGACTTATGACTGTAAAGTCTTTGAGCACATTTGACCTATGTATATATTTGTTTTTAAATGACTATAGTGTTGGGTCACATTTATAGTGCATGATAAAATCACACTTTTTTATGGACACCTGTTTTATAGATGCAATTACAATAATTTTGGGTCTTAACCACTTGCAACTGGGCACTTTCACTCCCTTCCTACCCAGGCCAATTTTCAGCTTTCAGCACTGTCACACTTTGAATGACAATTGAGCAGTCATGCAACACTGTACCCAAACCAAATGTGTATCTTTTTTAAAACAAATAGAGCATTCTTTTGGTGGTATTTAAACCACTGGGGTTTTTTTATGTTTTGCTAAACAAAAAAAAAAAAAAAAAAATAGATGTTTTAGTTTGTTATAAAATGTTGTAAATAAGCAATTTTTCTCCTTCACTGATGTGTGCTTATGAGGGTGCTCTGATGGGCACTGATAGGTATCATTGATAGACACTGAAAGGCAGCACTGATAGGTGACACTGATAGGCAGCACTGATGGGCATTGATGGACAGCACTGACTGGCACGAATAGGTGGCACTGATGGATACTGATAGACTGCACTGATGAGGAGGCAATGATGGGCATTGCAAGGCATCTCTGATGGACACTGATAGGCAGCACTGATAGACTGCACTGATGAGGAGGTACTGATAAGCATTGACAGGCATCACTAAGGGGCACTGAAAGGCACCTCTAATGGGCACTGATCGGCAGCACTGATGGGGATGCACAGATGATCAGTGCCCTGACTATCAGTGTAGATGTCCCTTCTGAGCAATGTAGCTTACCAGCTCCTCTCCTCATGCGCTGGTCGGCATGAGGAGAGGACTGCCGATAACCTACATTTCTTGTTTACATGTGCTCAGCTGTAATTGGACACAGCCGATTACATGGAAAAGCTTACGTCATTGGCTCTCTACCATGATTGGTGATCCACTGTGTCCAAAGGGACACAGTGCACCACCAATTGCCGTGCACCCGCAGGGGCACAAACGCAGCTAGAGTATGAGGACATCATGTGATGTCCTCCCAGATTGAGAGCTTCCACCCGTCCATTTCCCTATACGGCGTACAGGAAGCGGTTAAAGAGGTGAGGTTAATGACTGCATTTTCACGAGTAATAACATCAATTATAAAGTATAGATTTTTTTCTTTTTAATTTCTGTGCTGGAATCCCCTTTAAACAATGTCCTCATATCCCTTGTTCTTACTAACATTTTCCCCATTTGTAAAAGAAATGGACCTGCAATGTCTGCTGCCACAAAAGAATTGAGAATTGATAATGCTCCACAACAGAGGTAATAGATATGTAGACATGGTTCTCTGTATTAAATTCGATCATTCTTACACTTGAAATATTATATTCTGTGCTTCTTTGATCACATTTTTCTTTTATTACGCTAAAGCACTGCAAGGTTTGATTTAACAAAAATTATATTTTATTAACATCAGGTGTACCACAGCATTCATACATGAGTCAACAAATTTGTTCATCTACAATAATGATATTCAAGGACTGTATAATGTGTATTTCAGTGGCAATATTTTATTTATTTTTTTATAGTTGCAGAACCTCTAAAATCTGAGCCTCAATGTCCCAAATGATAGTATTAAGTAAACTAGGAGTCCTTAGTCACCAACATAATGAGAAACTACATAAACTTATTGGACGCCAGACGTTTTCACCCCCACTCCCTGATCCAGGGCATTCCAGTAGGACAATATCTAAAAGGCATGGAGGAACTGTTCAGATCCCCTGGACTTTGAGAAGGAAGCATCAAACTTATGCAAACGATTTACTAAGCGAGGATATAAAAAGAAATGGTTGGCAAAGGCATATCACAGAGCAAGGGAGGCTGCCTGTGAGAAATTAATCTTTGGACCCAGGGGGAGTCTTTCAAGTGATCAGGAAACAAAATATACAATATACAGAATTATCAGAAAATATAAAAAAGATATCTGTGCTAAGCATTGGCATTCTCACGGAGGATGCTTCAGTTGAAAAATATATTAACAATCGTCTGAACCTGATCTATAGAAAGGCTAAATCCCTAGCAGATCTACTGTTCCACAGTGACCTTAATTGGTCTCCTCCTAAGCCGTGCTTGTTACCAGGTATGCATAGATGCAGTTGAGGTGATGTCTGCCCCTCTGTGATTGAGGGTGACAGTTTGACCTTGCCGACTGGCAGGACCCTAAGGTGCAGACAAATTGTGGCACATCTGGAGTTGTATACATTATTTTCTGTGCCTGGGGATCTTTCTATGTCGGCAAGACCATCCACAAGAGATTCCAAGGCCATCTTTACGAGAATTCCACCTATCACCTCAAATTCCCATTGGCAAGACATGTATCTTAAACACAATAGTGATCCCAAACACCTCCAATGTTAGGTGCTGGAGGTTGTCTCCCATGATACTAGGGGGGGGAGACTTTGACAAAGTGGTTCTCCAACATGAGACTGGGTGGATATGGGAACATGAAGCCACAAAACCCCCAGGCTTGAATGAAAGCCTCAGCTTTGCCCCCTTCCTAACAGCCTATAGCTTTCCTCTTCATCCAAATTCCCCTTTTGGGTCCCTTTTTTTTTTTTAAATAAATTCTGGGTTTTGTTCTTTTTGATTAAAATATTTTCTATATAATATAGGGCTGTGTGGTGTTTGGCACACCATTTTGACAAGAAAATCTTAGTGACTTGCTGTTAATGTTTACAGTTTGTATGCTGTGTGCCCTTTTGGGTCTCTATCTCTCTTTTCCCTCCTCTTTTGTTCCTCGCCACATCAAGTGGGGAGGAGCAGGGGAGGAGGCTGGACTGGCCCTTCTGTGATAGCTCTCCTTTAATATGGTTTATTTCTCAATGTATCTCCAGATCGATCACTATGTTATCTATAATGTCCACTAGATGGCGCACTGGAGACCTTGTGTAAACTGTATTGGTATTTTAAGTACATATATGGGTTTTTTTTCCATTGTGCATGCGTGTGACGTCATCACGCATGCTATGTGATGATGCAGCAACGTCCCACAAATGCACAATAGAGGTAAAGTGTCCATTTTCACTGCCTAACCCAGGAACATGTCAAATAATTTTGAGCCTACCTCTGAGGCAGCCGGTTGTACCGGCGAAACCGGTCAGGAATGGGCTACCACCCCAGGGAACTTCCTACGGATCTCCACATGTGATAAGTACTTCAACTCTACTATAAATGCTCCTTAGATGCTCTAATGTTGCCAACTCTGGAGAAGAAACCTCTTTGTTGATATGCTAATATGCATGTTAAGGGACTGCCTCTATTGTTGTCTCAACTCTGCCTATGATACTATTCTGCTAATTTTGGAAGAGACTTCTCTGTTGACAAGTTTATGCACTTTGAAGGGACTGCCTCATTACCTTTTCAATTCTGCATAAAATACTATTCCTATACTTTCACTCCATCAGTTTGGAGAAGCTTTACTTTCAAGATCACCAAAACAATTCAAAGGACTCCCTATGGATGGGACCCGGACGAGAATTTTTTCCATCTAATGTATGAGGGAGGTTTTTATGGTTTATGTTCTCCTCTGGATGGTGCCCCAAAATTAGGTACTATTTTCACACAGCTGCCTTATTAAATATCCTCCTCTGGACTACATGTGTATGTTGATGCGTTGTCTGGGACTGCCTATTTTCATCTCAATAGGACATGTCCGATTGCTAGATCAGTGTAAGAGGGAGGCCTTTACAGAGTATAGTACCCTCCCCTGGACTACACGATTCCACATATCTATGGGATTCCATTATATCCTTTATCAATGGTAATTTTGTCTGGCAGCCATTATATACATGATACAGAGCATGTTTCCCTCAAAGAGGACTGTGAATGATCAAGCTTTGTAATTCTACGTATGAAGCATATGCATTTTTATGGCAAGAGTTACTAATGTTACCAACTGATCTGTTTATTGTTGGGTACTCCCCTTTGGGGGTTGTTACTCAGGACCTGTGGAGTGTGGAATGATTTTTTCTGTTTTTAGAAAAGTCTATGTTTAATAAAAATGATTGTGCGCCACTGACCACCGCCCCTTTCCAAAGTATTGTTTTTTCGAATATGAATACATATAAACAAACCCAAAAAACTCTGGTTGAGTCCATAACTAGCAGTGTTTTTATGTAGTTTCGCATTTTTTTTATAGTTGCCTTCAGAAATTTGCTGAAATGTGTATGCACTACACAGTGATAACAACATTATCAACTCAGCTGCTCAAGTTTCGTAAAACTTTTTACATGATATTGAAGCAATTAATTTCAGTCAATACAGAGACAGTTTGAGTCAGGACACAAACAAGCTCAGTGGCAGGGAGCACCTATTACACTCTCGCTATCAAAGCAAATAGATACTCAGTCAACTAAAGCAATGGTCCATTACCTAAAGAAAGACAGTTCTAATCAAACATGTCCTTAGGGAAAGAACACTCTGTTTTCAGCTATGTAAATGCAGTTTGATATAAAGGATTAAATGTACATAAACAGGTCTTTGTACAAATGTGTT
Organism: Staurois parvus; assembly: GCF_062004578.1. NCBI lineage: Eukaryota > Metazoa > Chordata > Amphibia > Anura > Ranidae > Staurois > Staurois parvus. The sequence continues at coordinate 1,572,210 of NW_028318168.1, read as the reverse complement.
TTAATACACCAAGCAAAGTTTTGGACAGCAGCTATTATAGTTGAATTCCACTCATTATATTAAAAAAAAACACCATTTATCCCAGTTATGTCTTCATTAATCCACATCAATCTTTTGAACACAGATAGTATAAAGCATGTCTTTTTTTTAAAGGATGAGTTAACCTTTTACCAAAAATATTAAAATGTACAATTTTTTTCCCCAGGTAAAAATATGTGCATTTACTATTTTTGTTTTGGGAGCCTGGAAAGCATTGCACCAATGATCAGCAGATCACCATGCAATGGCAGGTGCCATACAGAACTCCTTCAGACCTGTCAGTGTATCTGTGTGCTTGTACCTTGTATGGGCTAGCAGATAAACACTGACAGGAAGAATTAATGAACTACAACAGCGCTTAACAACACTGTGGTAGTTCACGGATAGCTACAAGCCGACAGCTGCAAAAGCTGTCCGTATTTGTATTTTTCCCATTCCTAGAATACTGTGAATGAGTGACGCGGCTGAGCGAGCAGAGCCCCACATGGCCACTTTTTTTAAAAATTATGACAGCTGTCAGGGGGGTTATTACAATGGGGAACCAGAGGGGAGCAGGGGTTGGTCCTTTTTAACATGTTACACCCTGAATATGGGTGTAACATGTAACGAAACATGAACTTACCCTTTAAGCTTAGTAATCCCCTGAAGAGCAGCCATAAGAGACAGAGGGTCAGAACTTAGGGCCCAACCAATTGGGGCCCTATTGCTTTTCAAATTTTTACACTGTGAATGTGTTTATAGAAGGGGAATAACAAATCCCAGGTTGCCACTTTTCCTTTGTTGTCAAATCAAAAAAATTGAGTATGCCAAGACATATATATGTATTTTAACGGAATAATAGCCATTGGTTTAGAGGTGGTAGCAATAGTATCAGTATAGGGTTTTGGCCAGTGGCATATCATCCTTGTGTGCTGTGCGTGCAGGGTACATGGGCCCGAGGCAAGTGGACCCAACTGCACCCTGACACAGACAAGACTATAGTTCCAGCCATTACTGCCCACAGTCGCTGCCAGCACTAGCAGAGGGATATACTGTATTTGCCTCACTCCCCAAGTGAGTGCAGAGAATGGGGCTGTGCCCCAAGAGCCGGATTAGATTCATCAGATGGCAGCAGTATTGGCAGCCTGGCAAGAAGGGACCCACATGCACTTTTTTTCTGGTAAGACTTAACATGTACTGATACTACAGTGAGGCACAGGCTTCAGTGTTTGCTATACTATTACTGCTGACAGGAGTAGTAATAGTATACAGTGCAAACACTGTCTGATGATACAGCCACAACACCTGTGATCTTCATTACCATGATGATGATCACATTGTACAGTCTGTATATAGTACAGTAAGCCAGTCTATAATTGGTTGCAGGAAAGAAAATCGCTTTATTCCCCCATCAATATAATCAGTGTTGATGAGGGAATCCCTCCTGTGGAGCTATTGTGTTCCGTATGGGTGGGGAGCTATCCCTGCTGGGAGAACACAGTGATTATTGATAGTGGCTATAACCTTCTCTTTACACTGATACACATACGGGGGGCAGGACCTGGACCTGGGTTAAAGGGGGCTTCCAGATTCATATAAATCACCCCCCCCCCGCTCCTAAGGTTGGGGGGGGGGGGAAGTGGCCCTTGTCCTCATCAACATGGGGACTACGTGCTTTGGGGAGTCTTCCTCCCTCAAAGCACCCTCATGTTGAGGGCATGTGGCCTGGTATGGTTCCAGAAGAGGATGAGAGGGCTACTCACTTCTTCCCCCCCCACTTTCCTGGCCTGCCAGGCCGCATGCTCTGATAAGGGTCTAGAGTATGTATTTGGGGGACCCCATGTCTTTTGTAAATTTTAGCATGGGGTCCCCCTCAAAATCCATACCAGACCCAAAGAAGCCTGATATGGATTGGAGGTGACCCCCAGTCTTTTTTTTTTTTGAACATTTTTAATACCAGCTCTTCTTTTGCTTACATTCTGCTGGCAGTGGGGAGCATCACTGACAGCAGATGAGTCATGGTTGTTAAGGACCTGACTGCCGGCCTCTCAATCTGCAATTCATGAATCAATTCAATTTTTTATTTTGGATGCTTCAAACATCCAAATGAAAAGAATGAATTTTCATTATTTCATTTTAACTTATTTCGGATTTGTTGAAATTCATTAGTGTTGTCATTCAGAGATTTGGATACATCCAAATCTAAGAATAATGAACATTTTGTCTGAATTTTAATCCGTAACAAAACAAATTGCACATGTCTATACAGAACCTTGCTGCACGGGCCCAATCCTAGCTTCTAGGTAGGGGTTCTCCTGACACCCCAAACTTTCTCACTCCTCTAAGACTCACAGATTCCTTCCATCCCCTGGACTCTCTCCTAGTTACCTCAACTCTCTTAGTTACCCAGATTCTCTCAGCTGTCCCAACTCTCGGTTCCAAGGGTACTCCACATGGAGTTCTGTCTCTCAATTAGATTGCATCTGTCTCCAGACAGGACCACGCACCTGTTTTCAGATAGGAGCACACCTCTCTCCTGGCTGGAGCCCTGCACTATTCTCAGTCCTTCATTATAAAGGCTGTGTGCACTTGGACACACACTCTGCTGGTATTCTGCAAAATCAGGACACTGGGTTGGAGATTTCTTTTCTCCCAAGGCACTTTGGAAAACTATGGAGACCAATCCTGGAACACCAAAATCAAGAGAAAGCTGCAAGAACAGTTTTCTCCTCTCAAAATCAATACTCTGGAGTCCTGTACTCTGCACATGTGCAACCCTGTGTCCTTTATCCAACCATTTTGCCAGTGGCAGAGCTTCACATTGTGTGTGTGTATATTATACACATACATATATACACACACACACACACACACACACACACTAGGTGAGGGAGGAGGGACCTGAGGACATACAGGTCACAGTCTGTGCAAGAGAGAGCTGTGAGTGATTTAAAGTTAGCATCAAGGTCAGCGTGGCTAGCTTTCCCATTCCTCTCTGATCTTCAGCAGCACGGTGGGCATATATATTGAAGTAGACAAAACTGTTCCAAAATGTAAATGTTTGCATCAACTTGCAATACAAGCAATATAAGATAATGGAGAAAGGAAAGAAACACAAGGAAAGTTCTGCTGTAAAGCATTTTTGACCTGAAAATCTAGTAAGGCCTATAAGTCCTGATGATTCTGACCTAGCACAGGTTCCAGGCTCCCCGGAGGAATGGAAGAGCCCAGGAACAACTGTGGATGGTGTTCTCACTACCATAAAAGTAATTGGGCAGCTGTAAAAAATAAACCAGAGGCGATTTTCTAGATATGCCTTTGATTGATCCCATTGACTTCCACAGGGTTTTTATTGAAGTTTGCAATTTGTGGATTTTAGCACATGTTCGCTGGATCGGACCTCGAAGCAAACCCAAACCAGATTTGCCCACATTAGAAAATGAAAAACATTTAGTTTTATCTCACACAGACAGGTTTTTAAAGGATAAAGTCACCTGTGGAACATGTTATACGTTCTATCCGTTTTTAGGGTGGAACATGTTCCAGCATTTGCACCCCTGATCCCTCCCATGACAGCCAGCAGGGGATCCTCTCCCCACACCGGTTGTCACAGTTTGAATACAGTTTCCTGTGCAGGAATAGTCTACAGCTGATGGCTTGTAGTTCTCAATGAACTACGAGAGCCCTGGTGAACACTCTGGTCATTTTGATTTTTTTACTGCTCTCAAGTAACTGCATTCCCATATGGGCAGACAGCTGTCCTGAGAGTCTACAGGAACCTGGAGCTTGCACCTGCAATCTGCTATTCACAAGTGCAATTCTCTCCATAGGAAAAAATTAAATGTACTTTTTTTACCTTCAGAAAAATGTGCGTTTATTATTTTCAAAAGGTGAACTTATCCTTTAATCTAAAAATCATAAATCTGAATACCATTCATTAGCTTATTAGTTTTGGACAAGTGCAAAATGCACAAAATATAAAGAATATAAAATTACATTCCGACAAATGCTTTATTTACTGTTTTTTATTCAGAATCGTATTTCAGAACTTTAGCTAACAAAAAATCTTAAAAAATAAATGCACTAACAGTTTCAAAATATGTATGGTGTATTGTATTGGTTGGTGTTTTAAAAGAAAGTGTAGCAAACTTTTGCTATTAACTTGGTTTTGTCTTAAATGCACATAAATATAATGGAATAAAATGTACTATGCGAATGAACATTAATAGCCAATGATATAGTTTTATAAAATACTTGTACAAAATAGTATAATCACATTTTAAAACAAATGACCGCTACCTTTATTAGTGTGCAGAACCAATTGTGCCTACAAATCAGCTATTAAAGAGAATAACTACAGGATAAATGCTTCTCCCTTCCACATCAACTAAGGTATCATCATCATTCAATGAAACTTTAAAGTTATTACTTTTTTTTTCTTTTCAGATGGATCCATAGATTTTCTAGCATCACTACCTTACAAACATATACCTACTTGCTGAAGTTATTGTAAAGCTTATCAGCTTAAGTATAATGGGTTTTTGAAAATTAACCAATTTATTATTTCAATTAAGGAGATGGAATTGCTTTTTTTTCCTTTTTAAATATAAAAACGTGTAATGTACTACATACCCCAGATCAGCATCTAGTCATTGAATGTATGCTTTTTAAAAAGATAAGAGCCTTTTAATAATGAATTGGGTAATTGTATTTGTCCCTAGAGCTGCTAAAAAGTGGCAGTATTATGAGGTCACCCAGTTTCTGTCAGCATGGCACCAAAACTGTGCTAAAACCCAACTTACATCTTAACATTGTACAGTCCTGTACCCTCACATGTTATGATTTGAAACTCGATTTTGGTAGGAAACACATTAACAATATCTTTTTCCTCACAACGAAACTGCTTCCAACCCCTGGATTGCAGTGCTCTGTTTTGACAGAGCAGAGCAACTGCTATATCCCTCAGCGCTAGATACCTCACAAGCGCTTGCCTTTTGGAATGTAGCAGACCTAATCAGATAGGACCCTTCCCACTTTCTACAAGGATCAGGTCATACTCTGGTACTTACTGAACTGCACACTCATAGGTTTATCTCTTGCACAGATGCTGTAACAGTAAGGTTGAGGTAATACTAGGAATTTAGAGGTTGCTAGCACAAAATCTATGTCACGGTCTGGGATCAGGCTTGGAGGCCAGCGGTTGTAGAAGTAAGGAGGATCATATAATAGTCATCTAGATGAATAAATACCACCTAGAGGATGACGCAGGTTTACCCAAAGCTAGAAGCCTAAGCACTAGCCGGTATTCACCGGAGGTCCCAATGGTGGAGATCGGATTCCCTGCAGGCCAATGCCAGATCATGTCCCTCTGGATTGCCCCAGCAGGATGAGAGCAGGCGGGGGTCAGGTAGCAGAGGAAGCAGATGGGGAGAAAGAAGAAACATAAATTGATAATAAAATCCAAAAGTTCAGTAAATAGTAGTAGCTGGATGGGATTAGGCAGAAGTGTAGTCAATGTAAGCCAAGGGTCAAAAACGAGTGGTAGCAAAGATAAAGACAGCAGCAGGCATGCAAACAAGCAATATATTGACAGGAGAGCACAAAAATCTCGCAAATAAGAAGTGCAGAGACATGGCTAAAATAGGATGTAAATATGAAGAGCAAAGAGTTCAATATTCATCAGAAACAAGATACAAAAGTAAGGTTGTCCAAACAATCCAGCAAAGAGCTGTACAGCATCTCAAGTGGCATAGTGAGAAGAGCACAGCCAGACACCACAGAGGTCCAAGATTCAGATCTGAATCCTGACAGTGACTACACTGAATGATTTTTATCAAATATTTTGCTTCCTGAAAAACATTTGGTGAAAATAAATTGTATTCAAACTGAGAGTGATTGTATCACATAGGAATCTTGAAAAATATATCAGCTTATAATGCCCATTATATATTTGGCTAACTGCATATTGATTTTATGGGAAGAAAAGTCCAAGTGCAGAAAATAAATAGTCAGTGCACTTCATGGTCTTGTATGCTGTAAGAAGTTTTACAACCAGCTAAATGTAGTTTGGTACTCTGTAATTACAACAAAAGTTCCTAACAACATTGTTGAATGATTTCCAGGCAATTGTCCCTGACCCCACTAATAGATCTTCAAACCACTTGTTATTGTGGAGTTATTTGATCTGTGGACTAACAAAAATGCCTTCCTTAACCTTGGTGTCAGTTATTCTTGGAAACATTGGTCTCAAATAAACGAAAACCTCAACTTGTGTTCATTGCTTTAAAAAGCTTTTGAACAATTTGAATTTTATGTGAAGCAGAAACAAAAATATATGTGCAGGTCAACAAGTGGTTCATGTTTCATCTCTGGTGGACCTGCCCTAAAATTGCCCCCTTTTGGGCTGCAATTTTCCCATGGATTCAGAAATTCACATTGAGCCCAATGGAGCAATCTCTCCTTTGTTTACTTTTTCACGTGAATTCAATTTCCATGAAGGCCTATAAGCGTAGTGTTACGCCTCATCTTCTGAATGTGGCTAGATCTTTGATCTCTAGGTTCTGGAAACAGTCTGAGTGCCCCACGCTTTTGGATCGGAAACAGGAACTGGATAGAAGCATGGATGCTGAGCGTTGGGTCCACCTGGTTAGAGGTCAAGGGGAAAAATTTAAAGATATCTGGCAGGGATGGATGTATTACTACTCTGATACACCCAATGCATTAGTCTTTTCAGGTAACTTTGCTATTTTGTGCTCCCAGACCATGCTGATATATACACCTGGGTTTTTTATGTTGCCGTTTGGATGAGACTGCATCTGCGGATTCACTGGATGTTTTATGGGAATTTGGTGGGGGTTTTATTTTTTTTTATTCTTTCACGTTTACCTTTTTTCTCTGCTTTGTTCTTTTTCTTTTCATTTATTTGTTTGAAATATTGGAACTACTAAATTGTTATAGATATTCCGCTTATGTGTGATTTTGGCCAAGGTATTTGTCTGCCTATGTTGTTATACGGTTTATTACTGCTCCCTTGTCCAATTGAGATATATCTGCTGCCTTACGGTTTACTCTATGTCATCATAAAATATTAATAAAGATTATAAAAGAAAAAAAACACAACAAGTGGTTCATGTGTCACATTCTTCTGTCCTGGAACCAAAGTATTTTGGAGTGGCCTTTTCTTATTAATGTATTGAGACTCTCTTGCACAACTGTCGCTTTCACATGCAGTATGTAACAACGGAACCTGGTATATCGGAGCTGCATTCCAAGCAGCAAAACCACTACCTTTAGATCTCTACAGATATTCCAGTTGTACTTGGTGTACTGGATGTGTTTCAACAACAGTTCCATATTTTTGTTTCTTTCATGTCTTTCAAACTACAAATTGCAAAAACAGAAATTTCTGTGAAGTTATTTTCATGATTAGCAGCTAGAAATCTATGAAAGAACACCAAAACATTTTAGGGAGGCAAAATATTTGTTGTCCTGTGCTACATATCGATTTCTGATTTTAATTGGGATTTAGATCCTGCGTTGCTGTGAACAATTGACCTGCCCACTCTAAGGGAGCACAACAGCCAAGAACAATCTATTAATTCTTTTACTGGTCTCTCTAATAGAGCATTACCAGTTATCAGATCAATACATCTACACAACAGATAATATCTAAGAAATTTTAGAGCCTGCTCCACAGCCAAGCACAATTTTTAATGGTGGCATCATTTACCTCATGAGACTTTAGTTTCCTGCTGTGGTAAATGGTGTTCTTCCCTATTCTAAACCTGAGACATCACAGGACCCAACACTGAGTTATTGATCTGTACTACAAACTCAAAAGTCAGGAAAATATACTCCTGGCTGAGCACACAAGGTCCCATTTTAAAGTCTGAATGGCTTCTTCTGTTCCAGGGGACCATTTAGTCATGACAGACTCCTTCTCTTATCAAATTTGTCAGGGGAGCAGACTGTGAGGCAGAGTACTCTATCCATTACCCTCAGAAATAGAACAGGAGCATTCTGTAATCTGAAGGGCATCTTCTGATATTGGAACGCCCTGCCTGGAGTTACAAACGCTGTTTTTTAATTTGACCAACTCTGAAAAGGGGGAACCTAGGGGGTCAATACTCCGCATTGTGTCAAAATGCTGTTTGATCCCAACGTCTCTGATCTTCCCCTTCTTCCAGTGTCCCCCTCTTATCTTCTTATAAAACATATTGTGTGGAGACACTCTGCACATGCCCAGTTTAGTGTGTATTGCTAGAGAGGTTTTTTTTTTTTTTTCCTTCGGAGGGTGCATGTGATCAGCACAGGGCCAATCAGCACTGTCCAGACAGAGGTCAGGGTTTTTGCATCCTCCTAGAGCAGAAAGAAAATGCCTACAGGCTTTAACCAGTGCTCTGCTGAACACTGATAACAGTCAGAAGACAGCTGATGAGAAAATGTATTTAGCAGTTTATGTTTACTAAAAAAAATTGCATTTCCATGTAGTGTGTACTGTGGGAGACCAGATATAGTGAATGCAAGGTCCTGGGTTCAGTAACACCATGTACCTGAAACATAAATAGGCTACCCTGATCTGTAAGGATCTCTTTGGGAATGCCGTTTTAGTTACAAATAAAAAAAAAGATGAAGGAGCAATTAGGCTATTGTTTTGGATGAGGTGTTTTGGGGAAGGATTACATTCAGATTCTGGGTGGCATAGTCCATTATAACTAGAATATGTTGATGCCCCCTAGTAGACTTCAGCAAAAAGACCAACCAAATCCATAGTGATCCTCTCAAAAAAGGGACCTCAGTGATGGAGAGACTATAGAAATTAGTGTAGATACCCGACAAACAGGATTGGAAGCACAGTAAGCTCCTATCTCCTTGGAAACCCCAGACCAACATTTTCTGTACTATTCTCATCTCTGCACTGAATGCTCCCTAAGAATGAGCTCATGAGCCAATTTCAATACCAACTTAATGTTGGTATCGTTGGGCACCACCAGGTGCTAATTGGTTTTCCCTGCCAATTGTGACACCTGGTATATTGAGACCCTTGCAAGATGAGCACAGCCCCCTGCTTTGGCTGGTTCTAGGCAATTGTAGGCCTTTTTGGGACTCTCTGGATAATAAAGTTGCCATCAGTCCAACCCACTGTGGCAGGATTATTTCTGGGCTAGCTGTTCAGCTGCAAGGCTCTGTTGCAACTGCTTCTGTGAAACCTGTTGATGGATCTCTGTTTACCCAATTTACCACATTCGCCTGCTGGTTACTGGCATTTGCCAAATGAGCTGTCTCAGCAACTCACAAAAAAAAAAAAAAAAAAAAATATATATATATATATATATATATATATACACACATATACACACACACACATACACACATATATATACACATACATATATACACATACATATACATACACATACACATACATATAATACATATACACACAGTATATATACACACACACAGTGAAGGAAATAAGTATTTGATCCCCTGCTGATTTTTTAATGTTTGCCCACTCAGTCTAACAATTGAATGGTAGGTGTATTGTAACAGAGACAGAATAGTATACAATGTGCCGTCAAATCTTGGGCGAGAACCTTCTTCCCTCAGCCAGGGCATTGAAAATGGGTCGTGGATGGGTGTTCCAGCATGACAATGACCCCTAAAACACGGCCAAGGCAACAAAGGAGTGGCTCAAGATAAAGCACATGAAGGTCCTGCAGAGGCCTAGCCAGTCTCCAGACCTTAACTCGATTGAAAATCTGTGGAGGGAGCTGAAAGTTGGAGTTGCCAAACATCAGCCACCAAACCTTAATGACTTGAAGAGGATCTGCTAAGAGGAGTGGGCCAAAATCCCTCCTGAGATGTGTGCAAACCTAGTGGCCAACTACAGTAAATGTGTGACCTCTGAATGATAGGGGATCAAATATTTATTTCCCTCACGAACATGCAAATCAGTGCATAATGTGTTAGACATGCATTTCTTTTGAATTTTTTTGTTGCTATTCTGTTTGTTACAGTACACCTACAATTTGATTTTTAGACCGATCATTTCTTTGTGAGTGGGCAAACATTCAAAATCAGCAGGAGATCAAATACTTATTTCCTTCACTGTATATACACACACACACAAACAGAATTTACCGTATTTCATGAATTTGTTTACTTGATGAAAAAAAATTTAAATATACTTTACTTAATTTCAGATGTTACAAAAACAAAATTTAAAAAGCAATTAGAAATACTTCATGTCATTTTAGAAGCTACAAACTATAGCCTAAGTCAAAGAACATTTTAAGCAGCTTTGAAACACACATTGGGATTTACTGGTTTTTTTTTTTTTAAACAAATCAGTCTTTTCTGGCTTTGTAATAAACACACCGCAAGAAGGGATTTTAAACCAATAGCCTACACATACAACTTGAACACATTTACACACCTAAATGTGAATTCATGCACCATGAACAGTTAGAAAATGTTTAATAAAGATGTTGTATATACTAAAGAATTACATTGAACACAGGGGGTTGATTTACTAAAGGCAAACAGGCTGTGCACTGCAAGTGCAGTTACTCTAAATCTGAGGGGAACATTCCAGGAAAATTAAAAAAAAAAAAACCATACAGCATTTTTGCTTGCACATGATTGGATGAAAGCAATCTGCAGAGCTTTGCCTCATTTCTGAGCTTCCCCTCGGGTATAAAGCAACTGCATTTGTAGTACACAGTATATTTTTTATTTTAGTAAATCAAACCCAATGTGTAGAGCATTAACAACTGTAATGGTATGAAGCAAGCATGGTTTAGAAAATAATGCTATTTTCTCAAGACTATAAGATCTGATGATTAGTACAGTTTAGAAAATGTAAGACAGACTCACAGTCCAAAAAAACGTTCTAATGCAGAAATCTTTTTTAACTGTATGGTCATATCTAGACGTGTCCCCCTGCAGCATACATAAATCCATTCACAGTTACTGTGCCCAAAGGGAGCTCACAATACAGTGTCACTTTCATATTCATATGCATACAAGGTATTATTTTGGGAGAAAACCAATTAGTCTAAATAAGAAACTGAAGCACAAATTACATGGATTGTTTGACATATCTTGATTGAGAAAATCACTTAAACCATTTGTGGCCATGAGCCAACTCATATTTTGGACCTTAGGTGCATTAGTAATTCACAACAGACTTGAAGATTCACCATGGTCCCTATAAACAATTTATTCTCTCAAAAGCAAAGCATACAACTGGCAAAAGATCAAATCAATTGCCCCATAATACCACCGAAAACATTTAAATCGGTCTTCGAGCTCTTTAACATTTGTGCACTGAAATGGTACACACAAATACAATACAAATTTCCAGAATGCACTAAATGTAAACTTGTAGAATTAATACATTAAAAGTGGTTCTTCGCCCTGTTTAAAAAAAAAAAAAAAATTAAGTAAAAATCAGCAGCTACAAATACTGTAGCTGTTGACTTTAATAAAAGGACACTCGCTTGTCCATGGGTCCAGCACTGTCCTCACCCAAACCACTTCTTCACCTATCATGCAGCCTTCTGGGATCCTTAGGGCGAAATTACACTTTAATATTTGTGTTTAAAATTTGCGCACACACTCTACAACCAAAGCAACTATACATAAAATTTAACTCTACAGAACTTCATTATTGTCATAATGCTCAAATGCACCCCTCAAGTGTGCTATAACCATGTACTTGAGAAAGTTACTTGACAGAGCAACTAAATTGTTGCAGTATATTAGTAGTGTAGAGATAATTGAGTGGTGCAGCTACAGCGCTGGGCAAACCGTTGGCGCTATATAAATCCTGTATAATAATAATAAATAATAATAATAAGGGGAGTGTGGACTAGCTGGTGATGCTGCAGCCACGACATTTTTTTTGTTGTTGCACTTTGCTGCATGCAGCACAAGTTGAAAATAAAGATCCAAAAGCCACAGAACCTCCAGGTTCTTCAGTGTCAGCAGCAGCAGCACAGCGTGAGAAGAAGCCCCCTTCCCTGCTCCTCTCATATGACAGCCAAGAGGAGGACTTCCCCTCACTCTAATCTCCTATCACATATAGTTGCCTAGTGAGCGAGTTTAGGGAGGAGCAGGGGCGGACTGACAACTCATGGGGCCCCCGGGCAATAGGGGATCATGGGGCCCGTGTCCTTGCCCAAACTCAAAAAAAGCCTATGAAAAAAGGTACCAGGGGCATCTCATGGGGCCCCCTAGTGACCCCGGGCCCTCAGGTAGTGTCTGAGTTTCCAAATGGTCAGTCCACCCCTGGGGAGGAGGGAGATTTATACGGAGGGTTCTGTACTTGGGAGGGAAAGGGAAATAGGAGGGTGCCTGTATTGAGGGCTCTGTACTGGGAAAAAAGTGTCTATAGTAAAAGGATCTGTCCTGGGGGAGGGGTGTCTATACTAGGGATGAAATGGTGTCCATAATGCAAGAATGCAGGGTATGTACTGGGGGGGGGTTGAAGGAGTATCCTTATGTTAGGAGGGTCCATTGGTACTTAATGATCTTTGCTGGGGGGCTTGGTATTTACTGATTGGTATCTGCTGTGGGAGGGGGGGGTGGAAGTGGTCAGTCTCTGCTGGGGGAGTCTGTACTGAGGATTTGTGCTGGGGGTGGACTGAGAGATCTGTGCTGGGGGGCTGTGCTGAGGGGTTTGTGCTGGGGGGTGTCCATCTAAACTGAGGGGTTTGTGTTGGTGGGCAGTCTGCTGGGTGGGGAGAATGTACTGAGAGTGTTGTGCTGGGGGTCAATATGTGCTGAGGGATAAATTGCTCTGTGCTAAGGGGCCTGTGCAGGTGGTTCAATCTGTGCCAAGGGGTCTGTGCTGGGTGGGCCCATCTTTAATGATGGGGTCTGCGCTGGAGGGGGGGGGGGGGTCTGTCTGCACTAAGGGGTTTGTTCTGGGGGAGTCAATCTGTACTGGGGGGTTTGTGCTGTGGGTGTCCATATTAGGGATGGTGGTCTGCTGAGTGGAAGTCTGTACTAAGGGGTTTGTGTTGGAGGGCTCTGTACTGAAGACCTGGGCTGGGGGGGGGGGGGGGATTTATGGATGTTATGGGAGATTTGTACTCTGGGTGATACAGGTTTGTGGGGCATTTGTACAGGAAAAAGGGGGGAACTTTTGTTGTAGAGTGGCCTGTGCGTCATGCACTACGGACACCTGCACTATAGACACTTAGGGGAAATTAACAAAACTGGAGCAGCCCAAATCTGGAGCAACTATGCATAGCAACTAATACTCTTCTAGCTTTCATTTTCAAAGCTTAACTGAACAAGCTGAAGATAGAAGCTGGTTGGGTGCTATGAACAGCTGCGCCAGATTCTGGTTTGATCAATTCACTTCACTATGTTTTGTATTTCATACTCCTGACTACTTCACTCTAAGTACATTACTACTGATACTGATTACTTCTCCTATAAGGTAGACTGTCTGTAGAAAGTCATATGTAATAGAAGAGTTTTGTTTTATTCATTTTAAAAATGAGTGTGCTGAGGTTTGTATGTGTCTCTTGTTTGTGGCAGTGTCATTAAAGCATATTGTGGGAGTTCTGTCAGTAAAAGGAATGTGGCTGCTTAGTCACACCCACAATTTTCAAGGAGAAGGGGAGGGGGTAATGTAGAATAAATGATCAGCCCTAGGGTGCCAGATATGCTGGTCCATGTTTGGAGCTAATTTTGGCAGAGGCCAATCCCACACTTTCCACAAATCTCTGAATTTATAGCTGAAAATGTATGTCCTTAATCCATAACGCACTGCATAACTCTTGTCCTTGGTCAGATGGATCTCTGAGATCAATAATCTGAAAGAATGGGCAAACCAACACACTCACTATAGAAGGCAGCCATATTGTCAGTGTGCATTGGAGCTGGTTAGAGAAAGCTGAGAAATCTGTGTAAGGAGAGATGCTTTTCTTCATGCGGCTATATTGTAGACTGCAGTGGGTGAGCTACAAACTATTGTGTACACCCCAGTTCAATAAACTTAATTATCTTCCTGAATGAATAAAAAATTATTAAGGTACCAAATGAATAAGTATATAGGTGTGTAGTATGAAGCTGCCCCTAATAGAGTGGATAACCACACTTGTGCAAACAAATATTGTGAATAGACAGGCACTACATATAAAATGTGCATATGCTTATAAGACGCTTGTTTTACAACATGCCCCTCAACCAAACTATAAAATTGTTGTACGACACCTAAAGTGAGTGCTACATTCCCACTGCCTTTACAAAAACCATAAAAAACACAAATCCAGTCCTGCTCTGAGCCCTGGTGTACAAAAACTGCAGGAGATGATACCAAGTCAGGTTCAGGGGTCTGGCACCTAATCTTCATAAGGATTAGCCCATATTGAACAGCATAGAAGTATCAGAGGCATACTGGGAATCCCTATACTCTAGCTTATGGTCATACAAATGGAGAGATGCTGGAGGGGAGTAATGTCCTGAGAGGATGGTCCCTTATATGACCAAAAAGCGCATCCAACCACCTTTATTGGGGTCAAAAGGTCTGGTGAATGAGCAATTTATATATTCCTTGCTGGCACATGGTGAAGATACAAGTCACTTTCCTTGTTTGGATCACAGCGTGGAGAAAGGGAAAGGACTGTCACTTTTTCTAAATCCAAATTCACTTGCGGACTCATATTTATTCTGTGTTTTTTTATGGTTTTTGTAAAGGCAGTAGGAATGTAGTACCCACTTTAGATGTCATACAATTTTTTTTGGTTTGGTTAAGGGGCATGTTGTAAAACAAGCCTCTTACACTAGCATATGCACTTTTATATGTATGCTTGTCTATTACCAAAATTTAATGGTCTTAGTGTCTCTTTATTTAATGTTTTTCTATTAACTTTCCACTAGGGCACGTGTGGGATTAAAGCTCCAAGGGTAGCCATTGAACCCTGTGTGTGAAGTATAAAACATACCATCTTACTGTGCTGCTGGTATAATCCAGCCATTACATGGTAATAGATAATGATACAAATGCAGATTTTTATCTAAAAATGTGTCTGTGATGAAAATTAGTTACCAAGAGTACATCACAAACTCCTCTTCCAAGAAATAGTGGGGCTTTTGTTGACATGGTAAAATGTCTGATCTTTCTGATACTACATGAACAAGGGTATCCTCATGTAATGATACATGGAGAAAGCACAAAATGGGGCTCTATTTTTGGTTTAAGTAAAAAAACCCATTGGAGCATCACAAGTATTTAGACACATTTTCAAATCCCTTCGACCAGGGGTGTCAAACTGGCGGCCCTCCAGCTGTTGCAAAACTACAAGTCACATCATGCCTCTGCCTTTTGAAGTCATGCTTGTAACTGTCAATCTTGCAATGCCTCATGGGACTTGTAGTTTGGCAACAGCTGGAGGGTCACCAGTTTGACACTCGTGCCTTAGGCCATCTTAACTAAAGATCTATAATATACTGCATTTACCATGTGACACATCTGTAGAAACCAGCTGCATGGACTAGAACCAGTAATACAATATAGTACTTTCCCTTTTTAAAAAATTGAGTGCTCATTCCTAAACTAAGAAAACAATATAAAACAGATTAAGAATTTCAAGAAAAGAACACTCACGTATAGTGCTAGCCTGAATTCACAATTAAAGTAATATAAAACACCAAAAGGAAGGAATTTTGAACACAAAAAAGGATGGAAGGTGGTACAGTTTTTTTCCCCCATTGATATTTTGCCCTTTACACTTTCAGTCACACTTAACTTTAGCTTTACTCTAATTTGCATTGTTAAGAAAAATATTCTTTGGAATGATACATGACTAAAAAGTTTAAAAGTTTGGCTTAATATCAAGTATTATAATGCCATATAATCTTTGAGAGGATATTTGAAATGAGTTCTAAACACTAAATGTTTGTATTTGCATATTTTCCATTATAAAAGTAAAAGATGAATGAATAAAATGTTGTAATTTATCATTTCTATAGAGATAAGTGATACAGTTTCCTAAATTGCTTACTGCTGTTTTGTGTTCAAATACGTTTACAGTATATTTAAATATGAGGTTAAGACAGGATGAAAACTACATTTTTAACTACATTTATTTTTTTTTAATAATATTTTATAAAATTTTACATTTCATCTGTTCCATCAATAAAGACAACAACATCTGTTATTCAACTATTTTCACCCAAAATACAAAGCTCCCCATGCCCCCCCCATCCCAATGCATACCTCCCCTTCCCTCCCCCCACCCCCCTCTCCACTCAGCATCGTTCCCCTCTCTTTTATAGTCCTAGGGTTTTCTTCCATTCCTGTTTCCTATATGCTTTCAATTAATCTACAGTGGCGCAGTGGGTAAAGCGTCGGGTGTGTCAACGGGAGATCCTGGGAAAACTATATTTATAATCCTTTATTTCACCTTCAACGCCTATGGGTCTATTTAAAAAAAAATCCTTGGACAAATATCAGACATTTTTGCAGATTGCAAAAATTTTGGAATATTACTTTTGAAAGTAATAACATTTCTCTGTTTATCCGGTGCATGTAGTGGTCAAAATGTGTAATTTTTCATTGAGGTATTTTGGAAAACTATACTGTATTTTACGCCCGTCATGACCAGGCCATTTTTTGCTATTTGGCACTGCATTACTTGAACTACTTTCCTACCAGGCACTTTTACCCCTTTCATGCCCAGGCCAATTTTCAGCTATCAGTGCTGTCACACTTTGAATGAAGTACTGGTGGGCACTGATAGGCTGCACTGATGAGGTGGCACTGGTGGGCATTGATGAGGAGGCACTGATATGCAGCAATGATTATTATTATTATTATTATTATTATACAGTATTTATAAAGCGCCAATAGTTCGCTCTGATGGGCAACACTGCCGGGTGGCATTGACTGACAGCACTGCTGGGCGGCATATCAGGACACTGATCATCAGTGCCCTGATGTTCAGTGCCAATCTGCTCTGTGACAGCTGCCGGTTATCGGCAGTACTTTCCTCACACTGACAGCGTGAGGAAAGTGCTGCCGATAACCGGCAACTGTATTTACTTGGACACAGCTGATCATGTTGTAAAAGGCCGCTGTGATTGGCCTTTTACCTCATGTGATCAGCTGCATCTGGAGGACACAGCGATCATGGAGATTGCCAGGTGCGTGCTGCTGGGGGCTCTCAGAAGAGCACATTCTGGGAGGACATCATAGGATGCCCTCCCTGAAGTGGACAACCGCGCTTTAGTTGTCATTTCACTCAAATAGAGCTTTCTTTTGGTGGTATCTGATCACCACTGGTTTTTTTTATGTCTTCTTAAATGTAGGTCAAAATGTGTTATGTGCGTATTTTTGGTAAAAAAAAAACAATACGTGTATATTGATTGGGTTGCACAAAGGTTATGGCGTCTACAAACTATGCTATATATACACTGAAATTTTTATTTATTTTTATGCTAGTAATGGCAATGCTTAGCAACTTCTAATGGGATTGTGATAGTATGGCAGGCAATCTGACACTGACACTTTGTGGAAACCAGTGATACATTCACAGAGCTCTGTCCCATCTTCCTCTTCGCTGATCAGTGTGTCCCAGCTCGCAGTTATCAACTAGGACCTGCTGATTGGCTTGCAGTGTGACTAAATCACAGCACAGCCGGGCAGCACGCGAGTGCCCCCTATCTGGAAGTACCGAATCACGTATCTAAAAGTTATCCGGTGCAGGAAAGCCTCTCTGCCGCCATACTACTATGTGATGCAGTCGGCAAGCCATTAATCTATTGCAGAAACTACAGTCAAAATTTGTGCAGAAATGTGTATGACATTTGTCTAAGGTTTTATAAATACTCACTTATGCCTTGTCAACAAGTGTACCGTGTGTTATTTTGAGGGTGGGAGGAGAGTGTGTGCCATTGTGTGTTCTAATTCCATTCTACAGGCACTGCACATATATTTAACCTGTTATGATTGTAGGCAGTATATTTGTAAGAGGACATATTTCTTTTTTTTCTGGCTGCCTATTTACCTATTTTGATGGCTGTATTGTTTTTCAGTCTTTTTTTTTTTCTAAACTGTAATATTCAAGGGAAAATGTACATTCACACTAAAGCATACGTTTTCCTTTGAGAGGGCATGTGACATGGTGATTTGCAAGCAGAAGATTATAGCGAAAATGGCAATGTCACCCCACAAAATTTCCAAACAAGGACAGTATATCAGTATCCTTAGCTGTTAAAGCATATATGATATTATAGTTGTTGGGCTTGCAGCCACTTGGAAAAACTATGCTTGAGTTCCTTGAATAGCAATGCTAGAAAAACGATAATTTAACTTGATGCCCAGCCTTTGTGCACAGATTTTTACACTCAAAAGTCATTTTAATGTCCAATATCTGTCCACAACAACTGACTGATAGCTAGGTCTTCAGTTGTTAACACCTGATCTACTTTTCAATGTAATGGGGTCTTTTACATTTTTTGAGATTTAAAAAAACATTAAAGTTTGCCTATTAAGTTTTCCCACTTGCCTACTGGGCACTTTTACCCCTTGGCTCAGGCCAATTTTTAGCTTTCTGTGTTGTTTTTTTAGCATTTTGTCACACAAATAGAGCTTTCTTTTGGTGGTATTTATTTTTTTGCTGAACCAAAAAAAAAAAAAAAAAAAAAAAAAAAAAAGACTTAAAAGTTTTTCTTAGTTTCTATTATAAAATTTTGCAAACAGGTAATTTTTCTCTTTCACTGATGTGCATTGATGAGGCTGTACTGATAGGCACTGACAGGCAGCAGTGATCGGCACCGATGAGGCAGCACCAATAGGCAGTACTGATGGGCACTGATAAGCTGCACTGATGAGGCTGCACTGGTGGGCATTGATGAGGAGGCATTGTTGGGCAATGATGAGGCTGCACTGATAGGTGCCACTGATGGGCACTAATAAAAAGCACTGAAGGGAACTGATGGGTGACACTGACTGGTGGCACAGATGGCACCAACTGGCAACACTACTGAGCACTGATTGGCAATGATAGGCAGAACTGATGGGCACTTTTGGGGCTGCAATGATAATCAGGGCACTGATTATCTATGTAGATGTCTCCTTTCACACCTGCCTTTGGCAGCACTTTACTCACGCTGTTATACGACACCCCTCCCAGAACTGGACGACTTTGCTGTAGCCATCATTCAGCTATACTGAATGATCAGCAACTGGTTAAATTACCTAAAACAAAAAAAACAGGAAACCATCACTGACGATTGCGGCGTCAGACCCCAGCCCTTCTCACCAAACTCGTGACCGAAGGACTAGCCAATCTAAAACCCCGATGTCACATGCATAACAATGCCACGCCCAGCTGCACCCTGCACAAAGATTTTCCAGCTAATGGACTACAATATGTGTACTTGCAGCCTGGGAGTGATTGTTACTGGGTCAGGTTAATTACGCAATTAACCCTTCACACTACCACCACCTCATTTTTGTACAGAGAAAGAGAAAACTCGGCAATATTAGCAATAACACTATGATGGTTGGATAATCATCTGTATACCACTGTCACCGCAGGCAGGTTATACAGAGGGTTAAACACTCACACAGTAGCGCTCTTCAGAGGCAGGGATTCATAGTAGTTGGCATCAAAGAGCGTTAGAAACAGTTCAACACTTTCAGAAAGTAAGATTTATTACTAAAAAGGTCAAAAGGGTGCAATAAAAATATTTACAGAAAAAGATGTAGCCAATATATATATATATATATATATATATATATATATATATATATATATATATATATATATATATATATATATATATATATATATACATACATACACATAAAAATATACAGAGAATAGCATAGCAAAGAGATAACGGAAAGGAGTTTAGAGGGATAAAGTACTTGCTAAAAAGCCTTGGGTTAAGCAGCTTCAAGTTTTCTGAGCAAGAGGGCGTTTTCTCCCAAAGTTGGTTCCGATGTTAAAGGGAGAATCTTCAACTCTCACAACTCAGCTCAGCCTAGCTTAGCTTTTTCTAGCAACTCCACAGGGTGTCTCCCTGGAGCAGTAAACCAATCGCCTCATTTGGGCGGGAATTGTAGGTAGAGACCTCTGGCTATGACCAAAGCCTGCTCAAATTATATTATGGTTCATAATTTACCCTGGATACATACAACATCCTATCCATGAGAAGATTATTACACAGAATCACCTGCAGAACGGTTAGACATGAAACAAAATATCTGCTTGAATGGTTCAGGAGTTATAATTTTCTGCTCTCCTGTATAAGTCAGATAAGGGATGTAATATATCAGGAGAATGGCCTTAAATTGAGCCGTCTGAATATGGGCTCCATGTTTATGTAATTATGTCCTACGTAAAGATATAAACTTATATGAAAAAGTGAGTTTTTAAACGAAAGTCTGTTTTTACGATCCCCTTGGAATGTCTTTTGAACTCAGTGAAGGACTTGGTTTATGACCTTACAAGCCCTCCTCTAGCCAGAGTTTCGTAGACAGAGGGGCTAGTAAGGATTATAGCCATGATGCCCTCCCAATGAGCTTGTTGCCTGTGATCTCTGCAAACACACACCGACCACATTCCTGAGGGGGGGGGGGGGGAATTGGAGGAGGAAGCCTGCTTTGGGAGGGAGAGAGATGATACAACATGGAAGATTCTTAACAAGATGGATGACCTTGTCCATCTCTGTGCACGATTGCTAAAATCCCAATGTTGCTATCTTCAGTTACACCTGTCTTTTGAGCTGCTGTGTCCTCCTTTTGCTGAAATCTTCTCTACCCTTCCCCCATACTCAGGGGTTAACAGAATTGCAGGCTGTGACAAACTGTCATCAATAGTGCCTGGCTATACCACTCTTTCTGCCAAGCTGCTCCATTCATAGAAATCATTAACCCCCCTGGCGGTATTCTCGAGTGTAGCTCGGTGTAAAGTTTCAGTACCACAAGCAGTAACCCCGAGCTACACTCAGGAATACCTTGCAGCCCTGATCCGGGATCTGTTCTTCTCTTACCTTGTCCTGCGCTCCCGCGATGTCCCTCCTGCAGTGTCCCCGGCAATGTAATCCAATGGATTCCGGCATTTGTCATCTGGGTTCCGTCCCCTTCGAGCGCCGGGATGTACGAGGACGGAACGACGGGAAATTTGAATATACCAAAAAAAGTGACATTCAATAAATACACTAAAATCACATAGTAAAACATTACTGTATCAAACCATTTCACATACATTTTGTCCCTAGTGCTTTGTCCTGTGCCCTGCCTGCATTTTTACTGTTCTTTCTGCCTGCAAACTGAGAAACGTCCATGGCATCCAAAAAGCATCCCTTTAGGTCAAAAGCGATTTTAGACCAGCTAGAGAACAGCGATAGTAAATTAGAACCACTTGCAGAATTGAGTAATGATTCGTGGGAAATTCATCAGACACTAAAAACGATTTTGCGACTTTTCTCAGTGATGTGCGAACTTGGCGCTATATTTAAAATTTCAGTGTTTTTGGTTTGATTATATTATTGAATTAAATTTATTATTATATTATTTTTTTATGATTTATAAAATTATAATTTATGATTTCATCTTTCAAGTTTTATCCTACCCAGGATGTTTACTAGACTCTTGTTCAGACAGATTTCAGTGAATTATTCCTAAAAATTACAGGCCTACAATAAAAAAAAAAAAAAAAAAAAAATACATATTTCCATGCAAAAAAAGTACCGCTTTAAGCACAGAAATATGGACATAATCATACCGCTAGGGATGTTAATACAGCTTCCATGAATTAAACAAGGTCTATGAATCAGGGACAACTGATTGTTCTACCTACTCTATTCACAAAGCATGTTTCATTCATGGAAGTTGTGGTATAGCTTCTATGGGTGGATGGAGGTGAGCATACTTGGGGACTCTTGATGATAGCCTATCAAAGGTCCTTTGTAATATTGGCAATGGGGGTGGGGGGAGTAGCATTGAAGGAGGCAAATTATGGTGAGAGAATGACAACAGCACAAGAAACATATCACTGACAGGTGATGTCCCTTGTGCTGGTTTTTCAATTTTTCGCTTTAGGTAAACGTAAGCTTTAAGCTTGGAGTAATAAGAGCACATCAGGTAATTACTGCTGACAGTCCATTCAAGAGCTCTTTTTTCTTTGTATCAATTGAAATTGGAAAAAAAAAAAAAAAAACAAAAAAAAACGCAAGAACAGTTTGCACCTAAAACTACCACACACTGCATCACTCAAATTCAATACAACCCTTATCCCTATTGGATTAAAAGTTAGTGATTTACTGATTTGGCCCTTTATGCCTGATTAAAACTGTTCTGCTGGTTGCCAGTTTTACACTGCTGTATCCCCTACTCCATCTTAATTTTTTGATTTGGAAATGCTTTCTGACATTACTAAATAAGAAGCAAAACAGATTTGCCACTTGTGGGTCTACTAGCACATGGCCTCTCCTTCCTTGCTTCAGCATGTTTTGTTCTGGGACTGGAAATCGCCAGAACTTACTTGCTGGTTTATATAGTAACTACAGTGTAGTTCCCACCCAACCTATCAATCAAACTAAATAATCAGCTTTACTTAGACCCAGGGGCGGACTGAACATTAGAGCACTCGGGCACTGCCTGAGGGCCCAGGGTCAGTAGGGGGCCCCATGAGATGCCCCTGGTACCTTTCAGAGGCTTTTTTGGGTGTGGTTTATGTGTGGGTGAGGACACAGAGGCCCCATGATCCCCTATTGCCCAGGGGCCCCATGAGTTGTCAGTCCGCCCCTGCTCAGACCAAACACTTGAGCAATAGATTAATTCCCTAGCCTACATTTATCAACTGCAGCTTGTAAGGGACTTGGCTTGTTCCCTTCCTTCCCTTTTGCTTGTACTAGTTTCTCATACGGACGGTGTGTCATGCTCTGGTTTTATTCCTGGTCAGTTACCATCCTCACAGGTGTGTCTGAGGGACTGAACCTGGCACACCCCCTAGGAAAGTCCATTAATCCTTGCAGGGTGTTTTGGTAAAGATCTGGTGTGTGTGTGCACAGACTCTGTGCCTCAGGAATTTTTAAGGCTCACACCCTCTCCAATGTGCACATACCACAGAGGTGCCACTCTCCATGTTTTTCATGACAATCTTGTTCTATTCCTGGTCAGGTGCCAACTGCACAGGTGTGCCTGAGAGTTACAACCTGGGACACCCATCAGCAAAGTCCATTGCATTTGCAAGGTGTTCTGCTGAAGATCTGCTTAGATTTTGTGCCTTGACCATTTTAATGGCTCACACATATCAAACATGTAGTGTTAGATTTTTTTTTTTTTTTAATTTAATGTGGAGCAATAGACTTTGGGCCTTTTAGTTGTATTCATCCACTTCAGCTGATCTTTCAGTTTTTTACATTTCTTCTTGACCTACTGCCATTAAATTATCTGTATTTAGACTTTATCCACTGTACAATTTTCTTTTTTAAATTCAATCTTGAATGCATACTTTGATCTAATAGCTTCAATAAGAAAAATCTCTGAAGTTATCTGCTTTACAACTCTATTGTACATGTTAATTATTATTTCCTTTTATTGTTGGTTCTTTTTCATTGGGATCACTAAGTAAGACTTCCAATTAATTTGAAAGGTCAATGTCCACGTTTCCATTATGCCTATTTGAGAACCATAGTCAGTGTACAGTGCGGAGGATCCAGCCACAATCAGCAAATTAAAGTAAAACTTCTTTGAATCTCCTTCTCAGAGTTGGGCATTTTGGGATGGTAGGGCAGTAGACCCTATTTTACTCTTGTATTAGGGATGAGTGAAAGATCACCCTTTAAGCGTACTGTACTGGGGATGGGGAGTTGGCTACAACTAATCATATGGGCCACGTACTATGTGATTGCTGTGGGCCAATCACAGATCACAACAGTAAGCAAGCTGTTCACGAATGGAAATTAATTCATGAAAGTTTGTTTACATTGCGATCGTGTAATGGTTATGACTAATCATAGTGACCACATGATACCCAGTAACCGGTGGACACAGCGGTCACAGGAGTGGTGCTAACCCAGAACAGGCTGGATGATGTAACATGTATATGAGCTAGCCTGCCCATGCTGCCCTGTGGCAGCGTGTGTACTGTGGTCTAAGGGGCAACCAGTGAAAGCAAATTTCCTATAGATTTTAGTTATGTTGTGGCTGCTGCTTCAGCCATTTAATTCAGGCCCCTTACTGATGGACAGATTAATTTAAAAAAATAAACTAAAATAAAACATGAAACTAAGATTTTTTCCAAGTTGTGATGAATCAAATTAGATTGCGGATGCTGGAATACAGGAAAGAAAAATTAAAAATGTGAAAGTGAAAATTAATTGCATGTGCAACATATTTGATGCCAGAATATGGTGTCAATTATGTTGTCCTTGAGAATGGCACTGTTTCAAAATATCACATACAGCTTAAAAGCATCTCCCAGCTATTTAATTTAAATGATTGGTGCTTTTCCCATGTCGCCCTTCAAGTCACATAAAAAGAAAACCTTCCTCCCTGTGTATTGTTTTTTTTTGCATTGGTAACCCTCCCCCATTGACATGCCCAGCTCTCCATACCCTTTGGCAATCCCTTGCCTATTAGCATTAAAAATAGACAGACTATTTGGGATTCGGATTTAAATGTGCAATTTTCAGAATTCATGAAGGAAACCCAGACACATACATACTCCTTGCACACGGATTGGAGGTGAAGGGAAATTTTCTGGTGAGAATACAGCCATGGAGATATTGCATCTTGCCTTCTGTTGTGTATTTCCCTTACAGAAAATAGACAGCAAAAAATTAAAAAAAATAAAATAAATTTATATATATATATATATATATATATATATATATATATATATATATATATATATATATATTTTTTTTTTATTAAAACACTGAGCACCAACAATTCTAAATTTGCAGACCATGTGACAGAGAGATGACTGGACTTAAAATGGGATCTCAATGTGGCAGAACAGTAATTATTTTTCTTAAATATCTCTGAGAATGGAATTTAACGATCACAGCTATAACAAAAACCCTTCATAATTTGTCATATCACAATAAAATAAAAAAACTTTTACAGTGATTTTTTAAAAATAAATTCTCAAATAAAATGTTGCTTATATTAGATCACCAGTGCATGCCTGAATATTTCCATTCCTACTCTAGAAGCACACACTTATTTATGTTTATCAAGGATTTGCACTGTGCAGGTGGTCATTGTGGCACAAAGAATTCATCAGTCAATGTCAGACTTAATGATCAGCCAAATTGAGTTCACATTGGTAGCTGTCCTTCATCCAGCTGTGAACGTTTAGGCACATTAACATCGCTCTCCTTTCAAAAGAGTATAATTCTCCCTTCAAATGCATTCTCCAGTTAAACATAATACATACTGCAACTTTTACCTTTCTATGGACTTTCTATTGAGTTCCTTGCCTTTGCATAGTCCAAAAAGAGGTTACATTGTAATTAATGTATATCAATATTTAATGAGTATAAGCTATTAAAATAGCAAACTATTGTCAAAACATACAACCTAATATCAATAAAATGCATAATATACCAGTTCATTTAATTTAGGGTACATAAAACTGGTGTGGTAGTTCTAAGCATGACAGTTTCATCACCACTAAATCTTCAACACTGGAAAAATTATTCATCATAGCTGAAATGGCTGAACTCCGGTTATTTAAAAAAAAAAAAATGCTATTGTCCAACCAGCCTTGGAGATCAGAATAATACTATATTTTTATTGAAATGTTTGAATTTACTAAAATATCCATCTTATCTGTGCTTTGCAAGGGCACTTGCAAGAGTAAACATTCTCAATTCAGTTTGTTCTTTACATAACAAATAAAAATGTGGGTAATATAAAAAGGTGTATACACTTTTCATACACCCAGATTTATATACATTATACACTATATTGCCAAAAGTATTGGGACATAGTCTTAGTCCGTAGAGTTCAATATTGAGTTGGGCCACCCTTTGCAGCTATAACAGCAGCCTCAATTCCTCTGGGAAGGTTGTCCACAAAGTTTAGGAGTGTGTCTATGGAAATGCTTGAGCATTTATTTCAGAAGTGTATTTGTTAGATCAAGCACGGATGTCAAACGAGAAAGCCAGTATGGCAGTCTTCATTCATCCAAAAGGTGTTTTATCGGGTTGAGGGCAGGCCAGTCAAGTTCCTCCAAACAAACTCACTCATCCATGTCTTTATGGACCTTGCTTTGTGCACTTGTGTGCAGTCATGTTGGAACAGTAAGGGGCCATCCCCAAACTATTCCTACAAAGTTGGGAGCATGCAACTGTCCAAAATGTTTTGATATGCTGACACCTTAAGAGTTCCCTTCACTGGGACTAAGGGGCCAAGCCCAACTCCTGAAAGATAACTCCATACCATAATCCCGCCCCCACCAAACTTTACACTTGGCACAATGCATTCAGGCAAGTACAGTTCTCCTGGCAACAGCTAAACCCAGATATGTCCATCAGATTGCCAGACAAAGTATGATTAGTCACTCCAGAGAACAGGTCTCCACTGCTCTAGAGTCCAGCTGCAGCGTGCTTTACACCAATGCATCTGACGCTTTTCATTGCACTTGGTGATATAAGGCTTGGATGCAGCTGCTCGGCCATGGAAACCCATTCCATGAAACTCTCTACGCACTGTTGTGCTAATCTGAAGGCCACATGAAGTTTGGAGATATTTAGCTATTGACGCTACAGACAGTTGGTGACTTGAGCATGCACAGATCCTGCTCTGTCATTTTACGTGGCCTACCACTTCGTGATTTAGTGGCTGTCATTCCCAGTTGCTTCCACTTTGTTATAATACCACTAAATAGCCTACCGTGTAATATTTAGTAGCAAGAAAATTTCACAGATGATGTATTGCACAGGTGGCAACCTACCACGGTACCAAGCTTAAATTCACTGAGCTCCTGAGAGCGACCCATTCTTTCACAAGAGTTTGTAGAAGCAGTGTGCATGCCTAGGTGTTTATACATCTGTGGCCAAGGAGGCGATTAGAACACCTGAATCCAATGATTCAGAGGGGTGTCCCAATACATTTGGCAGTATAGTGTATTTAAAATGTATCTTTAAATTTATGCAAGTTTTGTGGCAAAGTACCCATTTACTCATTAAGATGAGATGCAGACATAAGCCTCTTTAATGTCTTCTCCCACAAATCCATCGGTTCCTGGACATAGGCAACAGAAGATAGGTTTCTTGGTTTCCCTCTCCTGGTAGTTCAGGGAGGCCACACCTGATGAGTCAGAGGTAGCTGGGAAAGGGATCTGCTCCTAGGTGAGTGGCCCTCCACCACAAGAACACGTGTGAGCAGTCAAAACAGCAGCCTAATAGCATACAGTGTCTATGGAAGGTCCAGCTACTGCAGGGTGTATCGCCCCAATTACAACTAGTATAATTTAGTTCCAATAGGATTTCCCCCAGTATCCTCAGGCCTGGGATCCCTCCAGCGGTTTCCCTGTGTTACCAAAGATACTCTGAATTTCAATAAAGAAGGATGTTGTTTTTGAGAAGAAGTGAAAATAATTGTTTGTGTACTGAACTGAATTAGAGCGGATTCACACAAGTGTCCTGCAGATTGAAGCTAATTTCACAGCTAATTGATACAGTAGTTGTTCAATGGTTCATGACAGGTTTACATCAGGTTCAGGAAAGGATTAGTTCAGGATCTTATCCAGTTCACACATATGCGGTTTAAAAACAGTTCCCATAGAAGTCAATAGCCTGTAATCTGCACCTGAACTTGAAGGCACTGCTCAGAAATCGTACAGGACTTTTTTTTCAAAATGCAATGAATCCGCAGCACCAGTGCACCAGACATCTGTGAACAGGCACCATAGGAAGCAATGTTTTTTCACAAGTCATGCAGATTGGATTAGGTTCAAACCGCATCCAATCCACATATGTGTAAACCTGGACTTACTGAAATAGTGATTTTCAGCTGGACTCTCTGTTGCTATAGCATCTTATAGAGACTATGCTATACAGGTACATATTATCCTGATTGAGCCATAGAAACATTGCCGATTTAGAATCTAGGTTTGTACAGATTTTAATCTGTTTTGCATTTTTCTGCAGTGCATGCATGCCCTTTGCCATTTTGACCCTATATGCATTATTGATTCTTACTTTGCACAGGTTTAGTAAGCTGCACATATATTCTGATGGGATGACCAATTACCCTCCTGTTAAAGCATTACTAGCATAATTGGGAGCGTGTCTGAACTGGTATTGGCACCTGAAAACCATGTATGAGACAGGAACACCCAGAAACAGTCCAAGCAGATCTGACCTGAAATTTAATTCAACAAGGCAACAAAGATACAGTACCATAGCATCAATACAAGAGGGTTTTGTGCAGCAAATCTATAGCATAAAACAAAACATCTGCTTGTCTGAGGTGCCCCCTAATGGGTTCTTCTTAAGCAGGCAGCACATGTACCTTCCTTAAGTGTTCTGTCATCAGTCAGCCGTTCCATCCAGTAGCAGATTGTCATGAGAGAGAGACCGTGAAATAGAGAGAACACCAAGCCTCAGTCAGCTCATATATAAAAAGGTCTGTGCATACCGGAGAATGTTTAAAGTGTCTGTAAAGGCTTCAAGTTTTTGTGTTTAAATCTTTTTTATTCAATTTAAATAATTTACATATAGATATCCAAAAACAGATTTGTACAAACATAAAAAAACTCTTACTCGGCATACAAAAAAAAAAAAAAATAAAAAAAAAAAACACATTTAAAAAAAAAAAAAAAAAAAAAAGTGTATGCCCCAAGTCCCCATTTTCATAATCTCCCACCTTGTTCCCCTTAAAAGAAGAAGTCTTTGACCTTAATGCATTCTCTGCATTAAACTAAAAACCTTGTACGTGCATCCCCCAAGCTCCCTCAATACTTACCTGAGCCCGATCTCAATCCAGCGCTGTGACCAAGAGCGGCAACTCTCTCTGCTCTCTCATTGCTGTCAATCAAACCAAGTGATGAGAGAGTAGGGGGCAGGGTCAAGCTGCACTGTGCATGTCAAAAGACACACAGCACGGCTTGGGATCGAGCCTGTAAGTGTACTATCATAATAAGCAGCTTCCTAGAGAAGAGGACCCAGGGTGCAGGTGAAGGACCCCAGAGGAGGATCAGTGCAACACTATTGCACAGAGCAGGTACGTATATCATGTTTATTAATTTTACAAGTAACTGAAATCTGGTTAACAAGTAAAACCTAGGGATGAAGGTTTTATCCCACCCAAAACTCTATAAAACGTCTGGACTTCAAAACACCCTAAAACAATTTTTTTTCTAGCCATTAATTTGTTATGGTGATAGATATATATATATATATATATCTAATTTTAATATTTGTACAATAAAAACTTTATGATTTTATGAATTTACTTTGTGGTACCATTCTCTATATGCCCAGAAAAATCCATTGCTACAAGAATTTTTCTGTTTTAAAGTTAGAGGACAGAAAATAAATCAAATGTCCACCAGCGCTCAAGTGCTCCCAGTGCCAACCCCCCAGCAGCTAAAACAAAACACCTACACCCCCTGGTGAATCAAAGTTTAGTAAAAATCCAACTGTCCATCCTTTGTATTGAATCCAAGACCCGGATCAGAACATAAGATCTGAGTGAACAAAATATTTGTTTTCTTCATCTTGGAGTAGACATGTGCAGAACAAAATAATGTTCGTCATTTTGAATGGATTAGTTAATTTAATTTTGTTTCATTCATTACATTTGGATGAATCTTTTTTTAATTAAATTTAATTTATTCATTTTCAAAAGGATTCGAATTATCGTAAGTATTCAAATCAACAATATTGAATTGATTTGAATCTAATATCTGAAATTTAGTTCTACTTGTTAATATACGGTTTACATATTTGTCATTTTATCAGATAAAAAAAGTTTCCACAACATGAAAGCCTCTATTATGGATCCCACAGAATATGTTTCATGCAATTATGGGTAAGCCATCACCTTTATCACATACACAAATTATGGAACTACTAGGAGTTGATACATGTGATGGCCTAAACACCTTGATGCTGTTCATGAAATCCCACTAAATTCTTCTATAGGAAATGATGGTGGCAACTTTATGCTACGTATAAAAATGTAATTACTAGTCTATTGCGAACATGAAACTCACGTGATCAAAGATACTATCTTTTTATACATCTTAAGATACACATGCATAACAATTATGTTGACTATAATCATTAAAAACATGTTATGCCTTGTACACACCATCCACTGCCATCAAAATAGGGTTGGTGGGGGATCAATCAACAAGTCAGATTTTGCAGAAAAAAGGGTCCTAGGTTATGAGAAATATATGCTGGACACAAATGGTGCTAAATTATTCATTCACCAGAAAAAAATGACCGTCTGATTTTTGACACGTTAATCATCTTTGTAATATTAAAGTTTATTCAGAATATTTTAAACGTTCCAAGTTATAAAAGGAACATCTGACTTCAACATTTTTAAGTCTTTATGTACGGTACTAAAGTTTTAGGCAAGTGTGAAGAAATAATGTAAAGTATACATAATTTTTATCAATTTAAAAAATGAAAAAGTAGCAAACAGAAGAAAAATCTAAATCAAATCAATATTTGCATACCCTTTGGCTTCAAAACATCAATTTTTTTAGGTACACTAATACACACAGAGGTAGATTTACTAAAACATGTGGGCTCAATCTGGTGCAGCTGTGCATGGTAGCCAGTCCGCTTCTAACTTCAGTTTGTTCAGTTAAGCTTTGGCAATAAAACCTAGAAGCGGATTGGTTTCTATGCAGAGTTGCACCAGGTTTGGCACTCTGCAGTTTTAGTAAATAACCCCCACAATCTTTGAAAGAAATCAGCAATAGTCAACAAGAGATTTACATTTCAAATTCATTTTCAATCAATTCAAAATTTGTTATTGCAGACAAAATGTTGTTTCTTCATTTTGGATTAGTTTAAATTCATTACAAGTATTTGGAAATTCGGGCACATCTAAATCTCAGAAAAATTACCATTTTGCCCAAATTTCATTTCGGAATGAAACAAACCACACATGTCCATCTTGAAGCCTCTCACTGTGTGTAGGGGAATAACCTTGGTGCAGGGGCGGACTGACCATTTAGAAACTCAGGCACTACCCGAGGGCCCGGGGTCAGTAGGGGGCCCCATGAGATGCCCCTTTTTCATAGGCTTTTTTAAGTTTGGGCAAGGACACAGGGGCCCCATGAGTTGTCAGTCCGCCCCTGCCTTGGTGACACCTATACACTATCCACAACCCTGCCAAACAGTGCCTCACAATAGGTATAGATGGTACATATAGTAGCCAAGAGGGTTCATGATTAAATTGCCAAGATAATGGAAAACAGCACACAGTTGTTACTCAAAGTAAATATACTACTGTATATTATAAATATTCCGATAGCAAATACATATTTTAGTTTGAGTGTCAAATATTTTTCTCAGGGTTTTGGAGATATATCAAATGAAGAAAACCCCTATTTTTCATTGCTAGGTGTTTAGGCAAAATCTTATTATGGGCAAGAAGATGTGCTCAATTATTACTTTAGAGCTGTATGCATGATTTTGCAAAATGATTTATTTTACATCATAAAACATTATGTGGTTAACCAAGCTAGCACAGGCCATAACTAAATTTTCAAAAGGACACGGGCCCTGCAAATGTTTCCTGTATCCCTTTAGCTTAACGTAAACAACAGATTAAAATGTGGCTGTAAATATGCTACAAAATATTTTGATTTGACACAATTAGAAAAGGAAAAAAAAAAAAACTCATACACCCTTATGTTTGTGTAATCGTCATGCAGAGTACAAGACAGGCATCATAAAGAGTACAAGACTGGAGTGAATATTCAGTGGGAGTGATGAACAGAGTACAGAGCATAAGGCAAAACTGCAGGATTTCCCATGTTAACCTGTTTTATTCCAGGCAACACATTTCTAGTTTTAAGAAAAGAAGAAAGCCAGTGTTTATTACCAACAACTCTCAATTACTATTCTATATATTATTACATAGATTTACATGTACTATAACATACTAACATTTACTATACCATTAAATATTTACAGCAAATATGTATTATTGTGCTTTATTATGCACACGGTTAACTACCTAGTAAATCAATTTTCAGGACAGCATAAGAGGAAAAGGACTCCACTTGCCTGAAACGCAATTCACAATTATAAAAAGCTGTAATAGATTAGTAACTTCAGCAACTAGCAAGAACTATAATACAAGCACAAAATTGTATATGTACAAATCAATGCTTCCAAATGGGTGGGATTACCTTGCTGTCCTGGAAGATTCCGAATTAATCCAAACAAGTTTTTTTGCAAATAAATAAAGTACAAGTAAAGCATTACAATGTACAAATAAAGTATAAACAAAAGGGTTTACAGTGAAACTGATGAAGACGACGAAGAAGACAAAGAAGAAGAAGGGGGCTTAGTATCATCTTCTAATAATACAGGGCAACCTATAGAACAGACTATAGGAAGTCCCATAAGAGCTTGAAGGACTGGGCACCTCTCGATCCTGGAAACTACAGATTTGACATTATAGCCGGCGGATGTATCTACTGCGACAAGGTGGTATATTTAACTATCTGCACTGTGACCAATGTCGCCCTCCAATCAACGTGCTAGTCTGGTGGTCAAGTGACTCCAGGGAGAGGAGGAGAGAAAAGCGAGAGAAGCCAAAAATGAAGAAAAAAAAAAAAAGGGGGGGGGGGTTGGAGAAATGAAGGCCTTAGGAAAAAGGGTGCTGTACTAGAGAGATGTGTAGAAGCTGAGGGTGGTCGCCTATATGGAGTAAGGTGGGGCAGGCCGACCCTTACATTCTTGTATTTGGTTTGTAATATGCTGCAATATAAAGTATGGGACTAAAATAGATAGAAAATGGTCATTTCTTTCTGGAGATTAGTCATTTAGACTTCTCTGGGAGGGTAGGTCGGTCAGGATTATCGTGACTGCTGGTATGTGGGGCCAGGAGTAGCTTTCAGTATTTGGCGGAACGCATCAGTTGTTTGAAAATGGAGCCAGCAGGCCCAGGTTTTTGTGAATTTGGAAGGGGAATCTTTGGCAATATGTATTAACTCCACCATTCTGGCGACTCTGGAAATTTGTGTAACCCATTCTACGAGAGGTGGGACCTTGGAGGAACCCCAGTGTGTTGATATGCATGCCTTGATCAAGTGCATCACAAGTGACTTGAAGTGATAAACCTTCAGGGGAAGTACTGTGTGGTGTAGTAAGCACTGTGTCGGAGAGTAGGCTACGGCTTTGGTTGTTACTTGCAAAATAATGGAATGGACATCATACCAGAAAGGTTGGATCAGTGGACAATCCCACCACACATATAGGAGTGTACCAGCCACTTGGGGGCATCTCCAACAGCAGTTGGGGAGGGAATGATTAATTTTGTGTAGTAAAGCCAGTGTCCTGTACCACCTGGACAAGAGTTTATAATTAGCCTCCTGGATTAAGACATTGATCAAGCCTTTATGAGCAATATGGAAATTTAGCTCCCATGCTGCAGGGGATACATCCATTTGAAGATCTCTGGATCAGGCACCACAAGCTTTCCCCGCATCTTCTGGTATATACACTCTTAGGAGATTGTGGATTGTTGATATGACGTGTCGATGTGGGTTTGACTTTAAGTATGTGTTTTCAAATGCTGCGAGTGGCCTAGACTATGTTGCTGTAGGGTGTGAAGTTTTAAGAAAGTGATGAAACCGAAGATATGTCCAAGGGGTACAACGTGCTTCAGGCTAAAGTGAAGTCAGTTGGTCCTATTCTAGTAGCATTGCTGCATCAAAGAATTAGTGCAGCCGCAGGACCTCATTTGGCTTTGCCCCTGATAGAAAGAGGGGGGACATGCCTAGTACAAAGTCAGGGTTTATCCGGACAGGTGTCATGGGACCCGGTATAGAGGAGATCCCAGTTTTCTTACAAGCCTGGTGAAAATCGAGTATGGTCAGTCCTATAGGCACATGGTTCTGTAGTGCAGTGAGGAGAGGTTTTCTTGTGAGCCAAGGGAGGGCTTTCAGGGATATAGTCAAAAAGGATTCCTCTAGTTGTACCCAATCTATAAGCCTGCAGTGTGCATCCCAGTCCACAATTCTGGATAGGTGGCACACGTAATAGTAGTAAAAGTCTTGGAGACCTATTCCCCCTTTCAGTTTTGGCAGAGCTAGTTGGCTATAGCGAATGCGTGGGCATTTCCAGTGCCATAAAAATTGTACATTTTTTTTTTTTTTTTACACGAGTGTATGAATAGTGGAGGTATTGCAATTGGCACTGCTTGAAGGATATATAGCACGTGTCGAAATGAGTTCATTTTGACCTGCCAAACCATGAGGATACAGGTTTGTCCCACCTACGGAGATCTTCAGCTATGACCTTTAAGACAGAGATAGTTTCTAGTATACAGCTCAGATACATGTGTGGGCAGTTGTATCCTCAGATAAGTAATAGCTTCTGATTGCCAGGTGAAGGGGAAATTTTTGCGACAATGCTTAATTAACGGCACAGAGGGCGATGTTCAGGGTGTGTGAATTTTGAAGTTGCAGACAAATTGAAAGAAATGGAAATCCTGTAATTGGGTAGAGTGACATGGGGTTCTACAAAAGAAAAGCAGGATATTGTCGGCAAATGCCGCTAATTTGTATGTTTTGTCTGAAATTGTTATGCCTGATGTTCTCGTTCAATAGGAGATATTGAAGAAAGGGTTCAAGTGCTATAGGTGCTGCATAAAGAGCCATGATCAAGTTTAGCAAGCGTGTTCCAATGCCTATCTTCTACAATACAGCTTTCAGATAGTCCCATGTTAGCCTGTCAACCACCTTTTGAGCATCCAGAGAAAGGAAAAAGCCTTGATGATTAGAGGTTGAGAGCCAATGGTGAATATTTATTGTTTTAATCATATTGTTCCTTGCTTCCCTACCTGAGACAAACCCTACTCGGTCCTTGGCAAGTGAATTTATTATTGGTAAAAGCTGGTTCACTATTAATTTGGCAAAGATCTTCAGCTCCACATTGAGCAAGGAGACTGGGCGATAATTAGTTACCGAGGTGGGATCTTTCCCGGCTTTTGGGATTACTTGAGATATGGGCTTCAGAGAGGTTCTGCATGACAAGGCCAGGCTTTGATAAGGTGTTGAATGCGCACAAAAAGGGACATGCTAGGACCTCTAAGAAAGACTTACAGTAAATTGTTGTGGACCCATCTGGTCCTGGGCTTTTTGCCAGATTTCAGTTGTGTCACTTGTGTTTTAAATGCCTTGTAGGTCAGTTGGTCATCAATTTCACAGGTCTGCGTGCGTGAAATTGGTTTCGGACTACAGTCAGGTCCATAAATATTGGGACATCGACACAATTCTAAATTTTTTGGCTCTATACACCACCACAATGGATTTGAAATGAAACAAACAAGATGTGCTTTAACTGCAGACTGTCAGCTTTAATTTTAGGGTATTTACATCCAAATCAGTTGAACGGTATAGGGATTACAACAGTTTGCATATGTGCCTCCCACTTGTTAAGGGACCAAAAGTAATGAGACAATTGGCTTCTCAGCTGTTCCATGGCCAGGTGTGTGGTGTTCCCTCATTATCCCAATTACAATGAGCAGATAAAAGGTCCAGAGTTCATTTCAAGTGTGCTATTTGCATTTGGAATCTGTTGCTGTCAACTCTCAAGATGAGATCCAAAGAGCTGTCACTATCAGTGAAGCAATGGTGGTGTATAGAGCCAAACATTTTAGAATTGTGTAGATGTCCCAATATTTATGGACCTGACTGTATATTGGGTTAGGAAGTCGTGTATGATATCCACTAGTGATCGGTGGTCAGCAGGGGGGTACTGGGCAAGGGGCAAGGTATATAGGCTAGAATAGTAATTTTGAAATTGTGCCACGATATCTGAAGAGGTCACCAGCAATCCTCCCTGAGGGTTATGGATGTGGTGGATTGTGGATGATGCCTTCTTGTCCTGCAGGGCTGTGGCAAGAAGTTTACCACTCTTTTTGCCTTGTTTGTAGAAAAGCTTCTGCGTCAACACAAACTTACATTTAGTTAGGAGGCCTAGCTCATCTAGCAGCTTAGCAGGTGTTTGGAGCAATTCCGTATATACACATTGGGCTTGTGTACACTTATGGGTAGCTTCACATTTCTGCACTGTCTGTAACAAATAGGTTAGTAGAGCTTGTGCAGCTTTTTTACATAGACATAGCAAAGAGGGTCCCACGTAACACACACTTATGTATTTCTCACTGTACAAGCGGATTTGTGTTCAGAATGTAATTTTCCCTAAAAAGGTTTTGCAAACAAACATTCAAGAATTTTGGAGGATGCAGGAATCAAGTCTCCAAGTTTTAGTATGGTGAAGTTGGGTAAGAAATTGGAGGGTCGTTGTAATAGGGGGATGGTCTGACACAACCATTGCCTAGATTGTCACACTGAGCAGTAAAGGAAAAAAGGTAGACTATACTAGAATATTACTTGTAAGGTGGGGAGAAAAAAGGTATAGTCTATTATCTCGAGGTGAAGCGTTCGCCATGACTCATGGAGTAGGAGGTCATGTAACTGTAGCTTATTTTGTTTAAGTGCTCGAAAAGCTAATTAGGATAAGCCAGCTGAAGTGTCCTCAAAAGGATTCAGTGCAAGGTTACAGTCACCTCCTAGAATGAGTATACCAGAATGAAAGGCAGTAAGTGCCTGGCAGATTTTTCAAAAGAATCCAACCTGAGCTGTGTTGTGACTATAGATGTTAGCAAGAGTGATTGGTCTACTTGAGAGGGTGCCCACAGCAATTCTTAAAATGAACGTACTTCCACACGTGCTAAATAAAAATCTGCCCTCCTCCTCCGCTAGAGAGTCCTCTATTTTCAGCTGTAAGTTTTTGGAAATCAAAACAGACACTCTTGGTCTTGGCAAGTTTGCTTGTAGCATGCAATACTGTTGGGTACATCTGGTTGGACAATTTCAGAATACAATCTGCACGGAAGTGTGTTTCTTGTACTTTTCATGTACATCAGCTTTGAAGCTTTGCAAGTTAGGAGCTGTGAGCATTTTTCAGGTATATTTTGTCCCTTTGCATAGTGGAAACGAGATGAAGGTTGGCAGCATCATTATTGGATATGGAGGGTAGCATCGTGAAGAGTGTAGGACAGCTGTTGATTTTTTGGTTCTGGGCAACAGAGAGGAAAAAAAAAAAAAAGTGGTGGGTAGTGGGGGGGTCAGAAATGGGTTAGGTTGTTATCCAGAGACAGGTTACACCAACTATCTCACCCTTGGTGAATCTTATCCAGATGGGGTCAGCATGATTCGGAGGAATCTGCTGTGGAGTGGAGTGGAGTGTTAGGGCACTGTGATGAGTGCTCGCAGGGGTGTTGCAGTGTTGGTGTTGAAGGGGGTGTAATACTCCTGTGGCACTTATAAGGTACAAAGCTAATGGAGGAAGGAGAGAGGGAAGGGCATACGTAGCAAGTGAGGCAGAGAAGGAAACATAAGGGTCATATGGAGAAGAGGAGGCGGCAAGATGGGCATCGGACTCATAGCACGCTTGCACAATCCACCCTGCGGTCCTTCCCCATCCTTTCAGGAGCCTGTCATAGGACCTTCTAAGGACTCTGGGCCCTTGGGTAGTGCGTGAGTGCTTAATACCTGAAAGCTTATCCATCGGCTGTTTGACCGATATGGCCCTCTCCCCCATGTTATTTCCACTCGCAATATAGATATATATGCACCCCCTGTACCATTTCTCCCCATTGAGGGGTAGGTAGTGAAGACAGTGGGGGGGGGGGGGGGGGTGAGCAAGGGTATAGAGGGTGGAGGGATATTGGCTGGAGATAGGGAAAGTGTATAGGTGTCATGAAACTAGTGCATCTAATTTTTCTGCAGCACATGTGAATTCCTCGTTCACATGTACTGGCACACAGACAAGCCCAGGCTAATATCCAGTGTGCACTGATATGTAGGTTCATTTCTATGTGCATCAGCGTGCATGTCTTCCCCCATTAGCACCAAGCTGCCTATTTAAAAGGTGACTTTGGCTGTGTACTAATCGCTGGATGTTCTTCAGCTTCCTGTGACCCGTGATTCCACAAGCCCCTGGTTGAGATTCTCTGCTCTTAATCCCCAGATTACCTATGGTTTCACAACCTGGGGCACTGTTATAGTCATATCCAGAGTGCTCTACTTTCCATTCCAGAGCTACCTCAAGATAAATTATGCTCGATCTCCAGCCAGAATCACTGAAGTAATTAGCCCTAGAATCCTCATTTTCCTCATGATATTGCATAATTATTTCTTGTAACAACTGTAAGGCGACAATCTCGATTGTTTTTCTGATTCCTTTCTTATGGAAGGAATATGTGGCAGGCTGCTAACTCTTCAAAGTAGCCCAAGAATGTTACTCTTGAGAAGGTTACAGGTATGACGCTCTCTTGATTGATCAGGCCTAATCTCTGCTAGCAGTTCATTTTATTTCTAGTGTGCAAGCAATCCCCGATTTCTATCCAGGAGCTCTTTTTTCCTATAATCACCACTAAGTACCAGTAAAGTTAGTGTCCAAAAAGGTACACTCATGAAGAGGTCTAAAGAATTCTGAGCATTACAAATGAGAGCTAAGGGGAGGCCTCCCTGTCAGAATCAGGCTCGTAATGTGAAACTGTAGAAAGCAGCGGCACCCTGACAGCTAGCTCAGATGATGGTGAAGAGGTCTCTGCAAAAACTAGGTATACCCAACCCCATGTTGCTGAAGTGTTAGAAACACATAATTGTACTCACATGCTGCACGGTGCAAGTACTAATGCTGCTCTACTTTTTGGGGACTTGGCAAGAACCAGCAACGTAGTACATCCTGGCATTTTAGACACCCGCATTACAGTATGTCATGGTGAAGTGCTGAGCACCAGCAGTACAGTACAAGATGGTGAGGTGGCTAGAGATAGTAGTGTAATGCAAATCGCAGTCACCAAGAATTTGAGCACAGACCTGTAGAGCCCATAGTAGCCTTCCAATTGTGCTTGCAAGCACTAATTGGCTGCCCCCAGATTTAGCAGTACCCATTATCACCCCATTAATAGCGCAGCCCGGGATTCAGGTGGAAACAGCCAACTTAACAATGCCCCTTGTTTTGAGCTACTTTTCACAGAATACCTCTATAAATTTGATTGTGGACCAAAGTAATGTTAATCCCCTACAGTATATCGCCGCCAACACAAAGTCATACCCTGCCAGGCCATTTGAGTCAGCTTTTCAAATTAAAAACTTTTTTGTGCCTTAACATTTAACATGGGCATTGCAAAAAAGGATGAATTGCCGTCATATTGGTCCACAGACCGGATTCATCATATGCCTATGTTCTCTGCTGCAATGGCCAGAAGTAGACATAAGACAATAATGCATTTCAGTGACAATACCCTCTGTCATGACCCAAACTATGATCTGCTCCACAAAATTCAGCACCTCGTAAAATTACCTGTCCCAGAAATTTACAGATGTGCATATGCCCCAACAAAACATCTGCATAGACCTGTCCCTGGCAGGCTTGCAATTAACCTCCCTAACGGTATTCCCGAGTGTAGCTCGGGGTAAAATGTCAGTGCCAAAAGCGGTAACCCCGAGCTACACTCGGGCTTACCATGCGGCGCTGCATAGGGAGTCCCTGCAGCACTTACCTTGTCCTTCGCTCCCACGATGTGTCCCCTGCAGCATCCCTGGCCATTTCCTCTGGCCGATGCCGGCATCCGGCTTCTATGTTCCGGTCCCTGTGACGTCGGGACGTACGGGCACCGCCAGCGGTGGGAAATTTGAAAATTTTAAAAAATGTCTTTTTTCAAAACACATTTTTCATAGCAAAACATTGCTGTTTCAACCCATTTCACATACATATTGTCCCTAGTGCTTTGTCCTGTGCCCTGCCTGCGTTTTGTCTGTTCTTTCTGCCTGGAAACTGAGAAATGTCCATGGCGTCCAAAAAGTGTCCCTTTAGGTCAAAAGCAGGTTTAGATCAGCTAGAGAACAGTGATAGTAAATCAGAACCACTTGCAGAATTGAGTGATGATTCGCGGGGGAAATTTATCATCAGACACTGAAAACGATTTTGCGACTTTGCTCAGCAATGTGCGAACTTGGCGCTATATTTCAAATTTCAGTGTTTTTCGGTTTGATTATATTATTGAATTAAATGTATTATATTATTTTTTATGATTTATTAAATTATAATTTATGATTTCGTGTTTCAAATTTTATCATACCGGGGATGTTTAATAGACTCTTGTTCGGACAGATTTCAGTGAGTTATTCCTAAAAATTACAGCCTACAATAAAAAAAACTACTTATTTCCATGCACAATAATGGTACCGCTTTCAGCACCAAAAATCTGAAATAATCATACCGCTAGGGAGGTTAAGCAATATTTCCCCAGCAAGGGGAACTCAATGGTGATCAAATACCACCAAAAGTAAGCTCTATTTATGTGTAAAGAAATTATACAAACTTCATCTGGGTATAGTATTGCATGACCAAGCATTTGCCAGTTAAAGTAACAGTGCTGAATTGCAAAAACATTACCTGTTCATGAAGGGGGTAAAACCTTACAGAGGTCAAGTGGTTAATAATGTAGTAATGATTACAGATCTAATATCTGCTTAAAGTTCAGTTTTAAAGTGTGCTCAGTTTTGTGTGGTTACTGGCAAGTTAAATAATAAGGTGGTCTCCTATATAAAGCCATACTGTTTTATACTCTTGTTGGATTCTCCTTAATTCTGAATAATGAGCTAATCCTGGAACACTTCAATGAGTTTGTATGCTGTCTCTCTACTGGCATGAGTTTCCCCCTAGTGCTCCAGCTTGGTCCCACAATCCAAAAACATACTTAAAAGGTTAATTAGCTTCCTCCCAAATTGATTCTAAATAAATATGGCAGGCACAAATACAGTAATAGTGAGCTCAATAAAATACTAGAAACATATCAACTGAGAAATTCATTCAACTATAAGAAACTTTCATTTGTAATTAGGCTTTCACAACATCTATTGCAAAAAAAAAAAAATGATCTGAGATCATGTAGCAGTACCACAAAAGAAAGTGTAGACTTTTCACCAACAAAGGGTGTATATTTTAGTATCAATATGCCATTATTGAAATTAAACAAGAATAATACAAAACAAAAAAAAAACAAAAAGAAGAAAAAAAGGTGGAGTGGCGAGCTTTTTGGTTGTCAGCAATATAGCAAACTTGGTAACAAAATGGTTGGCAAATACAGGGTAGACAGTCTACATAGTACATCAAATAGCCAAGGAGTGACTCACCTCTAAGGGTAGGGGAAGGGAAGTGGGGAAAAGTGGTGTGTGTGTGTGTGTGTTTGGGGGGGGGGGGGGGGGGGGGGGGAGACAGGGTAAATGAGGAATAGGGTGGGGGAAGGGGATATTGAACAAACACCAGAATAAAAAAAACAAAAAAACAGCTAGTCAAAACACAGATAATACATCAAAGTTAATAAAATATAGATTGTGGTCTAACTACCTAATTGGGAAGGGGTGTAGACACAGTCCTTAAATGGAACAGTAAGGGTTAGTCAGCCAACAAGACCATTGCTTATGGAAATTTCAAATATAACAAATTCTTGACAGATAATTATTACATTTCACATTGATGGTTAAGAATGGTTAGGGTGTCCTTAAAGGCGGGGATTAGAGAGGAATTTCAAAGCCTGGTTATACCCAATTTAGAAGCTAGGAGGAGGTAGATGAGTACTACCCTAGTGTGAGGAGGAAAGGTGTCGATTCCTATGTGGAGGAGAGCTAGAGAAGGGTTAGGAGAGACATTATACCCCCACAAGATCAGAAATCAGACCAACATTTTTTTTCCAAAATTAAGTTTTAGATTTACAGATCCATAATTATGTGATATACCTCCCCACATGGTTTACAACAGGAGGAGGCATGCGAAGGATACATTTTGTAGAGCCTATATGGGGAGAGGTACCAGCAATGGAATGTTTTTGAAATTATTCTCAATGATTTGTACAGCGTGGGGAAGTATAAGTGGATTTCAAGGCCCTTTGCCAAGGAGGTTTCAGAAAGATTTCCTAGTTCCTTTTCCCATTTATGCATAGTACTTGTTTTAGAAAAAAAAGGTATTGGTTACTGTTCAGAAAGGTATAAAACAATGAATGCCTCTTAGCTTACAGGAAGGGGGCATGGAGGAAGCAGTAAAATGGGTCTGGTAGCTCAATGTACATAGGTAAGGGATGTTTACAGAGGAAGGAGCTTACTTGAAAATAGTGAAAAAGATCTAGGTAACCTAATATTTTGGGAGGACAGATCCTCATAGGTGCGCAGGATAGAATCGTTATGGAGGTCAAAAAGGGAGGCAATACCTTTGGTAAGCCAATAGTGTAAGGGAAGGTTTGGAAGAAAATGCGCAAAAACTTCTTTAGGGACCACGATTTTTGCATGCTTATTGAAGAAGATGCTTCGAATGGAGTCAAAGACCATAGTTTAAAAGATGCACTTCGGGTTGGAAAAAGAGAGGGTTCATAGGGGAGCCCCATTTTTAAATGCTATAAGTATAGATTGGACATTTCCATATGAGCTAGGGATAATTCTATATGTGACAATTTTTTTGTTACTTGAGGGGGACCATCAGTATTGTTACTGATCTAGAATACATGCTTTATAATAGTGAACAATATTGGGTACACCCATACCTCCATGTCATCTGTGCCTCGTCATGTTAAGAAGAGAGCATCTGAGTGGTTTGCAATTCCAAGGGTATTGGTTAAAACCTTATTTGATCTGCACAGAGGAAGGCAATAGAAACAGCAAGGGTTCTGAACAAGTATAGCAGCTTGGGAAGCACTATCATCTTTAACAGTTCTATTCTGCCCAATTTTGAAAGTTCTTGAGGTTTAAGCTGGGCTAGGGCTTGGGGGAGAGGTACCAAGAAAGGCTTAAAGTTGTGATTATATATTTGGGAAATGTAGAATGGGAGTTGAATACACAAGAACGTAAGAGCATCAGGGGTCCACATAAAAAAGGGAAAAACACAGTCAAAAAGGGTTCAAAGCTGTAAAAGAAATGTTCAATTCTAAAATCTGGGATTTAGTGGCATTCAGCTTGTAAAAAGGAGGCTGCACTAAATTGTTCTGGGAGTTGAACTGAGAAGAGAGTCTATCACGCCAGAGTTGCAATGGTCTGAGCATAGATGTGGAAAGAAGTATAAATATCTTGACTGTTCCAAAAGACTCAACTATGGGCAACAAAAATAAAGTACAGAGTTAGAAAAAAACCTGCAGCCTAAGCTCCTGACTTATGCTACAGAACAAGGCACAAGCCCAGGAATCAAAAATAAAGAGTTCCTGAAAAGAAAACAAGAGATAGTTCTGTACCCTCCAAGAGGTGTAGGATTGGGAAGGACTGGGAAGAGTGCAGCGTTCTTGCCTAGCATTTCAAGAGGGATCAGGTCCATGCCATTTCCAGACAAGCTGGAGGTGGTGGGTGTGCCAGGTGGATTCAAAGCAATTGCCACTGCTTGAAAAGTTGAAGGCCTTTCTCTACACTGTAAACAGGCACTTCTTTCCATTCCATGTCACCAGCAGCTTTGTGGGGAGTGCCCACTGGTAGGGAATCTTGTGATTCATCAGGGTCTTGGTCAGAGGAGTTTCTTCCTATTTAGAGCCATTTGTTGAGATATGTCGGCATACAGGGATATGCCTGAGAACTCATACAGGGTTTCATTTGGCCAACAGCATGACTGTCTTTTACATGAAAAAAAAAAAAATGTATGTGTGCCAGTGTCCCCTTGGAAGCATTATCAGGCAGAAACAAAAGTTTTAGGGATCTTGTGGGCCCTATCAAAGCATAGCTCCAGGTCACTGAGGGATGGAATAAGAGCTTTGAAAAGATACTGAATGAAGTTTGTTAGGTTAGGAAAAGGAAAAGACTAAGGGATGCCTCTAATTTTATTATTATTCCACCTCAAGCAGTCTTCCAGATCACAATTTTTGACTAATCTCTGGATATCAGCTTCTTGATCTGTACAAGCATCCACTAGGTCATCGTGCAGCATATAGAAATATGGCATTTTGTTCTCAGTGTGCTGTATTTTATCAGTGTGGGTTTGCACAGTATCAGTTAATGTAGCCAGCATTTCTGAGAAGTCATTAAACAGGGTACACCACAGAGACACCAACATCTGTTTTATGGTATGCCCAGAAATTGGACAACTGCAAGAAAAGTCTCTAATGAGGGCTTGTGCTGAGTGTCCTGTGTGTTTTCTCCATGTCATTCTGGCTCTGTGCCTCCAGAGAAATGTCCTCTTTTTTACTCTGCTTTGATTTAACTTGGCTGTGGGTAGTAGGTGTAGAAGGGAGAGTTAACTCACCTGTGGCCTGCATGCCATTTTTAGCTTGAGAGAAGTGGTCACAAGAGCCAGAGGGAGAGTGGAATGTTCCTCCAGAGGAGTTGCCGGTGCCATCTTTCCTGTCCCACAGTCCAGTGGCAGGATAGAAGTCTGAGC
This sequence comes from Staurois parvus, assembly GCF_062004578.1. Classification (NCBI taxonomy): domain Eukaryota; kingdom Metazoa; phylum Chordata; class Amphibia; order Anura; family Ranidae; genus Staurois; species Staurois parvus. The sequence continues at coordinate 1,527,579 of NW_028318168.1, read as the reverse complement.
CGCGGGGGTGATTTGGCAGCTTTCCTGTGCTTAGACATCGTGCCGATTGTGTTGGCTTTGTCGGAGGGAAGAGAGGAGGCCAGTTCTGCTCCCCAATTGCCGCTGTTACCACTATCTTCCTTGCTGGCCATACACCCAAAGGGTGTGTATTTTGCATGCCCATTAATTACAGGGTATTTTTTGGGCATGCACCTCCCAGACAAGAGTTATTTGAATTATTAGTCGTAGAAGTAGATTTATTCAATAAACTACAGTAACAGAATCCCAGCCAGGGTCGGACTGACAACTCATGGGGCCCCCGGGCAATAGGGGATCAAGGGGCCTGTGTCCTTACCCAAACTCAAAAAAGCCTAATAAAAAAAAAAAAAAAAAAAAAAAGTACCAGGGCCCCCTACTGACCCCAAGCCCTCAGGCAGTGCTTGAGTTTCCAAAAGGTCAGTCCGCCCCTGATCCCAGCATAAGCTCTCCTCCCAATGCTGACTTTTGCTTATAGGCCTTCCTTTTATTTGGGGGTCCTTGTACAGTTATATTTATCATCCACTTTGTAAAGCATTTTCGTCATTACATGACGATTTGATCAAGACCCTGTCTATAGACCATGCTGTTGACATTAATCACAGTGTGTGCACTCTTCACACATCATACTTTTTGGGAAATACTATATCAAGGTTGTCCCTTACCTAATCTACAGTTCTTACTTAACCAGGCTATAATTTACTGTATAGCATAGAATACAAAACAGATGGCACAGTTCAATTGTAGGATATATTATTCACTCTAGAATGTATTTAGAAACAGTTGAACCAATTTCTATTTTTTTTTTTTTTTTTTTAAACACCCCTACCCCCTCCATTCATTTCTCTCAGCATCCATTTGTACAAAAAACTTCCAATGAGACAATTGTCTTCTACTCGGTCACACAACATCCTGGGTCCTTCCTCTTAATTGGCATCAACAGTGGGCATCATTTACTGCTGGTGCTAATGTACTGAATGTAAGCAACATTCTATGCAATAGAACCACAAACCCAGGCCTGTATGATGAAGGACCCCTATCGCCACCCCCCAGATGCTGACCATGATGGGATATGTTCACAGAAGCTGCTTGAATTGTACTGGGACACATTAAACGTACAAACTGGAATTTTATGTTATCTTTTCACTCTTGTGTGTTCTGTTATTTGTCATCAACAGCTTTTACTTTACAGAGAATTTGTAGCCTTAAAGCAAACATCAATTGTACAGATCTGAGTACTTTGTATTATGACCAGTAATAGATACAAGAAAGGCGCAAGAATTCTCCCATTCTTTTATATTGGCTTTTACATTTTGCTGAGATGAGTTTTAGCAGTAGGTGGCAATTTTTAATGAAATATTTTATTTTTAATCTAGTTTTGGCAGGCACATATCTGTTTTCACCAAGTCATTTCTTTTTGGCCCAGATATTGTCACTGTTTGTGAGGAGTTATATATTATTAAGAACCCAAAACTTTTAGTGCAGAGCTTTTCCACGTCAATAACAAAGACAAAAAAAAATGTACTCTGACCTTTAAATTTACCTGAACCTACCCTAACCTCTTATATTAACCCTTAAATAAACCTCCAGTCAATTTTTTTTTTTGGAGTGTGTGTGTGTGATCATTAAATTATGCATTTCCTGATTTCTCTGTCCTTACTTCCTGACCCAGTGACAATGATGTCCCTGACACAGGAAGTAAGGTGAAGTAAAATGGCAGATTCTAGCACCTTGCCCACATTCATATTAAGTACGGTAACTTAATCACTTTAGACAGTGGAAATATCACTGAGGGTAATGAATACTGGGAAATGATGCAGATTGTACAACAGTCACATCTTTATTGTTTAAAATCCTCCCAAAAACACCTGGATATCATATATAAAAGGAGAGTCAAATAAAAAGAAAAATTATTATTATTATTATTATTGTTCTTATATGTACGATTCTCAATTTGTTTCTTCAACTTGTATGTTCGCACCCTATGCTGTGATCCAATCTGTTCCATGTTCTGTACACATTACCACATATTAGAGTAAACTTTTCCAGATCATTAATTCTTTAACTATAGCTACAGCATTTCCGCTATGGCCGATTGAAGCTGTAGTAAACTGTCATTCGGTCAGGGCATTCAAACTTGCAGGAGTAGGCTTAGCAGGGAAGGACATTAGAAAATAAGATGCATCCACGGTGGTTAACTAGTTAATATTCTGCATGAGCTTGTTTTATGGTAGCAATATATACACAAATATAGCTCATTTAAGATTACAGAACAACAGGAATATTGTAGCAATTGTGTACCTCAAATAATTTTAATAAGGTTATCCACATGAGACAGGCAATGTGTTGCCTTTTTATTGACCCACTACACAATCAGTCCTATTAAATGGCTATTCTATTACAAATGAAAATTCACATGCACTCCTCAATAAAAAGAATAATATTTAGGTATCACAGCCTAATTTTATTTTTATGAATACAGGACAATGGGGAATTTGCATAGAAGTGTCTTTCACTACATAATTAGAAGGAGGCCTATCCCTACTTCTACAAATAAAAAAATGTATGTGATCATACCCTAAGAACGCTTTCTTAAATTAAAAATTGTCTAACAAACATGGATACCACAAAAGTGTAGGAACAAAATGTGTTATCATTGCAACTGTAGTTATAGCTAGGATTACTGTGTCCATGATGCATGTTCCTTACTCAAATGTTTTTGGGGTTTTTTCACAAAAAACAAGCAAATTACTTTTCTGGTGCAAGCATCTAAACAGTCACTAAATGACGTTTCAAAGACTTGAAGAGTAAGTTCACCTTTTTAAACATGTTACACACATATTCAGAGTGTAACATGTTATGAATAGACCAGCCCCCATACCCTGTTGTGGCAGCTCACAGGGGGATATTCTCCCCCCTGCGAGCTGTCACAATTTACAAGAAAAGAAAAAAAAAAAAAAAAAAGTATTCTGTTGATCGCTGGTGAAATGCTTTAGAGGCAACAGAAACAAAATAATAAATGCACATTTTTTACCTGCTAAAAAAAAAATTACATTTATAATATTTTGTTAAAAAGGTGAACTTATTTAACTCCATGGCCCTGATTTACCATAGGAGTGGTGTACATCTGTCAAAAACATCTGGAACAAAAATGTCAGTGCTGTGAGAAATCAGAAGTACACAGCACTACTAGTGGTGAGACACAAGCTAGCGGTAAATGTGGAAGTCAATGCAAGTTCACCTGTGTGGTGGCAATATGCACCAAATGTTTGTAAATCTCTTATCAGTATGCATGGTGTGTGTTAGGTCTCTAGTTGCTCTTAAATGGCACTGAAAATGTTTGAGTAGTAGTGTACTTGCTTTGACATATACACTTCTACAACTTTTAGGCAGAATATAGCAAACTCCATTACTGGTGAACCATTTGCAAATTACTTTAACAGGTCACATGATTAAGCTTTCTTTCATATAGAAATTAGCACCAATTTTTCAATTAGTAGAACTTGAACTCCATCAAAGTCTATAGGAAAGAATATGGTCAATGACAGTACATCACCCAGGATGTTTTCTACAATGTTTACAGTCTCACTGTGCTTGAAATCTGTCATTTAGTGGTGTTACTGTCCTGAATCTGATGTTCGTGGTGATATCTCACACGTGTGGTGCGATCGTGGTTTACATATGCAACCGACAAAATGCTTTTGCGCATAAGCACAGGGGGATGGGGATGCTTTTAACTTTTTTTTAAATTATTCTATTTTTGTTATTTTTACATTGTCCCTTTATTTCTAAACACTTTTATTGCTATCACAAGCAATATAAAATCTCCCCTGTGACCACAATAGGCAGTAACAAGTACTCTTTAGTAACCAGTTAGACCCCAGATCTCTCCTCTGCCTTTAAAAGCTTCAGATTATACCAAGATCAGCATGATCCAATTTTTTTTTTCAAACCACTTAGGGTTTGTTTAAAAAGAAAGGAGTCATTTATTCAAAGAGATTAGCATAGCAAAGAAAGGGTTTCTGCCATTAATAAGTCTAACATTAATAACAGTCTGTGGAACACAACGCTAAGGCTGAGGTGTTAACTTGGCCTCCAAATTCTCCATCTCAATCCATCAAGCATCTGTGAAATATGCTAGAAAAACAAGTCCAATCCATGTCCACTTCACAACTTGCAGGACTTTAACCTCCCTAGCGGTATTCCCGAGTGTAGCTCGGGGTAGCGTTTCAGTACCAAAAGCGGTAACCCTGAGCTACACTCGGGCTTACCATGCAGTGTTGCATAGGGAGTCCCTGCAGTGCTTAACTTTGCTTCCTTCGCTCCCGCGATGCGTCCCCTGCAGCGTCCCGGCCATCTCCTCCGGCCAATGCCGGCATCCGGCTTCCGTGTTCCGGTCCCTGTGACGTCGGGACATACGGGCACCGAAACCGGCGGCAAAAAAATGGTACCGCTTTCAGCGCCAAAAATATGAAATAATCATACCGCCAGGGAGGTTAAAGATCTGCTACTGAGGGCCTGATGCTAGATACCACAGCATACCTTCAGAGCGACATCTATGCTGTGACAGGTCAGTGCTTTTCTGGTTGCAAAAGGGTTTTTTTTGGCAGCAACAGGGGGGGACCTACTTAATATATGGTGGGCACTATAATTTTATGGCTGATTGGTGTATATAAAATAACAGACAGAGGTGGAGCATATAGAGGAAGTGTTTTACGTATAAAAGAAAACCAGAGTGCAGATGAGGCAAAAGTTTGAATAATAAATTATATATAGATGTTATGGAAGGTTTGGAACTTGAGGCTGGTGAAATAATTCAATACACAGAGAAGAACAGGCACGCATCCTGCCGGGGATCCTTCATCGGTATATATATCACACTCCATCTCCCAGAAGTGAGTACACCCCTCACATTTTTGTAAATATTTTTATTATATCTTTTCATGTGACAACACTGAAGAAATGACACTTTGTGAGTGTACAGCTTGTATAATAGTTAAATTTGCTATCCCCTCAACATAACTCAATGCATTACTGTCTAAACCACTGGCAACAAAAGTGAGTACACTCCTAAGTGAAAATGTCCAAATTGGGCCCAATTACCCATTTTTCCTCCCCGGTGTTGTGACTCTTTAGTGTTACAAGGTCTCAGGTGTGTTAATCACTCGCACTGTCTTATACTGGTCACTGGAAGTTCAACATGGCACCTCATGGCAAAGAACTCTGAGGATCTGAAAAAAAGAATTTTTGCTCTACATAAAGATGGTCTAGACTATAAGAAAATTGCCAAGACCCTGGGTGGGGGAGTCAGCCTTCCAGTGCTCAGACTAAGCCGCACACTGCATCAAATTGGTATGCATGGCTGTCGTCCCACAAGGAAGCCTCTTCTAAACATGATGCACAAGAAAGCCCGCAGTTTGCTGAAGACAGACTATGGACATGGATTACTGGAACCATGTCCTGTGGTCTGATGAGAACAAGATAAACATATTTGGTTCAGATGGTGTCAAGCGTGTGTGGCAGCAACCAGGTGAGGAGTACAAAGACAAGTGTGCCTTGCCTACAGTCAAGCATGGTGGTGGGAGTGTCATGGTCTGGTGCTGCATGAGTGCTGCCGGCACTGGGGAGCTACAGTTCATTGAGGGAACCATGAATGCCAACATGTACTGTGACATACTGAAGCAGAGCATGATCCCCGCCCTTCAGAGACTGGGTCACAGGGCAGTATTCCAACATGATTACAACTCTAAACACACCTCCAAGACTACCACTGCCTTGCTAAAGAAGCCGAGGGTAAAGGTGATGAACTGGCCAGGTATGTCTCCAGACCTAAACCCTATTGAGCATCTGTGGGGCATCCTTAAAACGGAAGGTGGAGGAGCGCTAGGTCTAACATTATTATTATACAGGATTTATATAGCGCCAACAGTTTGCTCAGCGCTTTAACATCCACCAGCTCCGTGATGTCGTCATGGAGGAGTGGTGAACTCCATGCCCAAGAGGGTTAAGGCAGTGCTGGAAAATAATGGTGGCCACACAAAATATTGACACTTTGGGCCCAATTTGGACATTTTCACTTAGGGGTGTACTCACTTTTGTTGCCAGCAGTTTAGACATTAATGGCTGTGTGTTGAGGTATTTTGAGGGGACAGAAAATTTACACTGTTATGCAAGCTGTACACTCACTACTTTACAGTGTAGCAAAGTGTCATTTCTTCAGTGTTGTAACATGAAAAGATAAAATCAAATCTTTACAAAAATGTGAGGGGTGTACTCACTTCTGTATATAACAGATTAAAATCTCAGAATTGAGATAAAAACATATTTATAAAGTACAGATACTGCAAACTCATATTTCACTATTTAAGCATTGCAATCACAATTTTTTAAATTTATTACAGGTACTTATATAGTACCATCAATTTATGTAGCATTTTATGTATTTTAGTATACATTCACATCACTCCCTGTCCTAAAGGAGTGTACAATCTAAGGTCCCTAACTCACATTCATACCTACACATACTAGAGACAATTTAGACCGGAGCCAATGATCTACCAGCATGTCTTTGGAGTGTAGGAGGAAACCGGTGTATTTAGAGAAAACCCACCAATGTACTTAGGAGAACAACCCTAGTGCTGCTAGATGGAAGTGTTAACCACTTAGCCACCATGCCGCCCACACATGCCATTATTTCAACCTGCACTATTTTTTTTCAAGTTAGTGATACCTATAATCTATACAAATTTCAAGTCTTACTACAGGGGAAGTTTCCTATACAGCTGCCTCTCTATCCATCTAACCGCCCTCCTTTATTTCCTTATGGACAGAAACCTCAAACTCTAAACAGAAACTTTAGAGGGCCCAAAATGTCAAATGGGGATGTATGTGGATGCAAGAGAAATCATGAGTGGTTTCTTTTATTGGGACGTTCCTGCTTTTAAAGCCTCATGCTCACTGGCTGTTTTTACAGCTGCTCCTAGGAGCATCAGGTTTTTTTTTTTTTGTTTTTTTTTTTTTTTAATTGCCTCTAAACCCCACTGCAGGTTATCCTATGTGTTCATGCACACATAGGAATTTAGCAGTGTTCTGTGGCAGGAGAGTTTAGTGGCAAACAAAACAAACACATGCTGTCAGGACGTTTTGGAGCAGCTGCATTTTGGTTGAAAAAGTGTTTGATGTGCTTAAATGCGTCAAAACACGTGTTAACACTAGGTGTGTTTAGAGCTTCACCGTTAATTTATTTCAGTGGCCAGAATAAAATATTTATTCTGACCAATGAAAGTAATTCCCAAACACCTGACGCAGATAAAAGCATGTAAATGCAGTACACACTTTTACAAGCAAACTTTTTTTTGGCCAAAACACTACTGGCTTCTAGGGGAGTTAAAAATTATTGTCAATGTGCATGAAGCCTAACTCAAAATTGTAAATTATTTGCACACAGTATAACAAGCAAAGAAAGACACCTACTGTATAATAAATATATCAGCACAAGAAACCTAGTGCAACCTATGGTGGAGCATGGTGACTCTGGGAAATTAAAGGGACCTTTAGGCCTGATATTTTAGGAGTATAGGAGAAAACCTCCTGTTCCATACAGTCAAATATTCTTCTTTAGAGAAATAGACCCTCATCAGGAAACAATAAAAAATTAAGGAAAGCGGCAAGTAGACTTTTTAACGTGCAACCAAGCTATCCATCAAGCACTACTGGTGCAAAAGCAGACAGACATTCTAGGAATAGAATATACATATATGTACAACAGGCAAACATGGGCACTCACAGGGATTTTTTTACAAGCATGTAACAGGCTCTGCTACATGTTTTGTTGCATTGAAGTTGCTAGCCACGTCTTTATTTTCTAGTTTACAGTGTACCAGTACCTTCTCTAATATACAATATATACACAGTATACTGTATAAATAAAAACTATAAAAAGGACTCAAGCCTTTTCCTGCACAAGGGTCTTTCGAGGTTTGTTTTCAACTCTGGGAGCTAAATATGCTTCATGTTTTCAAGTGGAGCAATGACATGACCCGTTAAAATACATTCAAATTGAGTGCAACTTATAAAATAGAAGATTTTTTATTTGTTAATAAGTTGACTATGTCCTTATTTTCAAACAGGCTTTGTCAAGAACACTGCATTAACGTGTCAGAATCCAAAGAGCACTTATCACTGCCAGACTGAAGTGCACTTCAAGGCATAAAAAGGAAGTAAAAGCTCAATTAAGAAGAATTAAAAGTAAAATGCACTGAAAATAAAGTACAGTAGAGAAGGCTACATTCTTTTTAAAAGTTTACGCTCAAAATATGCAACTTTCGCAAGTTTAGCTGCTCTAATGGTAACATTAACATGAAAGTGAATCAATCTAATCCCAAAAGCAATTTATATCTAGTCAGCATGGGAAAAGCTATATGCAGAAAATTAACCCTGACACATTGAAAATAGGACCGGTAGAAAAAAAAAAAAATGTTTCATTTACGCTATGCTTTTATGCATTATAAATTAAATCATCTTGGAAAATTAACCCACTTTTTATGAAAATTTAATTCTGGCTACCTAGTAGGTTTGTTATAAACAGACATACGTGTTATTTCTTAATGGGATTTATTTATCTTTCAATTCCCAGATGCCTGAAAAGAAAAGTATGATTGATAGTAACAGATAGCAAAGTTAATAATTTCAAAGTGAATTGCTGACAGTTGTGCATGATTATAACAAATGATAATTGACTAACTGGTGAATTGATAATTGACAGATTTAAACTGTTTTATCATTGCCATATTTGCCATGTCAATAGAAAAATCATATAAAAGAGACTGTAAAGAATGGACAAAGCTTTATACTTACAGTATATGCAGTAGATTCAGAATAACAAAGCAATCCACCAGATGACATTCTAGGCTCCCTTTCACATACACTAAAAAATTATATGATATAATTGTTTACAGAAAAAATATGTCCGCCATCCCCCTCCCTGCCAGCTCTACTGATACAAAACAAGAAAGGGGGAAATGGAGAAAAGCAGGAAGGGAGAGATCCTTAAACATCCGTAAGGCTCTGAGTCCTGTGCCCTGGATGTATTTAACCATTTGCAATTTTTCACATGCATGTTAAAAATTCACACTTGTTTGCTAGAAAATTACTTAGAACTCTCAAAAATTATATAATTTCTGAAAGCAGAGGCCTTGGGAATAAAATTGTGGTTTTCACAATTTTTTTTATGACACTATTTGTGCAGTCATTTATCAAATGCAAATTTTCTAGGAAAAAAAAAAAAAGACACCTAAATGAATTTTAGTGCACACAAACACATTTTACAAATAATTGTTATAAAAGATGATGTTGCATTGAGTAAATCGTACCAAACATGTCAAGATCTAAAATTACACACGTCTGAAATGTTACTCTAAAATTGTCCATAGTCGAAGCTTTAAAAAATCTTTACCAGTTATCAGTTTAGAGTTAAACATGAACAATGGCACTAGAATTAGTGCTCTCACTTCAAGGCACTCATCTGTGGTGCAATTGCCATTTACATATGTGCACATCTGCATTTGATGCAAATGGAGAAACAGAAAAAGGGCGTACCGACCTAGTGCGTTATCGTTTAAAATATTTATTGAAGAAGCAAAGTAAGTATCATACTCACAATAGACATAAAAACACAGGCATGTCAAACTGAACAAGATGTATGATCCAAACAAGACCTGAGTCCATACGATGGAACCAAAAGGTTGGCTCTGAGGAAGAGGTTGTGTCCTCGAAACGCGTTAGCCAGTTGGTCATCCAGGGTTCCATCGTATGGACTCAGATGTTGTTTGGATCATGCATCTTGTTCAGTTTGACATGCCTGTGCTTTTATGTCTATTGTATGATACTTACTTTGTTTCTTCAATAAAGATTTTAAACAATAATGCACTAGGTCGGTGCACCCTTTTTCTGTTTCTCCATTTGCATCCAGTGTATTGGACCACCCCGGTCTGTTGAGGGCAGCAAGCAGTGCATATTCCAGAACATTCCTATTGGGTCTACTGAGTCTTTTCCTAGTGCAGGAGAAACGTGTTTGTTGTGTTGGATTTGCACATCTGCATTTGCACGTGAGCACAGCGGGATAAGAGCGCTTCATATATATTTTATTAATTTAAATTTATTTTTTACACTTTATTTTTTTTTTAACTTTATTGCTATCACAGGTGAGTGAACAAGACCCTTTGTGATAGCTTTGGGCAGTGACAGGTACACTTTATGGAAAGATGATCATTATATAAACCATCCAAACCCACAAACTATTCCACAATGTTTTTGTAATTGTGATTTAAGCCAACATGCATACTTACTTGCTTCTGGAGTTTAAAGGTTTTGGCCACATAAAAACCATGACAGCACCAATATAGTAAGCTTGTTAGCAGAAGCAATAGTTAACATACAAAATTCTGGAATGGAGGCATCTGCATTGCGGTTTAGATAAATCTCTTTGCTGTACCCTTTTATTGGGCCTGAATATGTGCTTGATGAGAGGCAGATACTGAATTTAAAGCCTGTATGGTGCCAATAGTCCCACAACTGAGGGTTTTGCATCAGTCATAGCAGTCTCAGGTTGGCTTGAAATTATAGCCTTCTCTGAAGGTAAATCTTGTTTCTAGAGCAAATTTTTTCTAAAGATTAGTTGTTAGAACACCAAACTCACCTAACAACCATTTCTCTCAAAGCCGCCTTGAATTGTGTCAGTCTACCATGCTGTCCACATTGCCAGATATTATGCAACCATGTTTACTTTAGGAACAAAAGTTCTTTAATCTAGTGAGAACTGTATCAAAGGTGTCATCTGCTGCTGGTAGATTATAAAACATACACTGCCCTTATGCTATCAGGCAGTGAATAAAAGCACTCTTTCTAGCAGTAGACAACTCCTCCTGACTAAGGCTACACTAGTTACACGCTACGCCTGTTACACGCTAGTTCACACTAGCGTTGTGTGCAGGCGGCAGAGAGGCGTTTGGGAAGCGTTTTTACCACTTCCCAAATGCCTCTGCCAATTCTGCACACTACAGCACTTGGTGCTGTTCAAACGGGAGCGTTTGCGTCGCGTCGTGGCAAAATGGACGCCTCTGGTCGAGTCAGGAGGCGTTGAAGCTTCCTATTCTAGTCTATGGTGCCGCTCCGCAAACGCCCGGCCGGCGTTTGCGGAGCGGTAACATCAAACCGCATTATAGGCATTTGTGGGGCGTTTTTAATGCTCGGCAAACGCCTAGCAACCGCCGCTAAACTGCGCATGCGGCATTTGTGGAGTGTTTGCCGAGCGTTAAAAAACGATTCGCAAACGCCGGACCAACGCTTGCCAATTGCTATAGGGGTGTTTGGCAAGCTTTGGTAAAACAGCCAAATGTGAACGAGCCCTAACAGTAAGTATGTCATTCTCACACATACACATTTAAGCAGTAAAAAGGCACTGCAGACTATAGGCAAAATAAGGTGCAGGTTACTAAGCTACCGTATATACTCGAGTATAAGCCGACCCAAATATAAGCCGAGGTACCTAATTTTACCACAAAAAACTGGGAAAAACTATTGACTCGAGTATAAGCCCCATCGTTGGCGTCACTGGGAGGAATAGTGCCCCATCGTTGGCGTCACTGGGAGGAATAGTGCCCCATCGTTGGCATCACTGGGAGGAATAGTGCCCCATCGTTGGCATCACTGGGAGGAATAGTGCCCCATCGTTGGCATCACTGGGAGGAATAGTGCCCCATCGTTGGCATCACTGGGAGGAATAGTGCCCCATCGTTGGCATCACTGGGAGGAATAGTGCCCCATCGTTGGCATCACTGGGAGGAATAGTGCCCCATCGTTGGCATCACTGGGAGGAATAGTGCCCCATCGTTGGCATCACTGGGAGGAATAGTGCCCCATCGTTGGCATCACTGGGAGGAATAGTGCCCCATCGTTGGCATCACTGGGAGGAATAGTGCCCCATCGTTGGCATCACTGGGAGGAATAGTGCCCCATCGTTGGCATCACTGGGAGGAATAGTGCCCCATCGTTGGCATCACTGGGAGGAATAGTGCCCCATCGTTGGCATCACTGGGAGGAATAGTGCCCCATCGTTGGCATCACTGGGAGGAATAGTGCCCCATCGTTGGCATCACTGGGAGGAATAGTGCCCCATCGTTGGCATCACTGGGAGGAATAGTGCCCCATCGTTGGCATCACTGGGAGGAATAGTGCCCCATCGTTGGCATCACTGGGAGGAATAGTGCCCCATCGTTGGCATCACTGGGAGGAATAGTGCCCCATCGTTGGCATCACTGGGAGGAATAGTGCCCCATCGTTGGCATCACTGGGAGGAATAGTGCCCCATCGTTGGCATCACTGGGAGGAATAGTGCCCCATCGTTGGCATCACTGGGAGGAATAGTGCCCCATCGTTGGCATCACTGGGAGGAATAGTGCCCCATCGTTGGCATCACTGGGAGGAATAGTGCCCCATCGTTGGCGTCACTGGGAGGAATAGTGCCCCATCGTTGGCATCACTGGGAGGAATAGTGCCCCATCGTTGGCGTCACTGGGAGGAATAGTGCCCCATCGTTGGTGTCAGTGGGAGGAATAATGCCCCATCATTAGTATCAGTGACACCAATGATGCGGCACTATTCCTCCCACTGACACCAATGACACTTGCTGACCCCTGTTGCAGTATGGTGCTGCTGCAGCCAGCATATGTGGTTGCAGCAGCACCTCTGCACTGTACACTTACCGGCTTTTCCCTCACTCGATTTTCGCGGGTCCGCTTGGCTCCGCCTCCTCGCCCGTGATTGGCCGCCTGTGTACCTTTCCTGAGCTACAGTTCTGGTGGCCAATCACCGGTGAGGTGGCGGAGCCGAGCGGCAGGAGTGAGGGAGTGGCCGGAGTGACGGAAGGAGCAGCGCTTCCTGGATGGATCATCGTGGGAGCCAGGTAAGAGACAGCAGCCCTCTGCCCACCCCTGTACGCGTCCCACTTGACGGAGCCTCACATCTGCAGACGTTGACTCGAGTATAAGCCGAGGGGGCCGTTTTTCAACACAAAAAATGTGCTGAAAAACTCGGCTTATACTCGAGTATATACGGTATAAAGATGAAAAAGTCATTCTTGTCACCAAATTTTGTTGTGTTCTAAAATCCTAGGAGGCAAAGAAGTTATAGAGCGATTTATTAACAAATTCAGGCTTCCATGAAACATATGCAATTTTATTGGTACATGATAGCAGGAAAGGGAATTGGAACTAACTTGTCAGACTGTAGAAAATATTATACATGCAAGGACTTCAAATAGTAACATCTACCTGCCTGAGGTATAAAGACCACATTAAAATTTTCTCTAACAGTCCCAAGATAAATTAATTTTAGGTTTATCATTACTTTTTGTCTCTCTCTATGAAGGACATAGGAAACTATTAACCATATTGAGTTCCATGACACATACTATAGAATAGGACTTTAACATCTATAGCCATTAAATAAGGCTGCAGGTGGAATCACTACCCCATCTAGGATCTTATACAATTCAATATTATAGTTTACACAATGGTAAACTTGTAACTGGGTCCTAAACAATCAAGTCTAGTAGCATTTTTAGTTTGACACTCTACACCCTTAAAAATAATCAATCTGAGCCTTTGACAATCATAAATTTCATTGTTTTTGTGTGTAGCGGGTGCAGCCTATTTGCTACTCCCCTTGGGTGATCAGAGAAGAAAGACTGTGAATGCGTCACTCTCCCTTTGCCCTCAGGCCAGACAGGTGTGGAAAGGACCAGAGCAGCAGTGCTAGAAAGAGAGGAGGGAAGAGGCTTCGGGCTCTATCCTTCCACCCATTCTAGCGCCACATGGGGGCAAACAGAGTGCCTTTTACTGAGGACTGCTGCTCCCTCTCTGTCTCTCCCCCCCGGGTAACAGCAAAGGACCAATCACAGAGGAGGAGAAGAGCATCAGGAGATATGTAGTCCCAAAGAGAGCGTGGGGGGGCATGGACTACAGCCACCAGCTAGCTTTGCGGCAGAGAGTATCAGATTCACCTTGGAAAAAGTTATTTTAGTCAGGCAACCCTGATGTGTGCGACTCAGGTAGCTTGTGAGAGGACCATGCTGTGGGACACCATCAGAGTGAGAGCCTGTGCCAGTGAAAACCCACTGCCATCTGTGGGACCACCAGACAGTACAGAGGCATTACCCGAGGACAGAGGGCCAAAGCTATTGCCAGGGCTCAGACCTTCTGTGCTGCCTGCCAGTATCACCACGGGAAACCGAGAGTGAGTGGACACTTGATCAGAGGGACCACTGCTGCTGTGTCACTGGGTCTGATGAGAGGGAATTGTGGCCACTACTTGTTGCCACCACTAGAGACTGAGCTATTAGGAACTACCTACCTGCTACCGTACAGCTCTAAAACTGCCTGCAGGCCTTAATGACTGCCTTAAAGCAAGCCAACGGTTACTAGGCCCTCAATGCTTACCCGGTGAAGAGTCAGGACTAAAGACTGCTCCTAACAGTTGCTACCCTGAGGCCCTGTTCCCTTGATTAGTTAAAGAGGTACCTCTTAAGAGATATTGTACCCCTGCCAATCCCTTAGAGTGCACTCTTATCCAGTGTACTATTATCCTCATTTATATTGCATTTAATGTTTATTAATATTGTTTATTGCTGATTTGCTAACTCACCCTTTGCTTCTAGTTCTGATGGCTTCTTTGCAATAAACAAGCACTTGATGTTGTGCTAATGTTTCACACACTTGAAATAGTTTGTTTGGGCAAAGCTGGCTGAAATAAACCATTTCCTTTACTAATTGATGCGGTTGCAGTCAGTGTTGTATAAACTATATGTAGTATAAACTATATACAGTGTTGTGTTCTGGCAGAAGTACAGGGAATTCCTGTCTGTGGCTGAAATATAATTAAGTCAGACTGAGTGATTCTCAGTAAATGCAAGGCTTCCTCTGAGTGGCCAAGATGTAGAGTCCCTCAATACAACAGCCGACAGCTTTCAAATTTACACGCATTCTGGGCTGCTGTAGTATGTGCAAACTACCCCCCACCCCTGCTTTACATGGCATACATCAGTGGCTGTGAAACGGTGAAGTCTAATAAATGCTGGAATTCAATTTTAAATAACCATTTCTGCTAAAAAATGCATGTGTGATATCTCAGTATGTAAATTAAATGTGTTGATGGGAAAACTGTGTTAAAATGGCCAATTAAAATAAATAGCTTAGAGAATTCATCTCTAAACCTGACCTCCAGGCAGATATAAAACAAACACCAATTATTTCAGTTAATGCTTTAAAACCGTTGATTCTTAAGCTGGCCATAGATGGATAGAATCTCACCCATTTCAACAAGGAATAACCGAGATTTGATCCATCTATGGACAGATTGGCTGTGCCAAAGTTGATCCACCTGTGGTAGAAGGAAAGAAAATTGCTTAATCTATTGTTTGCTTTAAATGCAACTAGGGCAAGTTCTTGAATTTGTCATACTATCAATCTCCTCATACTCAGAACTAAGGCTGATAGAGAGGGCCAAGCCCTAGAAGCAAAAATGTGCTAGAGAAATAATAGGGAGGTCACAAAAGACAGGAAGAGAGAGTGATGAGAATCAGTCTACTGCTTCTACTTCATTGTCCACAGGCTGGAAGCAAAGAGATGACCCACCTGCATCGCTCAGGTTAGATTAACTGGTTCTGTTGTCTAGCAAGGCTAGTCTACGCAAATAAAACTTTTAAAAGGCAACAGAGAAACCATATAATGTATTTAATGTGCATACTTAGCTGTTTGTCTGGAATTTAACTTTAATTCTTACATATTGATGCAAAATGCAGCAGAGCAAAAGTTCTTCTCAAACACTGCTGTACAACAACTGAAGTCTACTTGCATAACAGCAGTCATTACCCTCCCTTATCATTCTTGATAAGTGTACACGTTGTAAAATGACAATTTGCTTCTGCATACAAAAACTATATGGGGGGTTTCCAATCACTTCACCCCTGCTTATTATCTATTGTAGATGGTGGAAAAGACAGTTTATTTTGGTTGTACCGAGGATAATTGACTGTAGCATTGTATAAACTTTTAGCAGGCTTCAACCACTTCAAGTCCAGACACTTTCACCCCCTTCCTGTCCAGGCCAATTTTCAGTGCTATCACACTTTGAATGACAATTGCGCAGACATGCAACACTGTACCCATATGAATTTTTTAGCATTTTTTGAGATAGATAAAACTTTATTTTGGTGGTATTTATTCACCACTGGGATTTTTTTTTTTTTTTTGCTATATAAATGAAAGTCCAAAAATTTTGAAAAAAAGTATCTTATAAAATTTTTTCAAATAAATAATATTTCATCATAAATCTTGGCCAAGATTTATTCAGTAATCTTTTTAGTAAAAAAAATAAAAAAAAATACAACCCTAAATTAGTTTATAACCAAAAATTATAATTTTTAAAAAAGGTTTTTACATTTTCACTTTATTTTTTTATATTATTTATGTTTTTTTTTTACATACTGTCACCCTAGCAATATAGTGTCACCATGGTGACACTGTACTACTTGTGGGGGGTGATGAAGATTTTTTTTTTTTTTTTTACACGGATTGCTTTTACATCCATAAAGGCTGTAAAAGCAATAATTGCTCCTTCTCTATGGCTGAATTCTTGTAGCCATTGAGAAATACTGTGTGAGCTGTGATTGGTCACAGCTTGTCACATGGTACAAGGCTGTTGTGAATAGCTTTGTACCATGTGACCTCTATGATCATTCACAGATTTCACATGTAGTAAGCAATGATGTCAGAAGGGACATCTTGCTTACTACACTGCATGTGATCACTGATTGGCCAATCAGTGAACACATGATCGGGACCTCACACAGAGGTCCTGTACAGCGATCGGTGGGCACCAGATCGCGGTGCTGTGTGCTCCCAGGGAGCGCGCACAGTCCAAAATGGCAGGTGCCGTTTATGAAAGGCAACCCTCCCCTGGACTGCCACCGTCCGGCCGTTTACATACAGTGGCCAGACAGCAAATGGTTAACACTAAGGGGTTGATTTACTAAAGCCAAATAGACTGTGCACTTTGCAAAGTGTGGCTGCACTCTGCAAGTGCAGTTGCTGCAGAGATTAGTGAATAGGGTAAAGATTCACTTTGCAAAAAATACACAATCAATTGCAAGGAAAATAGAAAAAAAATGCATTTTTGCTTGCACATGATTGGATGATGGAAGTCAGCTCATCTACTAATTTCTTTCCAAAGTGCACAGTTTATTTGCCTTTAGTAAATCAACCACCAGAGCGGACAGTTGCCGGAGCGCTTTACCTATACAGCAACTGTAAGCTCCCGACTGCACCAGGGGGAAGTGTGGTGATTGATTCAGCACATCATACGGCTCCCCTTTTTTTGTTGTTTTGGACAAGCTTTATTTGAACTGTACAAAATGTACACTTCATTCATTATTATTATACAAGATTTATATAGTGTATGGTTCTGTACAGCGATTGTGTACAGTGTGCTGTGATAAACTGCAGCTTGCCTGCATTTTATCACCAAGGGGTTTTTTGCATTGTGAAAGGGACACACAGGAAAAATGGTTTTCTGTGTGTCCTTGCGGTGACAGGCATTTTACAATAAAGAAAAAAAATAAAGAGAATGTAGTGGTACTTTCAGTGTGTATAAATATTGCTGCAGTGTTTACTATAAAATAATGTTTAACAGCTTCCCCGCCACCCTATAGCAGATATACTGCTACAGGGCAGCATGGCTGTGCAAAATCACGTATATATGTGATTTTGCATTTCCGGGTAGGGGGCGCTCACCCTAACCACGCCTCCAATTGTAGCCTCGGTTGCTGATCACCGGGTCCCATCCAATGATTCCCTGCCGGCATCCGGCGATCGCTGGGTATCATTAATGGGGGAGACACCTGTATGTAAACAATACAGATCTCTCCTCTGTCAGCTCCTGCACACTGTTTTATATTGCTTTGCATAGCAGAGAAATACAATGCAGTGTGCTTACAGTTTAAAGCACACACACAGCACACAGTAAAACAGCACAGTTAACCCTGTGATTGCCCCAGATGTTAACCCCTTGCTGCCCAGTGTCATTAGTACAGTGTCAGTGCTTTTTATTAGCACTGATCACTGTATTGATGTCACTGGAGATGTCATTGACACCAAGTCAGTTCCCCCCAGTGTCTGAATGCTCGCCGCAGTCCCACTAGAAGTTGCTGATCGCCGCCATTACTAGTAAAAAAAATAAATAAAATCAAAATATATACCGCCATTTATAAACACTATAACTTTCATGTAAACCAATTCATTTACACTTACTGGGATTTGTTTTAGCAAAGACATGTAGCAGAATACATTTTGGCGTAACTTTATGATGAAATTGATTTTATTTTTTTACTGGACATGTTTAATAGCAAAATGTAAAAAATAGCTTTTTTTCCCAAAATTGTTGATCTTTTTTAGTTTATATAAAAAATAGTGAAGGTGTGTGACCAACAAACTGTGCTAAATGTGTAAATGAGTGATACTTATATCACATCTGTGTATAACCAATGCACTGCCACTTTAAAAATATAATAAGTATATAAAAAAAAACACTTCAGAAAGTATTCAGGTGGCACATCAATTAATAGTGCAAAAAACTCTTATGAAATATAAAAATAAAAATATAAACAATATTTTTCACATAAAAATATATATTAATGGAATATCAATGATTAACAATTAAGGATATTCCAAAAGAAAAGTCCAAATAAATCAGTCCTCAAAGCTATCACCACATGAAGACAACTCGTGCAAAATTAAATGCATAAATATGCGTGCAGTGCTCCCCTCTCAGGTGTGCAGAAGTTGTTGCCTCCCACTTTCGTGGTTGGAACACTAGGCTTAAATGGACGCAGGAGTGTCAGAGATCGAAGGCCGGCGGTGGTGAGAGCACTGGTTCTCAACACTGAGAGATTATTAAAGCTAACATCTTTGGGCTTTTTTTTTTACCTACTTTCATCTTGTAAGTGGCACTCTATCGTGGCAATAAAAATCTTTTAGTTGGTACTGCACCATTTGGGGTTCTCTCGTTTTTTTTTCTCCTACATGGTCAATTGAGTGTGGAGCATTGGGAGGAGGAGTTTGTGTGCCAGAGTTAAGGAGCAATTGTCCTGGGATTCCAATGTTTCAAGATTGAGTATAAAACATCACAGTCACCTGATTTATTCCTTGGAAAATCATCCATTTAAGCCTAGTGTGCCAACCATGAGAGTGGTTTTTTAACTATTAATTGATTTATGAGCCACCTGAATACTTTTTGAAGAATTTTTTGTTTATACTTTTTTTGTTTATAGTACAGAAAATAAAAAAAAAACCGCAGAGGCGATCACATACCATCCGAAAGAAAACTATTTGTGGGGATAAAAGGATGTAAATGTAATTTAGGTGCAGCGATGCATAACCGCACAATTGCCAAAATAACGCAGTGCCATCTCGCAAAAAATGGCCTGGTCAGGACGGGGGGGGGGGGGGGGGGAATCCTCCTGAGGCAAGTGATTAATATCACTTTTAGCTTCTGCTTGTATATTTTTATTCCTGTATTGCGGATTAACAACTACAGGAAACTGTATAAAAAAAAAAAAAATTAATTATATATATGTATATATATATATACATACATACACACACACACACACACACACACACTAAACGAAATACAACATGTGCCCATTTGCATTTTACAGAATGCTAATCCCCTGGCTTTTTCTGGCTTTAGTGCTATCTGAGTCACTAAATTGGAATAAACATCTATTTGTTCTGCGTATGGGAAGCAGAAAATACAAGCCATTACATCATCATCATGATAGCTAAGGAATAGGTATAGGCTCAGGTGTGTTCTGATCCTAGTCTACAAGGAATGTGTATATGTGCAGCTGTGGGACAGGGAATTCCTTGGCTGCTTATGTTTGAGCAGCGACAGCTTCATGGGGCACAGATCAGGCAGGTTCATACTAGGATCTAAACACATCTGAGCTCATCCCTGCCGAGGAACTAGCACTGTCAGAAGGAGGTCCCTACATCTGTTCCATAATAGGGGTTATTTTTTAATAACTGGTGAGATAAAATATCAGACACATAGGTAGTAAACTATTTCTAAAGCTTTGGCAAAAGCAAGGGCTTCTTTGGTGAGACGGATTGGTAAGTAAATAACACTGTGTAGCATTTCAAGGCAATAAGCATATATATGTATATTAAAGAAATTATTATTGCAGCCCTCAAATACATATATTTGCAAGAAAACAATATGACTAATTTCAGAATAAAGCAAGAAGCCTTCCAATGCTGACTTTCTGAAAATGCCGATTGTCTGGCTGTTATGTTGAACCACTGGCTACTTTCACTGATTTAAAAAATGTGTATATATATATGAGAAAAGTCAGTGTAAAGCTCAAACTACTTTTCTGCATATTTGTTCTCAGTTGGGGACTCAAGTATCTAATCAGGAGGAACAGTATGACAGACAGAAAAAACTTTCACTTGCAGAATGAGAAATACAGCAACAGCAGCCTTCAGCCAGTTGATCTCATTTAAATCTGAACATCCATATTTAAAATTCACAGACTAGAGATTAAGAACGATGAAAGGGTTTTAAGAAAGCTTGTTAAATCTTTGCAAATTGTTACTTCAAGGAAAGATTTAACAACGATCATGTGTCTATGACCTTATGTGCATATACATTCAGAATACATGCATGATTATACATTTGTCTAACTCCTGATCTTATTAAAAATATCCACCCCATTTAAATTGATAAGATGCACTTCAGAAATGTTGCTTTCAGAGCCTGGGCATGGTGCTGTACTGTGAAATCACTTACAGCCAAGTTTGGCCTAACCATTCCTGCTTTCGAAGGTTATTTGCAGTTTATTATTCTGAATCAAAAATAGAAGTGTAAAAATAAATTTGGATTTTCATTTTGAAGAGTTAAATCTTTCTGTGCTATACATGAATATTCAGTGTAGTTATGCTACCCGTCTATTTTAGCCTTCACATCATAATTTAGGAAACATGTCTTTGAGAGTAATAAAATCTTGACTCGGAGGTACTTTCTTGACAGGTTTTGCAACAAACAAGATATGATAAATGTTCCCTCTGGCCTTAATAGCATATTATTATGTTACTCTTCATTTTCAGCTAAAATATAATTCACATAGGTCAATTTATCTTTCATACTTGCAGATTGATGAAGTTTACTTTATATTTACAAAATAAAGTTACATTCAATGACAAGGTAAGTGATTTAGACATCAGAAATTAAGCAGCATGCTTAATAAAACACTTTGATAAGTGTTGTACCTTATTCTCTTTTCCTCATGCTTTCTTAGGTCTGTATCTCTTTTCAGTACACGTTGAATGATTACCTGTTCTTCTTTTGTCAGGAAACTCAAATCCATCAAGTTGACAATTTCCATGACCCTCAACTGACAGCCAACACCATCTAGCAGTGCTATGAACTGATCAACCAGCTTTCAGAAACCACCTGCCTCAATTGTGGCAGCTGATCTTTATGACTTCCCCGTCTGCCCACTGCTTCAGCTGTTTATGGACTATGTTTACAAATCTTGTAATGCAACAGCACTTTAACAATTTGCATATGTATTTAAAAGGTATTGATAAACTAGACTGTTAAAAAAAGGTCAATATTCAACTTTCATTCTTTGGTAACACATGATTAATAAAGGAATCTGTTGTAGACAACAAATCCCCTTTGCTTCAGTCTTCATGTTTAAATTGCTATGCTACACAAGCTTATAGATGGACTGCAATTATTGCTGGAAGGCTCTAGGGGCCATTTGCACTAGATTTACATGATTAATCATGGGTGGTCTACATATATGTATTTAGCTTTTTGCCTTGTCTCATATTTAACACTTTTACTGCCAATGAGGTTAATATAATGTCGGAACAGTGCAGCTCTGAGCAATTCAATTAACTCAATTCAATTTAATTCAATCTCATTTGAATTAAAACTCTTTGCTTCTTTATGATCAAAAGTTTACAGGCATTACCTTGGTGGAAAATTTGTGCTCATGCTGATAGATGTTTTGACTGCAGGATTCTATTTGCCAACAAACTAAGAGATGCTCCTTCACCCTACCCAGAACCTGCAGTACTCCTCCAAGATTAGCCCATTAATGCTCAGTACTGTAGGTATCCCAGCCCTAAGAAGAGGAGATGGACATGCGTATCTTTATGCTGGATATGAAAGGGTCTGATCAGATTCAGAATATTTATTTCAAAGCCATATGAAAGCCCTCCTCATAGGGTATGAGGTCACATGCAGCACTATAGCAGAATGAAAGCACTATACAAGAATAGCATTGCTATAGAAGAATGAAAGTAGCCAACAACTGATATATTTCTCATATTAAAAATATGAGTATTTGTAGTAGCAATGTGGGAACATCATGTGATGCCTGATTTTAGAAAAGATATTTAGTGCAAATTTACTTGATATAGAACATAGAGTGAGGTCCCTGATATCACCAAAGGGCTGAACGCAATGTTCAGTGTATCCAATAGTCTGAACAAGTAGTACAGTACAGTACAGTAGTAGTCACTGAATGTGATCATTCTACATAAGACTGTGGGCATGCTATAGGAGCTGGCCAAAGAAAGCAGGCATGCTACAGGACTAGTTGAAAACAGGTTACAAGAAAATGCTATGGATGACCATCATTATAGGCCATTTACCAGTTAGCACCTCCTACAGCCCCCTGTAAGAAAGTTTGACAGGGGGGTTAGAGGAAGTTTAGAGAATTATGAAATTTGTAATATGTTTTTGGGTTCCTGTAGAAATGAGACATGAGGTGAAAATGTAAGCATGGTTAGGGATTTGGGATGAGCAGAACATCCCTGGGTTTAGATTCGGTAGCGTTTGGCAAACGTCAAGGAAGTTTGGGTGCCAAACCAGAACCCCACTGACATCAATGGGGACCAAATCTGTCAAATTTAAAGTGCCTATACCTCAGATGTACATTACAGGTCACAAACAACCTATTCATACACCATGGTTTTAGGCTTGTACCTTCATGTGATTGGGCACTGGTAAGCCTTTGAGGACACACCCACCCAGGGGGCTTCCCCTATAACCCTCCCCCCCCCCCCCATGAGTCTTCAGTTTTTTGCCAGTGTCTGTAGGTGATGGACCTCTTCTTCCTAGAGAAACCAGCTTCACTAGTTTATTCTAGTTTATTTTTTTTCTTTATTATTTTAGCATCCGATTATTCAATCGATTCTCACTGTCTTCTAAAGCCTACACAGAAGCAGTGTATCCAGATCAGCACAGCCTCTGTAAAACCTTGGGAGCCATATCTCAACTCCATGCTGTTGCTCCAAGCTCTGGATCCTGGTGGTGCTCACCTTGGCACTTGGTGCAGTGAGTTGAATTAGCTGCAGGGTGTTATATCGGTCAAGGGATGTGGTCCATTTCTATGGAACTCAGTCCTTGAAGACCCTTTCGAGGGAATGTCCACCATGGTGGGTGAAGCCTGGACTTTATATACAGTTTAGCCCTGTGGACAAATAAGACCCTATATTCTGACTGTTACTGTGTAACACAGGTCTATATTTGGAATGTGTTTGTTTTACAGTGCAAACTTTTCAAGCATGGCACTAAGCTTCAACCACTCAGAGCTTAGTCTTAGGTGGATGACAAGGTGTAACATCACACCACTGGGTACATACTTTAACACATTTCTGCCTAGAGCCCTTATAAGGTATTCAGGCACTTCCTCCCTCCCCATGAGGATTTATTGGAGGATGGTCTAGACCTGGCTTATTATGTACTCCTTCTGGGCATATCTCTACCATATCGCTCTTTCACATTTATTCTGTGAGAACTCCATGGAGGAATACTCTCACTTGTAGCTATGGTGGAGACTAGATGAAAGGGAGCAATTTATTCTGCCAAAGGCTGAAACTTAGAGTGAAAATGCTTCCCTTGCACTGCAGCAGAGCCCAGTTTTAACAATGGTCTCAGCATTGAATTCTAGCTCTTTTTCAGACATGCATCAAGCAGCATATCTGACAAAAAATTTTTTTTATCAAACATCTTTCAGGACAGCACCTGAGAGATCGTAGCTCCTCCCTCATGACACAGAAAACACTTTAAATGGAGTCTTTTCCCCACAAATCCTTAATTTTCATGTTTCCTCCAGCCTGACATGAGCACTAAGATCTTTCTGAGCTGTTTTGGAGGGTTAGATGTATACACTTACCTTTTTTTGCTATCATTTGGCTTATCCCCCCAATACGGGCAGGGGATGATTCTTCTCCCCTGTACTTTTGGTGTTCTAGCCCTGTTTTTGTTCCAGAATGGCTTTGCTGGTTCCTGTTGACTGTTTCTGGTGACCAGAGGAGCATCCTCGCCAATGTACAGTCATGTCCTTTCCAGAAGGGGCAGGATTTTCAGGGTCAGGCATGCGGTATTCAGTTCCAGTCTCAAAGACGCAGGGCAAGGATACAGGACCTGACGAGTGTTTTTTTTTTTTTTTAAATGAAGCTTAGAAAGCATTCTAAGGCACATTTATTTGCTTCAGGCTCTGCATGATGGATAAAGCAGGAACCTTGGCAGTGGCTGAGAGAAGTGCTGGCACCAGCAAAGCCTAAACATCTCTTTTTCTCTCTGTTAGACTTTTTGTATATTTTTCCACCCTGGTTGCTGGTGTCTGTCTTGGCACTTGAATCAGTCCAATTTCTTTCAATACACCTGTGTTAGGGGTGATTTGGGGAGCATGGTTATTGTGGCAGGGTCTCATGCAGGACTTGTTCTTTTTTTTTTGTTTCAAGATAACAGCTCTGAAAAAGAACAGGTCTCTGTAAAAAGGAAATTACCCTCATGCAAAGTCAAACTTGGGAAAACTTGAAAAAACCCTCTCTGCCAGAGCTGTATTGCTCCCCTCTTTTGATGTTTTTAATAGCCTAATTTCCTCAGTCAAAAATTAACTCTGTGCCATGTTTTAATCTTTTTGGGCATTTCTGCTAATATTTTGGAATCCTCGCCCATCCTTCAGTCTACTGCCTCTCTTAGTGCAGAGCCTGGGCATACTTTCATGCAGGAAGTAATTTCCCCCTCCACATCACTTGGTGAGCTTGATGAAAAGGAGGAGAAGGATACTGAAGGTGTTTCTGCCTCTAAATACAAGCTATCCCATGAGAAAGTGGATGGTCTTCTGAAGGCAGTAGATGCTATGCTAGGCATTGAAGAAGAGAAACAACATTTACCCTTACATGACCTTATGTACTTAGACATAGACAAACCTAAAAGGAAAGTGTTTCCAGTTCATCCTATTATTTCCACTTCAGTGAAAAATTAATGGCAGGATCCAGAAAATAAACCAATTTTTCTCAAAAGCCCATAGGAGGCGATTCCTATTTGAGAAAAATCCAGCAGCTATTTTTAATTAAGTGCCTAAGCCAGATGCCACCTTTTCCAAGGTCTCAAAACATACAGATCTATCTTTTGAAGACATGGGCAACCTCAAAAAAGGCAAAGAGCAAGAGAATGGATCTGTTCCTTAAAAGATCCTGGTAGTCTATTGTGGGGAATCTAGGACCTGCTATGGCTACTACCTACATTGCTAGAATTCTTGAATACTGACTTACTGTAGTTAGTTAAAAATGTATATTATTGCAGGTACTGTATGCCCAAAGAAGAGATCCTGGAATCTTCCATGGCTTTGTCTAAAGCTGTAGGATGTGTAGCTGATGCTTTAGCTGAATCCATTCAAATGTTGGCCACATTTGTGACATTCACAAATTCAGCCCAAAGAGCCTTGTTGATAACTTGGCAGGCTTCCAAAATAAAGTTGTTCGGTATACAGTTTTCAAGTGATCTGATTTTTGATCCAAAATTTGAATAAGTCCTGGATGCCACGGTATTCAAAATGTCCCATAAAAATGAAGAAAGTACAGTCATCTAGATGCTTTTTTCATCCTCAAAGAGCTCAACAGCAGGATGACAAAATGCAGGGAAGGTAGAAGGCTTGGGCCCCTCAAAAGTCCAAAAACAAATTGGTCATTTTCTGTCTTCCTGCGCAGTCTGAGAAGTCGCAATGACTCTTCTTTCCAGTGGAAGGAGGATTGCAAGGGTTTATTCCACAATGGGAGGACATCACCTCAAATCCATACATTTTGAGTATTGTCTCCCAAGGATACAGCATATAAATCTGTTAAGGACCGACTGGCGGTAGCCTCTAGCGACCCACAGGCCAGAATCCCTCAGGGCGCGGAATCTAAGCCTCAGTTTGCTGTTTCACCAGAGCCCCTGATGGTGGGGATGGACTTGAAGCAGCCTGAGACCAGGTCGCGACCCCCGAGTTCAACCAGCTGTGGTAGAGGTGGATTTGCCGTGGTAGGTAACAAGTGAGAGCCAGATGTGAAGAGGTAGTGTGTAACGTGGTCAGACAGGCCAGGTCAGTAACAGCAGAGGCAGATGGTACAGATCAGCAAGCAAAAGGATAAACGGGTCACAGGACAGGTTCAGCAACAGGAGGTCAGGTAAACAGGAGAAAACAGAAGAATGGTCAGACAAGCCAGGGATCAGGGCAGGAGAGAGTCACGATAATCCGGGCCAGGCAGGTTCGGCAACAAAGGCAATCTCAGGTACTAGGAACAGGAACAAAGAACCAGCAAACACAAATGCTCCTGCGCTTGGGGATGGACTCGATGCTACAACCACATTAAGAATGTCCTGGAACATGCACACCTTGCTGCCCTCAAATGGACCGGGGGAATCCAAATATACTGAATGGGGAAAGAACAAAAAGAGGGCGCACAGGCCTAGTGCATTACCATAAAAAATGTTTAATAATAAAGTAGGTGTTGTACTCACAAACGACATTATAGTCAAGGCACATCATAAAAGAACAGCTGGATCAACACCGTGCTGAGTAACAGTCCGCAATAGGGAGTTTAGACATCCAAAAGCCTGACGCGTTTCGAGGACTTGCCTCTTCCTCAGAGCCAACTGACCAAATGTCTGCTCCCTCTTTTATATGCTCACTACTAGTTAAACCAAAGGTCACATGGGCCGTCCTGGACACTCCCCTGTGCAGGTGGAGGAGTCACAGGGGCAATCGACATAGTGTAAGTAAACACGAAAGGTCTATAAAAAAAAATATATATATATATATATATATATATATATATATATGTGTATAAATAAAACCATTGAAACTAGTGACAATCATAAAATTATATGAACCATAAGAAGTGTGCACAGTGAAAAATGAATAAATAAATGGAAAGTTACACATATATAAAAAATAATAAAAATCCTTCCCTGGTGATGCACTGCACTGCTCGCCTTTAAATAAATGGATGGATGGATGAGCAACGCTACGAAGCTGCCTAGTGCTCTGCTTGCCATAGACAACCATGGGACATGGATTTAATATAGAGAGTAGATCTGAAACCCAGCAGAGACACTTATTAATTCATAGAGATGCAGCCTACAGGGTGTGTGCCTCTCATTCTAGTATAGTCATATGATGAGACGTAGGCATGTGTGGCAATGTAGTGCACCATGGATGGATATGCATATGCAATACTATATACAAGAACAAAGGAGATAAATCACTAGTAAAACATAAATGTTGATATAAAACGTTACAAAAAACTTCTTAATATGGCTCACAAAGTTTAAATAAAATAAAATTAAATAAGTATTGTTACAATATAGTATAATATCTGGTAAAATTGGTATAGTGTATGGTATATGTGTGTATGCATAGACATGGAAGCATAAGAAATATAAATATAAAGGAAAAGAAAAAAAAAATTATAATAAAAAAAAAATAAAATAAATAAAATTAATAATTATATGTACAAAAGATGTATATATGTGTTATATATAAGAACTATATAAAAATGTCAAAGGCGCTATGGAACAAGCACTTGCAGGATGAGAAAGCAGTGCTCGAAGAGAGCTCACTGGACAACATGCGTGCGCACATGTGTGTGTAACACATCCACATGAGCAACTGCTTTTTAGTAAAAAACATGTCTATACATACATACATAAACCCACACACACATATGGAAACTGAATGAAGAAATGGGTGACCAATGAATGACCCATAGACACAAGTGCATGGGAATGCGGTCATACGCAAGCGCCTAAGGGTGACACAATAAATATGAAGTGAGCAACCTAATGTGTAAGGATGCAGGGTAATGGTAGCTATACTGATGATACTATAGTAATCATAGCTGATGAAAATGAATATATCTAAAGCATACATCTGTAGTGGATGGTGTACCCACTATAGGTCACAAGGGAAATGATGGAACTAGCACTAAAGAGGGGGGCGGAGAGAGAGGAAAAAAAAAAAAAGGAGGGGGTTTGGGAGAGAGACAAAAAGGATGAGAGTAGGACTCTAGGGAACATGTGCAGCTCAGCAGAAGGTACCTATGCATAACGGGGAGTCAGTGGATGACCCCATGTATCTCAAGATCTTCATTAAGTCCAGTGGGTGAGAGGGAACCCAGAGTGAAGATCCAATAGGTCTCCCTCTTACATAGTCTTTGGAATTTTCTTCCACCATCTGAATCTCCTGTGATGGATTCAATCCCAAATACTTTCATGCCTGATGGATCACCACTGTGTGCCTCCTGAAAGTGCCGTGGTACGGAATATTTGTTTTTGCCTTTATTGCAATTAGTGCTAGTTCCATCATTTCCCTTGTGACCTATAGTGGGTACACCATCCACTACAGATGTATGCTTTAGATATATTCATTTTCATCAGCTATGATTACTATAGTATCATCAGTATAGCTACCATTACCCTGCATCCTTACACATTAGGTTGCTCACTTCATATTTATTGTGTCACCCTTAGGCGCTTGCGTATGACCGCATTCCCATGCGCTTGTGTCTATGGGTCATTCATTGGTCACCCATTTTTTCATTCAGTTTCCATATGTGTGTGTGGGTTTATGTATGTATGTATAGACATGTTTTTTACTAAAAAGCAGTTGCTCATGTGGATGTGTTACACACACATGTGCGCACGCATGTTGTCCAGTGAGCTCTCTTCGAGCACTGCTTTCTCATCCTGCAAGTGCTTGTTCCATAGCGCCTTTGACATTTTTATATAGTTCTTATATATAACACATATATACATCTTTTGTACATATAATTATTAATTTTATTTATTTTATTTTTTTTTTATTATAATTTTTTTTTTCTTTTCCTATATATTTATATTTCTTATGCTTCCATGTCTATGCATACACACATATACCATACACTATACCAATTTTACCAGATATTATACTATATTGTAACAATACTTATTTAATTTTATTTTATTTAAACTTTGTGAGCCATATTAAGAAGTTTTTTGTAACGTTTTATATCAACATTTATGTTTTACTAGTGATTTATCTCCTTTGTTCTTGTATATAGTATTGCATATGCATATCCATCCATGGTGTACTACATTGCCACACATGCCTACGTCTCATCATATGACTATACTAGAATGAGAGGCACACACCCTGTAGGCTGCATCTCTATGAATTAATAAGTGTCTCTGCTGGGTTTCAGATCTACTCTCTATATTAAATCCATGTCCCATGGTTGTCTATGGCAAGCAGAGCACTAGGCAGCTTCGTAGCGTTGCTCATCCATCCATCCATTTATTTAAAGGCGAGCAGTGCAGTGCATCACCAGGGAAGGATTTTTATTATTTTTTATATATGTGTAACTTTCCATTTATTTATTCATTTTTCACTGTGCACACTTCTTATGGTTCATATGATTTTATGATTGTCACTAGTTTCAATGGTTTTATTTATACACATATATATATATATATATATATATATATATATATTTTTATAGACCTTTCGTGTTTACTTACACTATGTCGATTGCCCCTGTGACTCCTCCACCTGCACAGGGGAGTGTCCAGGACGGCCCATGTGACCTTTGGTTTAACTAGTAGTGAGCATATAAAAGAGGGAGCAGACATTTGGTCAGTTGGCTCTGAGGAAGAGGCAAGTCCTCGAAACGCGTCAGGCTTTTGGATGTCTAAACTCCCTATTGCGGACTGTTACTCAGCACGGTGTTGATCCAGCTGTTCTTTTATGATGTGCCTTGACTATATTGTCGTTTGTGAGTACAACACCTACTTTATTATTTTTTATTAAACATTTTTTATGGTAATGCACTAGGCCTGTGCGCCCTCTTTTTGTTCTTTCCCCACTAGGAACAGGAACACAGGAATAAGACCATACGGCAATGTGAGCATTGCAAGAGCTGGTTTAAATAGCCCACCCGGCACTGACAGGCGCGCCTGGGTCCTAGTGCCTGCCAGCACTGTCATTGGTCACAGGCGCGCCTGGGTCCTAGTGCCCGCCTGCCTCTATGTCTTGTCGGAATCCTACACATGTGCAGATTCATGCGTCATGGCGATCTTCTCGTTCCCTGACAAAGTCACAGAAAGTCCTCTGAAAAGATATTTGGTGACATATATTCAAAAAAATCCAGTCAAGTCTTTGGTAGTGTAGTCCGTAATAGAGGAACTGATACTTCAGAGGGTGGTTATACTGTTGCTACAAGAGGAGCAGCAGGGTTTCTACTGCCATGTGTGTTCTAATTTTCAGTTTGAAACCTTTGAACAAAGTGGTCCAATACAAAAAAATGTCAGATGGACTTTATTTTTTTTTTTTGTCAAAAATTTCCTGGTTAAGGGTTGCTACGTCAGTTGACCTAAAGGATACCTACCTCCACATCCCCTTGTGCCTTCAATCTCAGAAGTTCCTGAGATAGCATTAAGATCAGAGGATCAGGTATTGCATCTACCAAATTTTTGGGCCCTTTATGCACTCCAAGAGTGTTCACAAAGATGATGGAGGAAGCTCTAACATTTCTGCACTTCTAAGGGGTAAAGCAATGATTCCCTATGTTGATGCCATTTGAAAATCCAAAAGTAGAATTTAACCCTAGGGATAGATGTACCTGCACATGCAGATGAACTTCCATCTTTGTTATGTCTTTTCCCATTTCAGCTGATTCTACAAGTACTAAGGAAGATCCAAAAAGAAAAAACTTTGGTCATCTTCATAGCACCTTTTGGCCCAAAATAGCATGGTTCTCCACGCTCCTCTATCTTGCAGTCAAACTGTATTTGCCTCTTCCGGTAAGTCAGGACTTGTTTATTCAGGGGTCTTTGCAATACCAGGAGGTAGCCAAATTATTATTATTATTAATATTATTATACAGTATTTATATAGCGCCAACAGTTTGCTCAGCATCTCTACACTATAATGGGAGACAGTACACGAGACACCACAGTAACAATACAATAATACACAAGGGGTTCAAGGGCCCTGCTCCTTGGAGCTTACAATCTAGGAGGGGGGGTAGTGATACAGGAGGAAATAGCTGTGGGGGATGGAGTGGTAGGAAGAATGGAGGAGATCGGCAATTAGGTGAGGGCGGGGTAGACTTTCCTGAAGAGGTGGGTTTTCAGGGTGCACCTAAAGGTGAGGAGGGTAGGTGACATTCTGATGGATTGGGGTAGTGAGTTCCAGAGGATGGGGGAAGCCCTGGAGAAGTCCTGGACACAGGCATGGGAGGAGGAGACCAGGGAACTAGAGAGAAGGAGGTCTTGTGGGGAGTGGAGAGTGCGTTTTGGGTGGTAAATGGATATCAGGTCGGTGATGTAGTATGGGGCAGTGTTATGAACAGCTTTGTACGTCAATGTTAGTAATTTGAATTTTATGCGGTGGGCAATCGGTAGCCAGTAGAGAGATTGGCAGAGGGGGGTGGTGGATACGGAGCGGTTAGTAAGGTGGATGAGTCTGGCCAGAGAATTCAGGATAGACTGAAGTGGGGATAGTCTCTGATGAGGTAGGCCGGTGAGGAGGGAGTTACAGTAGTCAAGTCGTGATATAATAAGGGAGTGAATAAGTTGCTTTGTAGTTTCTGGGGTTAGGAACGGACATATTTTGGAGATGTTGCGAAGGTGGAGTCTACATGAATTTGTCAGCGATTGGACCTGGGGCTGGAAAGACAAATTGGAGTCTAGAATGACACCTAGTACTCTGGCTTGCGGGGTGGGGCTGATGGTGACGTTGTTGGTCGTGATGGAGAAGTCAATTAAACCTTACAGCTTGGATTCTGAAGAGCAGTTCTTTAAATAAAAAAATATTTTTAAAGCATCTAATGGTCACTCTTGCGAGTCTTAAGAGAGTAACTAGAGCCATTTATGGTAAAGTATGGAGAGTATACAACTCTTGGTACATTTCTTCTTGGCGTCAGTTAGAAGAACTTTCCTCTATTTTGGAAGTTTTACAAGAGGGTGTGGACAAGGGTTTGGCAGTTAGCACCCTCGAGGTGTAGATGGCTAATTTAGGAGTGTTTTTCGAGATCAATTTCATCTGAGCCCTTGATCATAAGGTTTTTTTAAGGTTCTAGCTCAAACCAGACCTGTCCTAGTTAAGGTCTTTCAAAAATGGGATCTGTCAGTAGTCCTGCAGATCCAGGATTTCTTCCAAAAAGTTTCCTCTGTTTATCACCATTCTCAAGACATTGTCTCACTGACACTTTCCCAAATCCATCATGGAAAAAAGAGGAAAGTTCCCATACATTGGACATGAGAAGGACAGTATTGTGTTACCTGGAGGTAACCAATGACATTAGGAGCTCAGACTCCTTTTATGTTCTGTATGATGGTGCCAAGAAGGGCCAGGAGGTCACTAAGGGATCCAAAACCAGATGGCTAAGGATGGTATCACCAAAGCTTATGTCTGGATGGATTTTGCCCCCCCCCCCCCCCGGGGAATCCATGGTCACTCCATTAGAGTTCCCACAGACACTTGGGCAGAATAGGCTGGTGCCATATCAAAGCAAATTTGTAAAACAGCAACGTGGTCAAGCCTATCCACTTTTGTTCACCATTGCAGATTGGATCTGTTGTCAAGCTGATGTCCCTCTCTATAGCCGTAAGTTCCTGTTTTCCTCTCAGATGCTGTCCTGAAAGACGTTTTAGGAAAATTTAAATTGGAGTCTTTCAGGACAGCAATGATTGCCCACCTTTATGATGTTTTGTACTCTGTTGTTCTTATGTGTTTTAGCTTGACTGGAGGTACTCTACTACAAGTGAGGATTTGTAAGGGGAAGCTTCCTTTTAAAGTCTGATGGTAGAAGTATTTCCTGTGTCAAGTGGGAGCAGCTATCACCTCTCAAGTGCTGTTCTGAAAGACTACAAGAAAACCAGTTAATTCTAAGATAGGTGACTGCAATTATAATGGCCCTAATTCAGCCATCTCAGTCCAGGGATCAGAATTGGCCTTCCTTTTATTTTACTCCTTCAAGGCAGTGTTGGAGGAAGCTGCAGAACCCCCCCCCCATAATACACACACACATACTGTACATTCTCACTATATTGAAAATAAAGCTTCATGCAGCACGCTTGCTAAGTTTGAAAAGCTCATTGCCTCAGTACACAAAAGCCTTGGAATTGTACAAGTTGCTCTCCTCCATAATGCCATGCCTCTTTGGACACAAAGAGACCTACAACAACTTGCAAAACATTCCTTGTTCATGAGCAGATAGAATGTCTATAATGTGTGGCTCCCTCATGAAAGGATTTGTGGGCCCCAAAAATATTTGCTGAACTCGATCTATCCAGTGGAAAAAGAGTTCACACAAAAATGGCCTATTCCTGTGGTTGACCTCTCTGTCTCTGTCCTATACAAACATCTCACTGTACCTACTGAAGAGGTACTGACATTCCATCTTTACATATTCTGCTGACTGAAAATTTGAGAAGCTCCCAAAAGCTTTCTTTAACCACTTCAATACAGGGCAAAACCCCATTTATGCCCAGTACCCATAAAAAAAATTAAAACATTTTTTCCACACAAATAGAGCTTTCTTTTTGTGGTATTTAATCACCTCTGAGCTTTTTTATTTTTTAATAAATAAAAAAATCCCTGAAACTTTTGAAAACAAATGCATTTTCTTCATTTCTGTTATAAAAGTTTGCAAATAAATAACCTTTCTTCATAAATTTAGATCAAAATGTGTTCTGCTAAATTTCTTTGGTGAAAATACCTCAAATTAGTGTATATTATTTAGTCTGTAGGAAAGTTATAGAGTCTACAAATAATGGTGTATATATATCTGACAATCAATCAATCTTGATGTATTGACGGCCAATCTCATTTCTTGAGGCCCAAAAATGCCAGGATAGTACAAATGACCCATTTTTGGAAAATAGACAGTCTAAGGTAGTTAGTAAGAGTCATGGTGAGTTTTTTACATATTGTCCCCAGTCCAGTACAGCGTTATTATATAACTGGTATGGCAGTGATCATGGGTACTGACTGGTGACAGTATGTAAAAAAAATACAAATAATAATAATAATTTAAATTTTTAATTTTTTTTTAATTTTTACAATTTGTTTTTCTTTTTTATTTTTACATTTTTTTTTACTATTTTTTATTTTAACACACTGTGACCAGAGAAATACAATGTTACCATATTAACATTGTACTATTCTGGGCAAGTGATCAAGAATTTGTTTTTTTTTTACACATTATGATTGCTAATACCATTGTATTTAATTGATATTAGCAACCATTGTTACTGAATTAAACTGATTCATTTAGTCTTTTGTTGTGATTAGCTGTGATTGGGCAAAGCTCATCACATGATACAGATGGGCCGTGATTTGCCCTGTCTGTACCATGTGACTGCTTTGACCAATCATAGCTAACAACACAATTGTATACAATGGATGGCAAAATAGGAAGCCATCCATTGTATACAATTGTCATATGATCTGCTGTGATTGGCTGCACGTGAGTGGCACCTTCTCACAGGATGTCATATGACGTCTACTCAGAAGGAGGAGCGTCCTGCCCGGCCATCAATCTGCTATAAGGTGTTAATCTGGAAGACACAGCCCTGCAACAAGCTCTTGCTGCTATTTCTGTATGTTGAATTGCAGCTGACTGGACTGGGACAAAGAATAACCAACATGACCCTGTCTTTCAGGTTTGTGCTGTTGCAGACTAATTACAACTACCTTCTGATCTTCTTTTCTGTGTAAATACCCTGGAACACATTATGAGGCAAATATCTAGGCCAGTTCTAATCTCCATTCATATGCACAGAATCCTATGGCTAAAGACTTGGACAGCAGAAGCTACCTGTAGAAGGCTCTTCACATGTATGGCTTTCCAAGGAAGCCGTCTGTTTGGTAAGGTACTTGCCCAGTTCATTAAAGAGACCACAGGTGGGAAAGTTTTACTTACAACCCCCCCCCCCCACTCCATCAGGAGCTCCTAGATCCTCTAAATGCAGAGCATCTCCATGTTCAAACCAGGCTTCAACTTCAAAATGTAAGTTCAGTGTCACGATCGCAAGATCGCCTCCACCAACATGCGACAATCTCATGACCGCGACCACTAATACGCCACGATCGCAGCGTCAGACCCCAGACCTTCTCACCAAACTCGTGACTGAAGGACCGGCCGATCTAAAACCGCAATGTGATGTGCGTAACAATGCCACACCCAGCTGCACTTTACACAGCGATTTTGCAGCTAATGGATTTCAATCTGTGTCCGCAGCCTGGATGCGCTTGTTACTGGGTCAGGTTAATTATGTCACTAACCCTTACACTGCCACCACCCCTTTTTGTACAGAGAAAGGGGAAACTCTCCTTATCAAATATACACTGTAATGGTTGAAAAGTCGTCTACCCAATACGGTCACTGCAGGCCGATTGGGCAGAGTATGAAACAAACACAGTAGCGTCTCTTTAGAGGCAGGAATTCGTAAATTGCAATTAAGCGCTTTAGAAACAGTTTAACACTTTCAGAAAGAAAGATTTATTACTAAAAGAGTCAAACAGGTGCAATAAAATATTTACAAAGAAGATGTAACTAAGATATATATATATTCATAGAAAACAGCACAGCAAAGAGATAACAGGGAGAAGTTAAAAGGTTAAGTTACTTGCCATGTTAAGCCTTTGAGGTAAGCAGATCCAAGTTGCAGAGCGAAAGGGTCTTTGATCTTCCGCTGTTTTGATGGAAAAATAGGAGATGTCTCAACTTTTTTTTCTAGGCCTACTAGCCTGTGTTTTAAAGTTCCCCAGCAGGGGGGTGGCTCTGAGTAACTGGCCAATACTCTGTTTAGGGCGGGATCGTCGGAATTAAAACCAACAGCTTCATAATCCATGATATGAAACATAGGGGACAAACTGAGGAATGTTCATTTATTTCTGTCACTTCTGCTGTTAGGTTTTATGAGGTTACAATCTCTTTCAACTCCTGGGAGAAGCTGCCTTATCTCTGTTAGGAGGTGCGAGTTTACACAGGCTTTGGGACAGCCTGTCTCTGAGAGGCTCTGTCTCTATGGGGGGGCTTTGTAGCTCCGGGCTCCCTGCTGCTCTACCTGCCAGTGACTTTTAACACACACACATCTGTCACTGTGCCTCTCAGGAAGGGAGGGGGAAGGAGAATAAAGGATAAATGAATACTTTTAATAAAAAGGGGAACTCAGCGTCCATCTCTGATGAGCAAGTCTGCTACATTCAGCTCTTCCTTTGGGCAAAAGGCTTGGCTTACAAAGGCCAAGAAACCCTCTCCAAAGTCTTCTTAACAATGAAGGGGCACCATCACCCCTAAGAGTTGGAGAGCTTCTGTTTCAATTTGCATCTCTTTGGGTCACAGGCATCCCAGACCTTTGGGTTCAACTAATGCTTTCAAAAGAATACAAGTATAAAACTCTACTGCCTGGACACTTTTTTCTTTCACATTAACCAAAAAAAAACTGTCTAAGGGCAGCCAGATTTGTGAAAGGCCCTGAACCACCTCTTGTCCCAGGAAGTTGTTGTACCATAACACCTACAGAAGAGGTTCAAAATAATCTACTCAAACTTGTTTATGGTACCAAAGTCCAGCAGAGATATCCACCCTATTCTAGGCTCAACCGCTTCCCGTCCGCCCTATAGCAGAAATACTGCTACAGGGCTGCACAGGTGTGCAAAATCACGTATATATACATAATTTTGCATTTTCGGGTATTTCCAGGTTCCACGGCTGACAATCACTCGGTCTCTGCCGGTGATTACTCGCCGGCGCCCTGTGATTGCTGAAAGACAAAACAGTTCTCCTCCCTTTTAGCTCATGCATACTGTTGTGCAAGGCTGTGCACAGCACAGTCATACAAAGCAGTGTGCTTACAGTAAAGCACAAACACACGGCTCCATAGTAAAACACACCCAGCAAACAGTTAACCCTTTGATCGCCCCTCATGTTAACCCCTTCTCGCCCAGTGCCATTAGGACAGTGTCAGTGGGTTTTTTTTAGCACTGATCACTGTATTGGTGTCACTGGGGATGTCAGCGACACCAAGTCAGTTTCCCCTAGTGTCACTGCAGCCCCTCAGTATCGCTATAAGTCGCTGAGCGCCGCCATTACTAGTAAAAATAAAAAATAACAAAAAATCCCAGTATATATACCGCTATTTGTAAACGCTATAACGTTCACACGTATTTGGGATTTTTTTTTAGAAAAGACATGTAGCAGAATACATTTTGGCCTACATTTATGATGAAATTTTATTTTTTTAATTTTTTTTACTGGACATGTTTAATAGCAACAAGTCAAAAATATTGTTTTTTTCTCAAAATTGTTGGACTTTTATTTATAGTGCAAAAAATAAAAAGTGCACAGGCAATCAAATACCACTGAAAGAAAACTCAATTTGTGGGGAAAAAAAGGACATAAATTTCATTTGGGTGCAGCATTGCATGACCACGTAGTTGTCAGTTAAAGTAACGCAGCGCCATAACACAAAAAATGGCCTGGTCAGGAAGGGGGTAAATCCTCAGGAGGGCAAGTGGTTAAAATCCTTCAACAAATATATTCAAATTCCAACATTTTGCATAGAATCTGCAAGGTTGGTAATTTTCTCTCTGAGACAAGGGTAACACATGGCTGTCAAGCGTCTGTGGTAGTGAGCCCTTGTAGATTGCCAACACCGGGTTCCCCAGGGTGTAGAGTCTAAGCCCCAGCCTGCTTCTTCACCAGGGCCCCTGATGGTGGGGATGGACTTGCAGCAAGCTGGAACCAGGTAACAGCCCCCAGGTATGTCCAGCTGAGAATGCGGAGACCTTTCATGTGAGCAGAGTACTATAGCAGAAGACAACAGGAAATCCGATAAACAAGCCAAGGTCAGGACAGGTGAAAAACAAGCACAGTTAGTGGACAAAGTCGGGCTCAGTACACGGGTAGTCAGACACAAGATACAGAACTGAAAAAAATAGGCTCTGTGGAAAATGCTCTCAGACAAGCACCTTAATGAAAGTGCATCTTTATTGGGTGAGACAAAGTAGCAAATATAATAAAATTTGACCAGCCTTAAGTGAACAGTGTGACTCCAATGGACAGTCTGTCCGCTCTGAAGGGAGCTGAGATAGGAGAATGCTCCTGTTGACTTCAAATCACGTGGTGTCAGCGTACCGGCGTCCTGGGTGGTGTCACCATGGCAAGCGAAGACAGTGTCTTCAGCTGGGAGCATGTGTAGGGTTACCAAGACGACATGTTTAGCGCAGTTGCGCTTTGTCAAGTCTCTGGTAACCCTGGCCAGCGGCCATTATATAGAAGACCATTAAAGGGAAGGCTGGCTGAGTGTAATTAGCAGAGGATGGGGTGTCAATCAGAGCGGACGACTCATCCTGAAGCAATGCTGAATACAAATTTAAAAGTACAAATTTCAAATTATAGAAAGTGATATGTATAAGAACACTATTGGAAAGCATGATATACTTTTATCTTTAGCAGAATAAAGGTAATAATAAAACAATAAAATAATAATAAAAAAAAGAAAAACTTTTCTTGTGGGAGAACTCTAAGTTAAAAATGACATCATTGGTTCATGAAAGCTATGTAAAAAAATGAGTTTATAGTGAGGTAATTATGGGTATATGGACAAAGAAGGGGGTGGGGAGAGGTGAAAGCTTAACATATGAAAATAAAAATGACTGTATAAAAGGTACTGCTAAAAGGAATATAGTAAAATCAATACAGGTATTGTTCGTATGTTCGTAATCAAATAAATTTATATATATATATATATATATATATATATATATATATATATACAGTTTAAAACAATTTCAATATTCCATAATGCCATATGGGTCTAATGTGTCTAGGTACAGAAGGTCTCCTTTCTGAAAATCAAATTGTTTAAGTTCTGATCCTCTCCAATGTCTTAACAACTATACAGTAAAATTCAATAAAAGTGCAGTGCAACAATCCAATAACATACAATGCACTAATACAAATAAAATACCATTAATGTGATGCCATAAATGTAAATGTAAAATTAGTGCTCATAGTAAATCTGTGGAAGTAAAACCAACATTTCTGTGAAAAAATCCAATGAAAATGCAATAAAAGTCTACACAATTATGTTACTGTGACTTTGTCTTCCACCAGTGATTATACAGTATATATTCCAAGCAATCCACCACTGTGCACCTTCACCTGCCTCCACTGACCCTTACCTTCACACCATGACCCACCTATCGATAAAGGTCAGAAAGAACCTTCCCTGGGTACTGGGTATATAATCACTGATTTTCCAGTTATCTAATTCCCATTCATGTGTAGTAACTTTCTCACCTCAATAAGATGTAAGAGGATAAAGAATCTCTCATAGTGTAATATGTTTCCACTGAGAATTATTTTATTATATAAATTAAAATAATACTCACAAACCAAGTGCATTCTCCATTCAGTGCACTGAATCCCATACATAAGAAACTTTTACAGGCTATGTCTTTAAGTATGGACATCCATGGGAGAGGTATGGTAATATGGCGACTCTCGTGTTTTCGGGCACGCTGACCCTGTCTGTTGGTGTGGAAACACATTGCAGTGGTAGGCAACAAGATTTTACACAGTTTTTTGTCTTGTTTAGGTTTCACTTTCATTTATCATGAAGTGAATAGAGTGTGACTGGACATATACTGTATATATTGGTAAGTTAGGTGAGGTAACGCGGTGATATTTTGTTTTTGTTTGCCTTACCAACTGTCAGGGATCTCCTCGATCCCCGCCGCGATGGGCTCGGCGCAGGCGCACTGCTCCACCCAGCGCACGGGCACTAGGTCCGGGCCGGCCGCGGCGTTCGAGTTCGCGCATGCGCAGTAGAAGCCGCGGCCGCCCGCTGGGCACCAATGGCAGCGCAGGGCGGGATATTTAAAGGTCCCTGAGCTGTCATTTCGTTGCCTTCTGGTCTTACCTGCTTCCTGTGTTCCTGTACCTGTGCCTAGTAAGTTATTGACCCGGATTGCCTTTGACCTTGCTGATTTCTCCTGCCCAGACCCTTGCTTGCCTGACCTCTCTCCCTGGATGCCCCTTATTAGATCTGACCTCCTGCTGCTGACCTGGCGTGTGACCCGACGATTCTCTGCCTGCTCCCTTGTACCTTACCGTTCTCTACAATACCGACTCGGCCTGTCTGACTACGCACTTGCTCAGCCATCCATCCATCCATCCCATCGGGGT
This sequence comes from Staurois parvus, assembly GCF_062004578.1. Taxonomy (NCBI): domain Eukaryota; kingdom Metazoa; phylum Chordata; class Amphibia; order Anura; family Ranidae; genus Staurois; species Staurois parvus. Next base: position 1,486,924 of record NW_028318168.1, on the reverse strand, counting down.
CACCCGACCTCCTCACATCTGGCTCTCCCTGGTTGGAGCCCCTGGCGAACACCACTACCACTGACAGGTGTGCTCAGCAGAGGCGACCTGGTCTCGGGGTACTACAAGTCCATCCCCACCATCAGGGGCCCTGGTGAACAAGTACCCTGGGGCTTAGACTCCGCGCTCTGGGCACGCCTGACCAGTGGAGTGCTAGTGGTGCCGCTCGGCGGTCCCTCACACCAACTATGCTGTAAAAAACAAACAGCTAGGATCCTTATTATTAACTAATCCAAAAGGGTTTGAGAAACTAACCTTTAGGAATATTATTGTGCTTGATGTTGATTATTAATGTGTTAATGTGAACCAAAAGCTTTCTGGTAGTTTTACCTACGTACTGGAGGCTACAAGGGCATTGAGAGGCCATCAGTATATCAGGATTGATCAATTTTCAGATATATGCCATAGTTTGTGAGCTCTATAACTTTCCTATAGACTAAATATTAAACACTGATTTTGGTTAATTTTATGAAAAAAGATTTTGTTATTTGCAAAATTTTATAACAGAACCAAGAAAAAATAAATTTTTTAATTTTTTTTTGTTTATTTAGCAAACAATAAAAAAACCCAGTGGGGATTAAATACCACAAGAAGAAAGCTCTATTTTTGTGACAAAATGATAAACATTTGATATGGGTACAGTGTTGCATGACCGAGCAATTGCCATTAACAGTGCGACAGAAGTGAAGGCTGAAAATCAAACTGGACAAGAAAGGGGTAAAAGTTCTTGGTATTGAAGTGGTTAAAGTGTATCTCTAGGCAAAACCTCATTATTTAGCTTTGAATAGAGTAAGGGTTAAATGTTCTTTTAGGATTGTTTGCTATCTGGGGAGATTTGAGCTATCCACAAAACAAAAGGTGCAGGAAAATCTTCTTCTAATGGGGACATTTATTTCAGGAAACAACTGAAAGGGGAATTTCCCTCACTTTGGGAGATTTCCACTCTGGGAAAGGAAATGAAGAGACATTTCCCCAATGTACACTTACACCCCTTTTCTGTCCAGGCCAATTTTCAGCTTTCAGTGCTATCACACTTTGAATGACAATTGCACAGTCACGCAACACTGTACCCATATGAATTTTTTAGAATTTTTTGGAGACAGATAAAACTTTATTTTGGTGGTATTTATTCACCACTGGGATTTTGTTTTGCTATATAAATGAAAAAGTCCAAACATTTTGAAAAAAAAATTTTTCCTTATAAAATTTTGCAAATAAATAACATTTCTTCATAAATCTTGCCCAACATTTATTCAGTTATCTTTTTAGTAAAACAAAAATAACCCAAATTAGTTTATAACCAAAAATTATAATAAAATGTTTTACATTTTTATTTTATTTTTTTATATTATTATTTATGTTTTTTTTTTTTAACATACTGTCACCCTAGCAGTACAGTGTCGCCATAGTGACAAAGTGATGAAAATTTTTTATTTATTTATTTTTTTACACTAATTGCTGTTACACCCATAAAGGCTGTAAAAGCCATCATTTCTCCTTCTCTCTGACTGTATTCTTGCAGCCATTGAGAAATACTATGAGAGCTGTGGTTGGTCACAGCTTGTCACATGGTGCAAGGCTGTTGTGAATAGCTTTGTACCATGTGACCTCTGTGATCATTCACAGATTTCACTAGTAGTAAGCAATGATGTCAGAAGTGACATCTTGCTTGCTACTATTCATGTGATCACTGATTGGCCAATCAGTGATGACATGATCGGGACCTCACACAGAGGAGCGCGCACAGGCTGGGAATGCGGGTGCCGTTTATAAATAGCATCCCTCTCCTGCACTGCTCCCTTCCGGCTGTTTATGTACATGGGCCGGATGGGAAGTTGCTAAAGTATGTCACTTCTAAGTGTGCACAACATGGTTTCCGTTTATTCTCATGGAAAGGTTATCTCTAAAGGTTTCTCTAAAGGTTTCATCTCTACAGTAGATGGCCATTCTATAGGAATTATTGCTGACTGTGGCATACACGCATGAAAAAAGAGAAGCCTAGCAAGGAGACTTAAAACCTCGGCTGTGTTCCTGTTAGCAAGCCTTATGGCAAATAGCTGAATAAGATAAATATAATACTTGGGAAGGTTGCTGAAAGGGGAATTTTAAAGGATAAGCAAAAAATTTAAGCTATAACGAATCAACTTAATTTTGATAAACAACTAAAAAATTTTTTTTGTTTAAGTATATTGGAGTAGAGTTACTAAAACTTGTGCACTCAGAATGCGGTGCGGGTGTGCATGGTAGCAAACCAGCCTTTAAGTTCAACTTGATTAATTAGGTTTTGACAATAAAACTTGGAAGCTGATTGGTTTCTATGCAGAGCTGGCCTAGATTTTGCACCATGCAGATTTCGTAAATAAACCCCATAGCGGCATGTATCTGAAAACATGTAGAGGTACACCATCAAATTCTTATTTTTTCACTTTATTATGTAACACAAACACAAATTCCCTGTATGTCACTCCAAGTATACAAGTGTATAAATAAATGACCACTTCTAAGTGCATGCAACTTCTTTACTTCCTTATTTTAAAGTATAATTGTTCATGTAGGTCTCTCTCGTAAGTACCTCTACATAATAAGCGGATAATTCTTTGAAATAACATAATTACAATCTGAGGAAAAATCTTATTTGAGTATTTCCCAAAATTGGCATTATTCATCTTTAAGTATGGACATATAACAGCATGTTTTGTGGTTCTAGGGATCTCTGTCCTAAGGTCCAATACATTTGGCATAGACAGCTTCAACATTATTCCAGTTGCACTCACTCGCTGTCTTCACGGTGACACAGTAGCAGATCTAACATGTAGTTCAGTACATGAAGAATGTGGAATGCTGGCAGAGGTTCATATTTACTTGCTGTATGTTACAAGTAGAGATGAGCGAAGAAATGAAAAATTCGATTCGACTGATTCGGCGAATTCGTGGACAATATTCGATTCGAGTCGAATAAATTCGCTGTGAATTTAACTTAAAAAAGGGTGTTTCTAGGCTTCAGAGAGACTTAATATTAGTGCAGAACACTGTACCTTTAATTTAAATGCCCTTGGAGTCTGCTGGGGAAGAGAAATAATACTGTCTGTCAGTATGACATGCAGATGAGTGCCGTCGATCTTAGAATCACTGCACACTTCACTCCTTTGGCCAGTCACGGGGCCAAAACCAGTGTTTGGAGCCACAGTGTGGCGGTGGAGGCAGCAGCAATGGGAGGCCATACAGCAACCTATGACAAAATGGAAACCAGCAGGAGCGTGAGGAGACCTGAAAGTGGCACATGGCAGAGTGGGAGCAATGGGAGGCGGTACAGGGACCCAGGTCACACTATGGGCCCAGCAGCAGCGTGACCAGGCGGTACGGGGGCCCATGGCCGATATGGGGCTTGGTGGCACCTATGGAAGGCCTGTAATCTGCCAGCAACCTATGACAAAATGGACAACCGCAGGAGTGTGAGGAGATTTCAAAGTGGCACATGGCAGAGTGGAAGCAATGGAAGGCCGTACAGGGACCCAGGTCACACTGTGGGACCAGCATCAGCGTGAACAGGCGGTACGGGGGCCCATGGCCGATTTGACCTCATTCATCCCATAGTCCTGCCGACTCACGAATAGCGTGGCCTCCTCAAAGGGCCTGAGCAAGCGCAGGTGTCACACATGAGCTGCCAATGGCTGACATCTAAGTTACACAGGGAGTACCTTTATCCGCTTTTAACATCAGGAAATCTGTGATGGCCTTTAGCTGTTCGTAAAGGCGGTCTAACATATGTAGGGTTGAATTCCACCTTGTTGCAACGTCACAGCATGAGGAGTCGGTACGGGGGCCCATGGCAGATTACATGTCTGGCAGCAGCTATGTGAGGCCCGTAATCTGCCTGCACCCTATGTCAAAAAATTTAACACACCAGCAGTGTGAAGAGACCTGAAAGTGGCACATGGCAGCAGAGTGTGGCGATGGAGACAGCAGCAATGGGAGGCCGTACAGGGACCCATGAGAGACTCTAGACTTGGCAGCAGCATGAGGAGGCGGTATATAGGGGCCCATGGCAGATTAGGGGCCTGGCAGCAGCTATGTGAGGCCCGTAATCTGCCTGCACCCTATGTCAAAAAATTTAACACACCAGCAGTGTGAAGAGACCTGAAAGTGGCACATGGCAGCAGAGTGTGGCGATGGAGACAGCAGCAATGGGAGGCCATACAGGGACCCATGACAGACTCTGGACTTGGCAGCAGCATGAGGAGGCGGTATATAGGGGCCCATGGCAGATTAGGGGCCTGGCAGCAGCTATGTGAGGCCCGTAATCTGCCTGCACCCTATGTCAAAAAATTTAACACACCAGCAGTGTGAAGAGACCTGAAAGTGGCACATGGCAGCAGAGTGTGGCGATGGAGACAGCAGCAATGGGAGGCCGTACAGGGACCCATGAGAGACTCTAGACTTGGCAGCAGCATGAGGAGGCGGTATATAGGGGCCCATGGCAGATTAGGGGCCTGGCAGCAGCTATGTGAGGCCCGTAATCTGCCTGCACCCTATGTCAAAAAATTTAACACACCAGCAGTGTGTGAGGAGACCTGAAAGTGGCACATGGCAGAGTGTGGCGATGGAGACAGCAGCAATGGGAGGCCGTACAGGGACCCATGAGAGACTCTGGACCTGGCAGCAGCATGAGGAAGCGGTATATAGGGGCCTATGGCAGATTAGGGGCCTGGCAGCAGCTATAGGAGGCCCATAATCTGCCAGCACCCTATGTCAAAAAATTCTACACACCAGCAGTGTGTGAGGAGACCTGAAAGTGGCACATGGCAGAGTGTGGCGATGGAGACAGCAGCAATGGGAGGCCGTACAGGGACCCATGAGAGACTCTGGACCTGGCAGCAGCATGAGGAGGCGGTATATAGGGGCCTATGGCAGATTAGGGGCCTGGCAGCAGCTATAGGAGGCCCATAATCTGCCAGCACCCTATGTCAAAAAATTCTACACACCAGCAGTGTGAGGAGACCTGAAAGTGGCACATGGCAGCAGAGTGTGGCGATGGAGACAGCAGCAATGGGAGGCCGTACAGGGACCCATGACAGACTCTAGACTTGGCAGCAGCATGAGGAGGCGGTATATAGGGGCCCATGGCAGATTAGGGGCCTGGCAGCAGCTATGTGAGGCCCGTAATCTGCCTGCACCCTATGTCAAAAAATTTAACACACCAGCAGTGTGAAGAGACCTGAAAGTGGCACATGGCAGCAGAGTGTGGCGATGGAGACAGCAGCAATGGGAGGCCATACAGGGACCCATGACAGACTCTGGACTTGGCAGCAGCATGAGGAGGCGGTATATAGGGGCCCATGGCAGATTAGGGGCCTGGCAGCAGCTATGTGAGGCCCGTAATCTGCCTGCACCCTATGTCAAAAAATTTAACACACCAGCAGTGTGAAGAGACCTGAAAGTGGCACATGGCAGCAGAGTGTGGCGATGGAGACAGCAGCAATGGGAGGCCGTACAGGGACCCATGAGAGACTCTAGACTTGGCAGCAGCATGAGGAGGCGGTATATAGGGGCCCATGGCAGATTAGGGGCCTGGCAGCAGCTATGTGAGGCCCGTAATCTGCCTGCACCCTATGTCAAAAAATTTAACACACCAGCAGTGTGAAGAGACCTGAAAGTGGCACATGGCAGCAGAGTGTGGCGATGGAGACAGCAGCAATGGGAGGCCATACAGGGACCCATGACAGACTCTGGACTTGGCAGCAGCATGAGGAGGCGGTATATAGGGGCCCATGGCAGATTAGGGGCCTGGCAGCAGCTATGTGAGGCCCGTAATCTGCCTGCACCCTATGTCAAAAAATTTAACACACCAGCAGTGTGAAGAGACCTGAAAGTGGCACATGGCAGCAGAGTGTGGCGATGGAGACAGCAGCAATGGGAGGCCGTACAGGGACCCATGAGAGACTCTAGACTTGGCAGCAGCATGAGGAGGCGGTATATAGGGGCCCATGGCAGATTAGGGGCCTGGCAGCAGCTATGTGAGGCCCGTAATCTGCCTGCACCCTATGTCAAAAAATTTAACACACCAGCAGTGTGAAGAGACCTGAAAGTGGCACATGGCAGCAGAGTGTGGCGATGGAGACAGCAGCAATGGGAGGCCGTACAGGGACCCATGAGAGACTCTAGACTTGGCAGCAGCATGAGGAGGCGGTATATAGGGGCCCATGGCAGATTAGGGGCCTGGCAGCAGCTATGTGAGGCCCGTAATCTGCCTGCACCCTATGTCAAAAAATTTAACACACCAGCAGTGTGAAGAGACCTGAAAGTGGCACATGGCAGCAGAGTGTGGCGATGGAGACAGCAGCAATGGGAGGCCATACAGGGACCCATGACAGACTCTGGACTTGGCAGCAGCATGAGGAGGCGGTATATAGGGGCCCATGGCAGATTAGGGGCCTGGCAGCAGCTATGTGAGGCCCGTAATCTGCCTGCACCCTATGTCAAAAAATTTAACACACCAGCAGTGTGAAGAGACCTGAAAGTGGCACATGGCAGCAGAGTGTGGCGATGGAGACAGCAGCAATGGGAGGCCGTACAGGGACCCATGAGAGACTCTAGACTTGGCAGCAGCATGAGGAGGCGGTATATAGGGGCCCATGGCAGATTAGGGGCCTGGCAGCAGCTATGTGAGGCCCGTAATCTGCCTGCACCCTATGTCAAAAAATTTAACACACCAGCAGTGTGTGAGGAGACCTGAAAGTGGCACATGGCAGAGTGTGGCGATGGAGACAGCAGCAATGGGAGGCCGTACAGGGACCCATGAGAGACTCTGGACCTGGCAGCAGCATGAGGAAGCGGTATATAGGGGCCTATGGCAGATTAGGGGCCTGGCAGCAGCTATAGGAGGCCCATAATCTGCCAGCACCCTATGTCAAAAAATTCTACACACCAGCAGTGTGTGAGGAGACCTGAAAGTGGCACATGGCAGAGTGTGGCGATGGAGACAGCAGCAATGGGAGGCCGTACAGGGACCCATGAGAGACTCTGGACCTGGCAGCAGCATGAGGAGGCGGTATATAGGGGCCTATGGCAGATTAGGGGCCTGGCAGCAGCTATAGGAGGCCCATAATCTGCCAGCACCCTATGTCAAAAAATTCTACACACCAGCAGTGTGAGGAGACCTGAAAGTGGCACATGGCAGCAGAGTGTGGCGATGGAGACAGCAGCAATGGGAGGCCGTACAGGGACCCATGACAGACTCTAGACTTGGCAGCAGCATGAGGAGGCGGTATATAGGGGCCCATGGCAGATTAGGGGCCTGGCAGCAGCTATGTGAGGCCCGTAATCTGCCTGCACCCTATGTCAAAAAATTTAACACACCAGCAGTGTGAAGAGACCTGAAAGTGGCACATGGCAGCAGAGTGTGGCGATGGAGACAGCAGCAATGGGAGGCCGTACAGGGACCCATGAGAGACTCTAGACTTGGCAGCAGCATGAGGAGGCGGTATATAGGGGCCCATGGCAGATTAGGGGCCTGGCAGCAGCTATGTGAGGCCCGTAATCTGCCTGCACCCTATGTCAAAAAATTTAACACACCAGCAGTGTGTGAGGAGACCTGAAAGTGGCACATGGCAGAGTGTGGCGATGGAGACAGCAGCAATGGGAGGCCGTACAGGGACCCATGAGAGACTCTGGACCTGGCAGCAGCATGAGGAAGCGGTATATAGGGGCCTATGGCAGATTAGGGGCCTGGCAGCAGCTATAGGAGGCCCATAATCTGCCAGCACCCTATGTCAAAAAATTCTACACACCAGCAGTGTGTGAGGAGACCTGAAAGTGGCACATGGCAGAGTGTGGCGATGGAGACAGCAGCAATGGGAGGCCGTACAGGGACCCATGAGAGACTCTGGACCTGGCAGCAGCATGAGGAAGCGGTATATAGGGGCCTATGGCAGATTAGGGGCCTGGCAGCAGCTATAGGAGGCCCATAATCTGCCAGCACCCTATGTCAAAAAATTCTACACACCAGCAGTGTGTGAGGAGACCTGAAAGTGGCACATGGCAGAGTGTGGCGATGGAGACAGCAGCAATGGGAGGCCGTACAGGGACCCATGAGAGACTCTGGACCTGGCAGCAGCATGAGGAGGCGGTATATAGGGGCCTATGGCAGATTAGGGGCCTGGCAGCAGCTATAGGAGGCCCATAATCTGCCAGCACCCTATGTCAAAAAATTCTACACACCAGCAGTGTGAGGAGACCTGAAAGTGGCACATGGCAGCAGAGTGTGGCGATGGAGACAGCAGCAATGGGAGGCCGTACAGGGACCCATGACAGACTCTAGACTTGGCAGCAGCATGAGGAGGCGGTATATAGGGGCCCATGGCAGATTAGGGGCCTGGCAGCAGCTATGTGAGGCCCGTAATCTGCCTGCACCCTATGTCAAAAAATTTAACACACCAGCAGTGTGAAGAGACCTGAAAGTGGCACATGGCAGCAGAGTGTGGCGATGGAGACAGCAGCAATGGGAGGCCGTACAGGGACCCATGACAGACTCTAGACTTGGCAGCAGCATGAGGAGGCGGTATATAGGGGCCCATGGCAGATTAGGGGCCTGGCAGCAGCTATGTGAGGCCCGTAATCTGCCTGCACCCTATGTCAAAAAATTTAACACACCAGCAGTGTGAAGAGACCTGAAAGTGGCACATGGCAGCAGAGTGTGGCGATGGAGACAGCAGCAATGGGAGGCCGTACAGGGACCCATGAGAGACTCTAGACTTGGCAGCAGCATGAGGAGGCGGTATATAGGGGCCCATGGCAGATTAGGGGCCTGGCAGCAGCTATAGGAGGCACATAATCTGCCAGCACCCTATGTCAAAAAATTCTACACACCAGCAGTGTGAGGAGACCTGAAAGTGGCACATGGCAGTAGAGTGTGGCGATGGAGACAGCAGCAATGGGAGGCCGTACAGGGACCCATGAGAGACTCTAGACTTGGCAGCAGCATGAGGAGGCGGTATATAGGGGCCCATGGCAGATTAGGGGCCTGGCAGCAGCTATGTGAGGCCCGTAATCTGCCTGCACCCTATGTCAAAAAATTTAACACACCAGCAGTGTGAAGAGACCTGAAAGTGGCACATGGCAGCAGAGTGTGGCGATGGAGACAGCAGCAATGGGAGGCCGTACAGGGACCCATGAGAGACTCTGGACTTGGCAGCAGCATGAGGAGGCGGTATATAGGGGCCCATGGCAGATTAGGGGCCTGGCAGCAGCTATGTGAGGCCCGTAATCTGCCTGCACCCTATGTCAAAAAATTTAACACACCAGCAGTGTGAAGAGACCTGAAAGTGGCACATGGCAGCAGAGTGTGGCGATGGAGACAGCAGCAATGGGAGGCCGTACAGGGACCCATGAGAGACTCTAGACTTGGCAGCAGCATGAGGAGGCGGTATATAGGGGCCCATGGCAGATTAGGGGCCTGGCAGCAGCTATAGGAGGCACATAATCTGCCAGCACCCTATGTCAAAAAATTCTACAGACCAGCAGTGTGAGGAGACCTGAAAGTGGCACATGGCAGCAGAGTGTGGCGATGGAGACAGCAGCAATGGGAGGCCGTACAGGGACCCATGAGAGACTCTAGACTTGGCAGCAGCATGAGGAGGCGGTATATAGGGGCCCATGGCAGATTAGGGGCCTGGCAGCAGCTATGTGAGGCCCGTAATCTGCCTGCACCCTATGTCAAAAAATTTAACACACCAGCAGTGTGAAGAGACCTGAAAGTGGCACATGGCAGCAGAGTGTGGCGATGGAGACAGCAGCAATGGGAGGCCGTACAGGGACCCATGACAGACTCTAGACTTGGCAGCAGCATGAGGAGGCGGTATATAGGGGCCCATGGCAGATTAGGGGCCTGGCAGCAGCTATGTGAGGCCCGTAATCTGCCTGCACCCTATGTCAAAAAATTTAACACACCAGCAGTGTGAAGAGACCTGAAAGTGGCACATGGCAGCAGAGTGTGGCGATGGAGACAGCAGCAATGGGAGGCCGTACAGGGACCCATGAGAGACTCTGGACTTGGCAGCAGCATGAGGAGGCGGTATATAGGGGCCCATGGCAGATTAGGGGCCTGGCAGCAGCTATGTGAGGCCCGTAATCTGCCTGCACCCTATGTCAAAAAATTTAACACACCAGCAGTGTGAAGAGACCTGAAAGTGGCACATGGCAGCAGAGTGTGGCGATGGAGACAGCAGCAATGGGAGGCCGTACAGGGACCCATGAGAGACTCTGGACTTGGCAGCAGCATGAGGAGGCGGTATATAGGGGCCCATGGCAGATTAGGGGCCTGGCAGCAGCTATGTGAGGCCCGTTATCTTGCAGCACCCTATGTCAAAAAATTAAACACACCAGCAGTGTGAAGAGACCTGAAAGTGGCACATGGCAGCAGAGTGTGGCGATGGAGACAGCAGCAATGGGAGGCCGTACAGGGACCCATGAGAGACTCTAGACTTGGCAGCAGCATGAGGAGGCGGTATATAGGGGCCCATGGCAGATTAGGGGCCTGGCAGCAGCTATGTGAGGCCCGTAATCTGCCTGCACCCTATGTCAAAAAATTTAACACACCAGCAGTGTGAAGAGACCTGAAAGTGGCACATGGCAGCAGAGTGTGGCGATGGAGACAGCAGCAATGGGAGGCCATACAGGGACCCATGACAGACTCTGGACTTGGCAGCAGCATGAGGAGGCGGTATATAGGGGCCCATGGCAGATTAGGGGCCTGGCAGCAGCTATGTGAGGCCCGTAATCTGCCTGCACCCTATGTCAAAAAATTTAACACACCAGCAGTGTGAAGAGACCTGAAAGTGGCACATGGCAGCAGAGTGTGGCGATGGAGACAGCAGCAATGGGAGGCCGTACAGGGACCCATGAGAGACTCTAGACTTGGCAGCAGCATGAGGAGGCGGTATATAGGGGCCCATGGCAGATTAGGGGCCTGGCAGCAGCTATGTGAGGCCCGTAATCTGCCTGCACCCTATGTCAAAAAATTTAACACACCAGCAGTGTGTGAGGAGACCTGAAAGTGGCACATGGCAGAGTGTGGCGATGGAGACAGCAGCAATGGGAGGCCGTACAGGGACCCATGAGAGACTCTGGACCTGGCAGCAGCATGAGGAAGCGGTATATAGGGGCCTATGGCAGATTAGGGGCCTGGCAGCAGCTATAGGAGGCCCATAATCTGCCAGCACCCTATGTCAAAAAATTCTACACACCAGCAGTGTGTGAGGAGACCTGAAAGTGGCACATGGCAGAGTGTGGCGATGGAGACAGCAGCAATGGGAGGCCGTACAGGGACCCATGAGAGACTCTGGACCTGGCAGCAGCATGAGGAGGCGGTATATAGGGGCCTATGGCAGATTAGGGGCCTGGCAGCAGCTATAGGAGGCCCATAATCTGCCAGCACCCTATGTCAAAAAATTCTACACACCAGCAGTGTGAGGAGACCTGAAAGTGGCACATGGCAGCAGAGTGTGGCGATGGAGACAGCAGCAATGGGAGGCCGTACAGGGACCCATGACAGACTCTAGACTTGGCAGCAGCATGAGGAGGCGGTATATAGGGGCCCATGGCAGATTAGGGGCCTGGCAGCAGCTATGTGAGGCCCGTAATCTGCCTGCACCCTATGTCAAAAAATTTAACACACCAGCAGTGTGAAGAGACCTGAAAGTGGCACATGGCAGCAGAGTGTGGCGATGGAGACAGCAGCAATGGGAGGCCGTACAGGGACCCATGACAGACTCTAGACTTGGCAGCAGCATGAGGAGGCGGTATATAGGGGCCCATGGCAGATTAGGGGCCTGGCAGCAGCTATGTGAGGCCCGTAATCTGCCTGCACCCTATGTCAAAAAATTTAACACACCAGCAGTGTGAAGAGACCTGAAAGTGGCACATGGCAGCAGAGTGTGGCGATGGAGACAGCAGCAATGGGAGGCCGTACAGGGACCCATGAGAGACTCTAGACTTGGCAGCAGCATGAGGAGGCGGTATATAGGGGCCCATGGCAGATTAGGGGCCTGGCAGCAGCTATAGGAGGCACATAATCTGCCAGCACCCTATGTCAAAAAATTCTACACACCAGCAGTGTGAGGAGACCTGAAAGTGGCACATGGCAGCAGAGTGTGGCGATGGAGACAGCAGCAATGGGAGGCCGTACAGGGACCCATGAGAGACTCTAGACTTGGCAGCAGCATGAGGAGGCGGTATATAGGGGCCCATGGCAGATTAGGGGCCTGGCAGCAGCTATGTGAGGCCCGTAATCTGCCTGCACCCTATGTCAAAAAATTTAACACACCAGCAGTGTGAAGAGACCTGAAAGTGGCACATGGCAGCAGAGTGTGGCGATGGAGACAGCAGCAATGGGAGGCCGTACAGGGACCCATGAGAGACTCTGGACTTGGCAGCAGCATGAGGAGGCGGTATATAGGGGCCCATGGCAGATTAGGGGCCTGGCAGCAGCTATGTGAGGCCCGTAATCTGCCTGCACCCTATGTCAAAAAATTTAACACACCAGCAGTGTGAAGAGACCTGAAAGTGGCACATGGCAGCAGAGTGTGGCGATGGAGACAGCAGCAATGGGAGGCCGTACAGGGACCCATGAGAGACTCTAGACTTGGCAGCAGCATGAGGAGGCGGTATATAGGGGCCCATGGCAGATTAGGGGCCTGGCAGCAGCTATAGGAGGCACATAATCTGCCAGCACCCTATGTCAAAAAATTCTACACACCAGCAGTGTGAGGAGACCTGAAAGTGGCACATGGCAGCAGAGTGTGGCGATGGAGACAGCAGCAATGGGAGGCCGTACAGGGACCCATGAGAGACTCTAGACTTGGCAGCAGCATGAGGAGGCGGTATATAGGGGCCCATGGCAGATTAGGGGCCTGGCAGCAGCTATGTGAGGCCCGTAATCTGCCTGCACCCTATGTCAAAAAATTTAACACACCAGCAGTGTGAAGAGACCTGAAAGTGGCACATGGCAGCAGAGTGTGGCGATGGAGACAGCAGCAATGGGAGGCCGTACAGGGACCCATGACAGACTCTAGACTTGGCAGCAGCATGAGGAGGCGGTATATAGGGGCCCATGGCAGATTAGGGGCCTGGCAGCAGCTATGTGAGGCCCGTAATCTGCCTGCACCCTATGTCAAAAAATTTAACACACCAGCAGTGTGAAGAGACCTGAAAGTGGCACATGGCAGCAGAGTGTGGCGATGGAGACAGCAGCAATGGGAGGCCGTACAGGGACCCATGAGAGACTCTGGACTTGGCAGCAGCATGAGGAGGCGGTATATAGGGGCCCATGGCAGATTAGGGGCCTGGCAGCAGCTATGTGAGGCCCGTAATCTGCCTGCACCCTATGTCAAAAAATTTAACACACCAGCAGTGTGAAGAGACCTGAAAGTGGCACATGGCAGCAGAGTGTGGCGATGGAGACAGCAGCAATGGGAGGCCGTACAGGGACCCATGAGAGACTCTGGACTTGGCAGCAGCATGAGGAGGCGGTATATAGGGGCCCATGGCAGATTAGGGGCCTGGCAGCAGCTATGTGAGGCCCGTTATCTTGCAGCACCCTATGTCAAAAAATTAAACACACCAGCAGTGTGAAGAGACCTGAAAGTGGCACATGGCAGCAGAGTGTGGCGATGGAGACAGCAGCAATGGGAGGCCGTACAGGGACCCATGAGAGACTCTAGACTTGGCAGCAGCATGAGGAGGCGGTATATAGGGGCCCATGGCAGATTAGGGGCCTGGCAGCAGCTATGTGAGGCCCGTAATCTGCCTGCACCCTATGTCAAAAAATTTAACACACCAGCAGTGTGAAGAGACCTGAAAGTGGCACATGGCAGCAGAGTGTGGCGATGGAGACAGCAGCAATGGGAGGCCGTACAGGGACCCATGAGAGACTCTAGACTTGGCAGCAGCATGAGGAGGCGGTATATAGGGGCCCATGGCAGATTAGGGGCCTGGCAGCAGCTATGTGAGGCCCGTAATCTGCCTGCACCCTATGTCAAAAAATTTAACACACCAGCAGTGTGAAGAGACCTGAAAGTGGCACATGGCAGCAGAGTGTGGCGATGGAGACAGCAGCAATGGGAGGCCGTACAGGGACCCATGAGAGACTCTAGACTTGGCAGCAGCATGAGGAGGCGGTTTATAGGGGCCCATGGCAGATTAGGGGCCTGGCAGCAGCTATGTGAGGCCCGTAATCTGCCTGCACCCTATGTCAAAAAATTAAACACACCAGCAGTGTGAAGAGACCTGAAAGTGGCACATGGCAGCAGAGTGTGGCGATGGAGACAGCAGCAATGGGAGGCCGTACAGGGACCCATGAGAGACTCTGGACCTAGCAGCAGCATGAGGAGGCGGTATATAGGGGCCTATGGCAGATTAGGGGCCTGGCAGCAGCTATGTGAGGCCCGTAATCTGCCAGCACCCTATGTCAAAAAATTAAACACACCAGCAGTGTGAGGAGACCTGAAAGTGGCACATGTTTGAGGCATGATTCATGGCGGATTTAGTCAGTTGTGTCAGGAACTGGTGGTTTGAAATCCAGACTAATCCACGCCTGATTCATTTTCACAAACGTGAGTCTCTCCACACTTTGGGTGGACAGTCGTGTCCTCCGCGGAGTTACAATACCTCCTGCCGCACTAAACACGCGCTCCGATGCCACGCTACTGGCCGGGCATGACAGCCTTTCAAGGGCAAATTCAGCTAGTTGGGGCCAAAGGTCAAGTTTCGTTGCCCAGTAGTCAAGGGGATTGTCTACCTCGGTTGGCAGGGTGCTGTCCAAGTAGGCCCAAGCCTGTTGTTTGAGCTCCTGCTCCAGGTCCACCTGATGCTGCTGCTGCTGCTGCGGCTGGTTAGTAGTTTCCTCACTGCGCTGGTGAAGAAAGCTACTCATCATCGACTGCAGACTGAGGCAGCCACTGCTGGTGGAGCTGCCACTGCTCCTACCACCCCACCCCTCCCCTGCTGCCATGCCAGCGGAACGCGAGCGCACAGGGCCCACAGTGTCTGAGGATGGACGTTGGCGCACAAAGGCAGAGACCAACTGACTACATAGGTGGTTTTTATAGTACGTAATTTTGGCCTCCCTCTCAGCAGGTGTGAAAAAGGCCACCATTTTGGACCGGTAGCGAGGGTCCAACAAGGTGGACAGCCAAAAGTCATCCCTCTGTCTGATGGTTATTATTCGGCTGTCGCTACGCAAGCAACCGAGCATGCTATGGGCCATTTGTGCCAAGGAATGCGAGGGACTCCCTGCCTCCATCTCCACAGCATACTGCCACGGTGCGTCTGGGTCCTCTGTCTCCTCCTCCTCCTCCTCTACCAGATGCTCCTGCTCCTCCACTCCTGTCCGCTGAGTGGAAAAACCACCCATTTCACTCAATAATTCCTGAGCACAAATGTCCTCCTCTACCTCCTCCTCTTCTTCCTGTCCTGCCCCCACAGGGGTCATGTGGCGTTGAGATCTGTGCGCCACGTCTACCGCACCCTGACCAGCCATTGTTAACAGCATTTGTTCCAGGACGTGCAACAGAGGAATGACGTCGTTCATCCCATAGTCCTGCCGACTCACGAATAGCGTGGCCTCCTCAAAGGGCCTGAGCAAGCGGCAGGTGTCACGCATGAGCTGCCAATGGCTGACATCTAAGTTACACAGGGGAGTACCTTTATCCGCTTGTAACATCAGGAAATCGGTGATGGCCTTTCGCTGCTCGTAAAGGCGGTCTAACATGTGTAGGGTTGAATTCCACCTTGTTGCAACGTCGCAGATCAGGCGATGCTGTGGAATTCCGTTCTGCCGCTGCAGCTCAATGAGGGTGTTCTTTGCGGTGTAGGAATGGCTGAAATGCATGCACAGTTTACGTGACATTTTAAGGATGTCTTGCAGTGGGATGGTGGATTTTAGGAACCGCTTGACAACCAGATTGAACACGTGAGCCATGCATGGCGCATGGCACAACCTTCCTTGACGCAGAGCAGACACCATGTTCTTTCCGTTGTCAGTCAACATGGTTCCGATTTTTAGTTTGCGCGGAGACAGCCATCTGTCGATTTCTCTGTTCATTACACTCAGCAGTTCCTCCCCTGTGTGACTACGTTCGCCAAGGCATACCAGGTGCAGCACAGCGTGACACCGTTGCGCCCTGCACATGTGATATGCCGGTCGGGTAATGGGACTTGGCACGGGGGTGGCGGCTGAGGACACGGCGGAAAAAGAGGTGGTAGAGGCGGACATGCTTGCTGGACCAAGGACGTGCAAACGTGGAGGCAAAAGCGTCGTGACCTGTCCAAGTTGCTGGTGCGGCTGTGCCGGCACCACGTTCACCCAGTGGGCCGTAAATGACATGTACTGTCCCTGACCGTAGTTACAGCTCCACACGTCGGCGCTGCCGTGCACTTTGGCAGAGACCGACATGCTCAAAGACTGGCCCACCATCTCTTCTACATGTGAATGCAGGGCTGGCACTGCCTTTTGGGCAAAGAAATGACGGCTTGGCACTCTCCACCGCGGCGCGGCACAAGCCATCATTTCTCGGAAAGGTGCTGAGTCCACCAGTTGGAAAGGGAGGGACTGCAGCACCAGCAACTTGGACAGGAGGACGTTCAGCTTTTGCACCGTCGGGTGCGTGCTCGCAAACTGTTGTCTCTTGGATACGGATTCCAAGAAAGACTGTTGACGGAATCCGAGAAGAGGAGTAGCAGGAGAAGGAGCATCTGAACGAGCGGAAGATGCCAATGAGCGACAACTCCCCTCAGCAGAGGTGTTGGAGCCTTGACTGGCTGATAGAGGGCGATTGACGACGTCGGGTGACGGAGCAAGTAACGGAGCGGGTGATGGAGCGGGGGCTGGGGCAGGCAGAACCGCCGTATGTTTATCACGGTTTTCCCAGGCCACCGAATGGTGACGCTGCATATGCTGACGCAACGCTGTAGTCCCAACATGGGCCCCCTGGCCACGCTTGCATTTCTGGCCACATAGTCGACATACGGCTACGTTTACTTCCTCGGGCGGCTTGAGGAAAAATTGCCACACCACCGAGTAGGAAACTTTGCCCCCGCTACTCTTCACTGGCTGACTGCTACTTCCTCCGTACGCAACGGCACCACTACTGGCCGTGGTGGTAGGCTGCAGTGGAGCTGGTGCTCTACTCCGTGGACGTTTGGCTCCACTGACACTGATGCGACCCTGCTGCTGTCTCCTGGGCAACCCACCGACTGTTTTGCTCGCTGCCAAGCTGCCACCCTCTTCTCCTGATGATGCGGAAGAAATTGCCTGATGACGACGAGGCTGCCAAGTGCGATCAACCTCCTCATCATCAAGTAGGGTCTCCGCCTCACTACTAGCCCCCTCGGCTGCGTCTGGGTCAGGAGACAGACCTGTCTCTAGACCGGCTACCGAGCCACTCTCCTCGCCAGTACTTGTTCGCTTGGCTGCTGAAAAGGCCGATGTCTCCCCCCGTTCCTGACCGCCCTCTGTTAGCTCTTCCTCACTGTACAGTGGGGCTGAGCCCACAGCATGCGATACTTCGCTTGGTGAGGGAACAGCAAAGGACAGGGGCAGGTAGAGGACACGTGATTTCAGTGGGCTTGGTCCCGGGCCATGCCAACTAACGGTTGTGTCTGACGTACCCACCGACCGTTGGCTGTAGGTGTCAGAGGTGACCTGGGAAGAGGAAGACGACCGAGCCAACCAATCAATGACGGCAGGGTTGTCGGTGGAGACACGACCGCTGGATGACACCGGGAGCACTGGCCTCTGGCTGCGAATACTGCTGCCTCGACCCCTTCCTCTGCTGCCACGTCTGCTCGCTCCTAAAACATTGCCTCCTCTGCCACTCCTCTGCATGTTGTCTGACATACTATTTAATTCAACGATTAGGTGTCCCTGAGTAACAATTCTCTGGCACTCAGTAACAATTCTGTCTGTCCCTGAGTATGAATTCTGTGGCCCTGAGTAACAATTATGTGTCTGTGCGAGTAACAATTCTGTGTCTGTGCGAGTAACAATTCTGTGTCTGTGCAAGTAACAATTTTGTGTCTGTGCGAGTAACAATTCTCTGGCACTCAGTAACAATTCTGTCTGTCCCTGAGTAACAATTCTCTGGCACTCAGTAACAATTCTGTCTGTCCCTGAGTATGAATTCTGTGGCCCTGAGTAACAATTCTGTGTCTGTGCGAGTAACAATTCTGTGTCTGTGCAAGTAACAATTTTGTGTCTGTGCGAGTAACAATTCTCTGGCACTCAGTAACAATTCTGTCTGTCCCTGAGTAACAATTCTCTGGCACTCAGTAACAATTCTGTCTGTCCCTGAGTAACAATTCTCTGGCACTCAGTAACAATTCTGTCTGTCCCTGAGTATGAATTCTGTGGCCCTGAGTAACAATTCTGTGTCTGTGCGAGTAACAATTCTGTGTCTGTGCAAGTAACAATTTTGTGTCTGTGCGAGTAACAATTCTCTGGCACTCAGTAACAATTCTGTCTGTCCCTGAGTAACAATTCTCTGGCACTCAGTAACAATTCTGTCTGTCCCTGAGTAACAATTCTCTGGCACTCAGTAACAATTCTGTCTATCCCTGAGTATGAATTCTGTGGCCCTGAGTAACAATTCTGTGTCTGTGCGAGTAACAATTCTGTGTCTGTGCAAGTAACAATTTTGTGTCTGTGCGAGTAACAATTCTCTGGCACTCAGTAACAATTCTGTCTGTCCCTGAGTAACAATTCTCTGGCACTCAGTAACAATTCTGTCTGTCCCTGAGTAACAATTCTCTGGCACTCAGTAACAATTCTGTCTATCCCTGAGTATGAATTCTGTGGCCCTGAGTAACAATTCTGTGTCTGTGCGAGTAACAATTCTGTGTCTGTGCAAGTAACAATTTTGTGTCTGTGCGAGTAACAATTCTCTGGCACTCAGTAACAATTCTGTCTGTCCCTGAGTAACAATTCTCTGGCACTCAGTAACAATTCTGTCTGTCCCTGAGTAACAATTCTCTGGCACTCAGTAACAATTCTGTCTGTCCCTGAGTAACAATTCTCTGGCACTCAGTAACAATTCTGTCTGTCCCTGAGTAACAATTCTCTGGCACTCAGTAACAATTCTGTCTGTCCCTGAGTATGAATTCTGTGGCCCTGAGTAACAATTCTGTGTCTGTGCGAGTAACAATTCTGTGTCTGTGCAAGTAACAATTTTGTGTCTGTGCGAGTAACAAATCTCTGGCACTCAGTAACAATTCTGTCTGTCCCTGAGTAACAATTCTCTGGCACTCAGTAACAATTCTGTCTGTCCCTGAGTAACAATTCTCTGGCACTCAGTAACAATTCTGTCTGTCCCTGAGTATGAATTCTGTGGCCCTGAGTAACAATTCTGTGTCTGTGCGAGTAACAATTCTGTGTCTGTGCAAGTAACAATTTTGTGTCTGTGCGAGTAACAATTCTCTGGCACTCAGTAACAATTCTGTCTGTCCCTGAGTAACAATTCTCTGGCACTCAGTAACAATTCTGTCTGTCCCTGAGTAACAATTCTCTGGCACTCAGTAACAATTCTGTCTATCCCTGAGTATGAATTCTGTGGCCCTGAGTAACAATTCTGTGTCTGTGCGAGTAACAATTCTGTGTCTGTGCAAGTAACAATTTTGTGTCTGTGCGAGTAACAATTCTCTGGCACTCAGTAACAATTCTGTCTGTCCCTGAGTAACAATTCTCTGGCACTCAGTAACAATTCTGTCTGTCCCTGAGTAACAATTCTCTGGCACTCAGTAACAATTCTGTCTATCCCTGAGTATGAATTCTGTGGCCCTGAGTAACAATTCTGTGTCTGTGCGAGTAACAATTCTGTGTCTGTGCAAGTAACAATTTTGTGTCTGTGCGAGTAACAATTCTCTGGCACTCAGTAACAATTCTGTCTGTCCCTGAGTAACAATTCTCTGGCACTCAGTAACAATTCTGTCTGTCCCTGAGTAACAATTCTCTGGCACTCAGTAACAATTCTGTCTGTCCCTGAGTAACAATTCTCTGGCACTCAGTAACAATTCTGTCTGTCCCTGAGTAACAATTCTCTGGCACTCAGTAACAATTCTGTCTGTCCCTGAGTATGAATTCTGTGGCCCTGAGTAACAATTCTGTGTCTGTGCGAGTAACAATTCTGTGTCTGTGCAAGTAACAATTTTGTGTCTGTGCGAGTAACAATTCTCTGGCACTCAGTAACAATTCTGTCTGTCCCTGAGTAACAATTCTCTGGCACTCAGTAACAATTCTGTCTGTCCCTGAGTAACAATTCTCTGGCACTCAGTAACAATTCTGTCTGTCCCTGAGTAACAATTCTCTGGCACTCAGTAACAATTCTGTCTGTCCCTGAGTAACAATTCTCTGGCACTCAGTAACAATTCTGTCTGTCCCTGAGTATGAATTCTGTGGCCCTGAGTAACAATTCTGTGTCTGTGCGAGTAACAATTCTGTGTCTGTGCAAGTAACAATTTTGTGTCTGTGCGAGTAACAATTCTCTGGCACTCAGTAACAATTCTGTCTGTCCCTGAGTAACAATTCTCTGGCACTCAGTAACAATTCTGTCTGTCCCTGAGTAACAATTCTCTGGCACTCAGTAACAATTCTGTCTATCCCTGAGTATGAATTCTGTGGCCCTGAGTAACAATTCTGTGTCTGTGCGAGTAACAATTCTGTGTCTGTGCAAGTAACAATTTTGTGTCTGTGCGAGTAACAATTCTCTGGCACTCAGTAACAATTCTGTCTGTCCCTGAGTAACAATTCTCTGGCACTCAGTAACAATTCTGTCTGTCCCTGAGTAACAATTCTCTGGCACTCAGTAACAATTCTGTCTGTCCCTGAGTAACAATTCTCTGGCACTCAGTAACAATTCTGTCTGTCCCTGAGTAACAATTCTCTGGCACTCAGTAACAATTCTGTCTGTCCCTGAGTAACAATTCTCTGGCACTCAGTAACAATTCTGTCTGTCCCTGAGTAACAATTCTCTGGCACTCAGTAACAATTCTGTCTGTCCCTGAGTAACAATTCTCTGGCACTCAGTAACAATTCTGTCTGTCCCTGAGTAACAATTCTGTCTGTCCCTGAGAATGAATTCTGTGGCCCTAAGAATTCTCTGGCACTCAGTAACAATTCTGTCTGTCCCTGAGTAACAATTCTCTGGCACTCAGTAACAATTCTGTCTGTCCCTGAGTAAAAATTCTGTGGCCCTAATAACGTTTCTGTGGCCCTAAGTAACAATTCTCTGGCACTGAGTAACAATTCTGTCTGTCCCTGAGTATGAATTCTGTGGCCCTAACTAGCGTTTCTTTGTCCCTAAATAACGATTCTGTGGCCCTCATTAACAAGTCTGTGTCCCTGAGTAATGGTTCTCTGTCCCTAAGTAACTTCTCTCTGTCCCCAATTCTCGTTTCTGTGGCCCTAACTCTGTCCCTGTCCCTAGTACAGAGCGGTCTGCCTCTGTTCAATGACTGCAGGCAAATGAAGATTTCCAAAATGGCCGCTATATATACCTCGACCATTACACAGTGCTGGCTGGCTGGCTGCTGATTGGCTGATGCGATCACATGTCGTTGAGGAATGCATTATGGGGCAGCGCGCCTTGTCTGCGCGCCTTCCCCGACATCCCCGCTCCGTCGCCGCACATGTCAGCCGCCATTTTCGGAAAAATTTCGATTCGCGCGTCCGAATTAGGCTGTTTTTCGGATTCGGCACGAATCGAAATTTTTCCGATATTCGACTCGAATTCCACTTCGGATACTTCGATTCGCTCATCTCTAGTTACAAGCATTGCTCCTTGTTACATTTTCCCCAAAAAGCAGTAACACGTCTTTTAGAATAAGATGAAGAATTTGTATTTCATGTTAGGTTCACTGAAATGTGTATGTGCCCAAGTCTGTAAAGGTAGGAAAATGATTTGTGAGGAATCAGTTAGTGAGGGATCAGTTATCAATGGCATGGTATATAGAAATAAGTCACTTGCTTCTTCATTTTCAACTTTTAATTACTGTGCAGACCAGAAAATAAATTATCTCTAAAAAACTTGGCCAAGGCCTTGTAAGTATGAAGAGCAGGTCAAAGGTCAGTCACTGATATTAAATTGTGGAAATCATTATGTTTAATTTGGTCATCAGTCTCTGATTTTGTTCTTTGTCCATTTTCTAAAGTATTTCAACACTCAGTTATGTGCAGCATGTGCAGCATTTGAATATGTTTTGATGTCAAATTTAAGCATTTTATGATGATCCAAATGGCAGATTTTTTCCCCTCCCTGTCATAGACAAGGAGATGGGAGGAAATTGGAGTAAGCATGCCCTGGTAACCTAGCAAGGAGGAGGGTTCTGATGGGCCATCACATGTGAGTCAGCCTGGGGGTTCAGGATGGTCATGAGCCCAGAGGGAGAGGACTCAGAGAGTTGAGAAGCATTGAGTTGAGAAGTGCTTGGACTGAGTGTGTTGAGAGCCCAGGGTCATATGCTGCTACTGCCCTGAGGATCAAGGTGAGAGATTACAAGGCTGCTGCTGTGCTATGTACTTTTAGCTGTACTGTGTGTCATCCAGAGATTGACTGCAGGGAATTTTAATAGCAGAGCAATATACTTTAGGGCCGAGCCATCCACAGAGTGACTTTCTTTCCTGCAACTACAGTTGATGGGGGAATCCCTCCCATGGAGCCATGAAGCCATTGTGTTCTCCTGGCTGTGGGGGGAGAGCCATCTCCACTGAGAGAGCACAATGCTTACTGATATAATAGGTGCTAGCAATAATTGCATGTAAAATCCGACAAACTGGTTGTACTCAAGTTGATCGATCGATCAACTTGGGCACATTCAGCCTGCCCATACATGGATACATACACACATAAATCTCAGCAGGTTAAAACATCTATGGTGGGCTTAAGAGGACCATCATAGAATACAGGCTTGAAAGGGAGTTCTAGAGCTGGGGGCTGATTTTTCACAGATTTTTACTTAGAAGCTGCAGCCTAGCTTCAATCCACATCCATCCTGTGAGATCATTTGATGAGGAACCTTCTTCCCCCAGAAGAATATCATTCCCGTGCTGTGAGATTTATGCTAAGGTGACTGTGTTGTTACTTTACTCTCTGAATTACAAATACTCTCTGTGGAGAGTCCCAGGACTTTAGATAAACTCTCCCCTGGCCAGTAGTCAGAGAATGAGACTTGCAGATAGGTTGGTCTCCATTTGGGTTTTTGTCTATTGTGCTGTGGTTTGACATTGTCTGTGCCAGTAGTTGAAACTGTTCCGACTCTGTCTGTATAGAATTAATGTTACTCTTATTTGTGTAACCCAATATACCATTCAAGGCATTTGCCAGTTAATAAAGTGCACTCAACATGTACACGTGTATAATTTTTTTCAGGTCCAAGTACAAGTTGGGTCTTCACTAAGCAGGGCAGGATGACCCAAACAATCCAGTGGCTAAAAAATAAATTACAGATCAGATTGCTTAAGTCTTACTATCCATGAAGTCTCTTTCCAGTCTCGTCCTAAATGTTGCAGTGGCGAGAAACAAAAGTGTGAGGTAGTGTGAAAAAGACCTTAGCCTATCTTGTTTTACTCATCAAAGATCTTTGTTTAGAACATGTAGATGACTTTAGTTGCATAAACTTTGAATTTATGTGAGAAATATAGCACAATATCAGTTTTAGTATTCAGCTATGCCCATACCAATAAAAATGTGTACTATTAAGCCTATTCTCAAAATATAAATTAAATAAACATTAGATACTAAAGGGCCGCAGGAGATAGAGACATACATCTAAATGTTTATGAAAAAATATTAATCTTAAGAAAATGTATAAGCCAAAAGGCTCAGCCTATGACATCGTGCCTATGTAGCCTATATAGATGCACAGGGTCCATAACCACTTCTCTGTTATTATGGGTGGACGTCATATGATGTTCTTCCACTCCTGCATGTCGTGTGCACCATATAGGCCATGCAGAAGCGTGATCTATAACCCTCTGTCTTCACTGGACACAGCAAAACAGAGTTCATTGTACCAGGCTGATGTGCATGGCCCTGTCACCATGTGATCACTGTGACTGATCATAACGATTAAATGTCAGTTGTAGGGGGAGCATGCGCGGCCGGCTCCTGTATGGACGTGGAGTAACACCGCTCCGTCCATAAGCCAGACCCGACGCGGCACACACCGGCTCTGAGGGCCAACAACCCCACAGCACATTAGGGCAGAGGTGTACAACCCTCCCTACCTATGCCACGCCGACGGGAAACCCCGGGACAGCCCGGGAAACTGACTCTCTTCTTCCCTGCAATCCAGGCAGGGATCCAAGATGGCGCCGGCTGTCGGAACGGAGCTGACAAGCAGGGAGAGGATGACAGGGCACAGCACACAGATCCCAGGCTGCAGTATCCACTCTACCCAGGGGACCCTGGTGAGTCTTCTCCTCCCCTGACACCCACATCAGGCAGCCCAGCTAAGTCCAGACCACGGCTGGACACTGACAATATATCCATGTGCCAAACCCTCATCCATCCATCCCCTCAGCATCCCAATGATCTCCCAATAATTGAGTCGTTCCCGGTGTCTGACCAACCTATCTCGGAGATCTGCATGAAAAATATGCTCCTCTCACTAAGGCAGACGCTACATAGCGATTTGACAGCATCGCTAGCCCAAATCACTACCGTGATTCAGAACCATGACCACAGACTGCGCCATATTGAGACACGGATGGGGGAAATCATTACTGCCCACAATGACATAATTGATGCACACGCTGACCATACCTCAGACATCGAACAAATTAACCTAAAGCTGGCGGACCTGGAGGACCGCTCAAGACGCAACAACATCAAATTTAGAGGTATTCCTGAACACATCACCAACGAGGCACTACTACCCTTTATACAACAATACATGAAATCTCTTATACCGTCTCTCTCAGATATAGAGATCGCAATTGACCGCGCTCATAGAATACCCAAGCCGTCTTTCCTGTCAGCATCAATCCCTAGGGATGTTCTGGCGCGGATCCACTTTTACCATATAAAGGAGAAAATAATGTCAGCAGCCAGAAACCCTCCACCACTATCACCATCTTACTCAAATATCAAGTTATACGCAGACCTTTCTAAAACTACACTCCTTAACCGTAAAAAACTGGTTACTATCACCAAAGCCCTGCGGAATCACAGTATCGCATACCAATGGGGATTCCCCACAAAAATAACGGTCAGACACCAGGGAAGAACCTACACTATTAGAAACCTAGAAGCGGGCATTGAATTATTGAAAACGTGGAACATAATACCCACAGACCCCCAACAATCTTCTTCCTGCGAAGCTCGTCAAATGGAAGCAGGCTGAACATAACATTAGTACCTCATCCATCCTCAAACTATATACTTCCGTCACTCATCTCTACAACGTCCCATTATATCAAGATCTGGCGATCGGCCCGATTAAGGAAAATTATTTGGTTACAGAATACTGTTTGGCATGACCCTATAGATGGTCAATGCTTGTTTTCACCCCCCAGTTTTGAAGCTGAAGTAGCATACCATGCTACCCATGTTTCTTGCATTTTTTGCAAGCCTTTTTTAACCGTACCCGCACCCTTCCCTTCATGCACCATCAGTCAAATAGACATATCACCGGTTTCACTACCTCTACCGAATGCATCAAGAATACAGCTTCTGAATCCCCGCATAAGCCAACTTTGCATGACCCAGACCATGACAATCTATCTACTCAAACTATATCCGCTCAACGTAGATCAACGCGTTCAACGCTTTAAATACCAACTCGACCACCTTACACACCGAACAGAAAATATACACTATGATTAACATAACATCTCTAAACGTACGTGGTCTAAATTCCCCTTTCAAAAGATCGATGCTTCAAAAGGAAATTCGGACATCCCTTGCGGACATAATTTTCATATAAGAAACTCACTTCGCAACATCCAAGACCCCCAAACTACAACTGCATCGATTTTCTACCATGTATATGGCCACCAATCCCAAGAAGCATAATGGCGTTCTTACAGCAATTAAGGACACAGTACAATTCAGCCATGTTTCGGAAGTAGCTGACCCCCAAGGTCGCTACCATATTCTGATCTGTAAAATTAATGACACTCTCTACACCCTAGTGAATGTTTATGGTCCAAACAACAATCAGACCCAGTTTCATCGGAAACTCTATAACATCATTTCCTCCAAAAAACAAGGCAGACTCATCATTGGCGGAGACTTTAATATTATCGGCAACCCTCTCCTGGACTCATCCTCTAATCTGTTCGATCCTCAAAACAAAACTTCAACCGTTTCCTGTTCGACCACGATCTTTATGACATCTGGAGGTGTCAACACAGCACCGAAAAAGACTACTCCTATTACTCCCCTGCCCACATGTCCTACTCCAGGATTGATTTCTTTATCACAGATAAGTGGACTTTACAACATGTAACGTCATCCAACATTGGCACCATCACATGGTCAGATCACGCTCCAATCAACATACTCCTGGACGACTCTCACCGTTCAGCGCTTCCTCCCATATGGAGACTGAACTCTACTATATTGAAGAATCCAGAAAATTTAAAACATGTATTAGATGCTCATAACCTATTTTTTGATCTAAATAACACACCTGACATCTCTATAACCACACTTTGGCCCGCCTATAAAGCATATATGCGAGGTATTCTCATACAACTCAACTCTCGAATTAACAAACAGAGATCTAAACAAATCGACCAACTCCTAGCTTCTATAAAACTAAACGAACAACTTAACACACAAAACCCCAACACCACCACTTCTACATCCCTCACCTCGGATAGAAATCAGCTCCGATTCCTCTTACTATACAAATATGACCTTAATCTTCAAAAATCGAAATCACAATTTTACTCCCTAGGAAATAAAGCAAATTCTCTCCTGACAAAAATAATTAAACAAAAACGCCTCAAATCCAAAATTCCCTCTATATTACACCCAAATACCCATACCTCACTCACAAATCCTAAAGACATAGCCGATGCTTTCGCAACCTACTACCAAACCTTATACAACATCAGAGATGATCCAGACACACATCAACCAACAACAGAGTCCATACAAAAAATCTTAATCTCCACTAATTTACCCCAGCTCTCTCCATCACAACTTACCTCCATCTCCACTCCATTCTCTCCCAGGGAAATTGAGGATTCTATAAAAATCCTACCCTTACACAAGTCCCCAGGGAATGATGGCTTTACCAACGAATACTACAAAGCACTTGCTCCTCACCTTACGCCATACCTAGCTACTCTTTTTAACCATGCTGCATCCGCAGGTACATTTCCCAGTGAAATGCTCCAATCCATAATCACCACTATCCCCAAACCTGGCAAGGACCCCCAACTAGTTCAAAATTATAGACCGATCTCACTGCTGAATACAGATATAAAGCTCTACGCCAAATTGGTTGCCCGAAGACTGCTTCCCTACCTGCCGACGCTAATCCACCCAGACCAGGTAGGATTTGTCCCAGGTTGCCAAGCACCCGATGCAACAAGAAGACTCATCTCCCTTATCCACACACTAGAAAATAACAAACAACCCGCTTTACTTCTATCCCTTGATGCTGAAAAAGCATTTGACTGAATACAATGGCACTTTATGACACTTACACTCCAAAAGTTTGGAATCTCGGATTGGATGCTATCGGCAATCCTTGCCCTCTACTCAAACCCATCAGCGAGAGTACTAACCAATGGCACGCTTTCACAGACCTTTCATATCTCCAACGGAACCAGACAAGGCTGTCCCCTATCACCCATAATTTTCACCCTTCTTATTGAACCTTTAGCTTCTAAACTTAGAGAGGACGCAAAGTTCACAGGGATCACCCATCTCAAAAAAGAACACAAAATAAGCTTATTTGCTGATGACATAATATTAATGGTTACAAACCCATACAAATCACTCCAAATGATCCAATCTCATCTCCTACAATACTCAGAAGTATCATACTACAAACTTAACGCGCCCAAATCATCTATCTTAAACCTCAACATATCTACTAAGCTTCAGAAAATACTTAAGCACCGCTTTCCCTTCTCTTGGGAACACCAAAGCATCCCTTATCTAGGCATTAAACTTACCACGTCAAGAGATCAGCTCTATGCCTTAAATCATAAACGGCTACTTGATTCTATCCCACAAGAACTTAAAACCCTACGTACATCCACATTATCGAAGCTAGGGAGAGTGGCCACTCTAAAAATGTGCATACTACCTAAAATTCTTTATACCTTCCGCACACTCCCTATACCCATTCCCAATATTTTCTTCTCCAAGATACAATCAGCTATCTCCAAATTCCTTTGAACTCGAAGAAACCTAGGTGTACAACGAACTTACTTATACGCCCAATCTCTAGAGGAGGAGCAGGTCTCCCACATTTAAAATCATACTATAGCACAGTACTTCTAGATCAACTCTATTTTTGGTGGCATCCAACTAACGAAAAAGCGTGGACTACTATGGAAACACTCCCACACCTTTCGACATCACCACGTGATATCCTGTTCTTACCACAATCCTCCCAACCCAAAATTATACACAAACATCCTTGCGTCCAAGCTTCCATACAAGCCTGGTACAACCTTTTATCAAAGACCTCCTCAGAATCAAAGGCAATCCTCACCCCAATCACAATACCTCATTATATCACTCCCTCTTTGAACCTTCTACAATGGGAAAAGCAAAACATATCTCATATACAAGACCTTTATACAAACCACAAACTAGATTCCTTTCTAACTACTCAACAGAAATTTCACCTTCCTAACAAAGAAATGTTTACTTATTTAAGAATAGCTCACTCCCTAAAAAGGACGAATATCCCTCTTCTCTTGAAAATACCTACAACTACATATCTCTTCCTCACCAAACCACAATACCCTAAGAAAGGAGGAAAAAATCCTCTCCCACCCAATACAACCCCACACATGGGAAAAAACTTTTACTATCACACACAGAGCGTCCAGATGTAGCTCCCACTGGGAATCTTACATAAAAATTTTGCACCAATGGTATCTCACACCTCTCAAACTCGCATTATTTTATCCCCAACATTCACCCGCTTGCTGGAGAAATTGTGGAGAAACAGGTTCAACCCTTCATATTCTTTGGTCCTGCAAATCCCTAAGATCGTTCTGGAACAGTGTGTTTCAACTGATCTCTACCATTGCTGGGGCCCAAGTGGCTCCAGACCCAGCCCTCGCTCTCCTACACATAGGAATCGAAAATTTTAGCATCGCATCCCGTACTATCATCATCCATATATTAGCAGCCGCCAAACTCAATGTCACTAGACTCTGGAATTCTTCCAAAACCCCTTCTCTCTCTACCCTTATAACGGATCTGAACTTTCAGTGCGATATGGAAAGAAGATCAGCCTTTACTAATGACGCCTCTCACCATAAATTTTCCAAACAATGGTCCTTATGGCTACACAACCCCAATTGCTCTATAAAATGATAACATAATCACAAACGAATAACATTACGACCCTATGTCCTAGACTGGTGCTTTCCCCCCCCCCTCCCCCCAACCTCTGCCTCCCCCCTCCCTACCCTGTTCCAACTTATAAAACGTTTCTCCTCTACCTAACGGCTCACACTGAACAAATGACACGTTGATACACTGGCTAATTGTTTATATACCCCTGACCAATTGGTGGGGTTGTATCTCTTATCTCTTACTCCCTCATTTAAGTATGTATATATTCTATGGTGAACCGTACTGATCTTTGTTTTGTATTGTGTAAAATCTTTCAATAAAAATCATTTGAAATAAATGTCAGTTGTAAACAATGGTTTTCAGTCATAGCCATTGTGTACTATTGTAATCTCTGTGAATGGTCACAGTGATCACATGGTACAGAGTGAATCAAAGTGAACCTGTACCATGTGATAGCTATTAAAAACATATAAAATAAGTGAGCACCTTCCAATGTATCTATTCTCAAATTACAGCAGCTGTACACCAAAAGGCACCATATAAGACCTCCAAAACAGATAACAACATAAAAGTGCAGCGCTGTTAAAACCAATAAATAAGTACATACATGAACATATACAAAGGTGCACACAAATATATAAAGTGACACTGTGCGTCTATGTATGTGCCACTAAGATATGTGGACAATATAACGTGAGAAGAACACTGTGTCCAAAACATAAGTCCAGAGTGCAGGCGTGAGCGAGATCTCAAATGATCTTCTGGTATCCAAAAGACACAGATTGTGGATAAGGTGAGACAATTAAAATATAGATTGCGCACTCACCAGATACGTAACCCTTTTGCGCATTTGTATAATATGGTAAGGACATCAAATATCTCATCAAAAGGTCTGGTCAGATCTGGTCATGCCTCCTTCGCTATCCCACGATTTGCACTTAGCCTTCCCATTTAATGGTAACCACTCTGCAGATGTAACTGGCTCCTGCAGGGGCTCAGAGAAAAACAACAGAGGAGGCCAGTAGTGCAATATTGTCTTAGGATATTTATTCCAATCAATAGGTATATATACAGCAAGGAAGCAGATAAATAAATTACTGACCGATTGTAAGTTGCCGCCGGGACCCCTCGTGGTGCCGGCGGTAAGGCGTAAAAACAGCTACAGCCCAACACTGATGCGTTTCGAGCGAGTGCTCTTAGTCATAGGGTATTCTGGCCTAAGACAATATTGCACTACTGGCCTCCTCTGTTGTTTTTCTCTGAGCCCCTGCGGGAGCCAGTTGCATCTGCAGAGTGGTTACCATTAAATGGGAAGGCTAAGTGCAAATCGTGGGATAGCGAAGGAGGCATGACCAGATCTGACCAGACCTTTTGATGAGATATTTGATGTCCTTACCATATTATACAAGTGCGCAAAAGGGTTGCGTATCTGGTGAGTGCGCAATCTGTATTTTAATTGTCTCACCTTATCCACAATCTGTGTCTTTTGGATACCAGAAGATCATTTGAGATCTCGCTCACGCCTGCACTCTGGACTGAACACCTCCCCAGAGCAGTACAGTGTCAGTATGACACTGTACTGCTCTGGTGACAATATGTAAAAAAAAAATAAAAAAAAATAAGAAATAATATTGTAAAAAAATATTTTTTTTCTAACATATTGTCACCAATCAGTATCCTTGATCACCATCACACTAGTCATATGGTGATGCTGTACTGCTGTGTACTGGTGGTGACAGTATGTAAAAAAATAATTGTGAAAAAAAACACATTTTATCTAATTTCTTTAGCTTCCAAAAAAATTGTGACAAAAAATGACAACTTCAAAAAACTCATCATGCATCATACTAAATACCTTGGGGGTATCTACTTTCCAAAAGGGGCTCATTTTGGGGGTATTAGTACAGTCCAAAAATGAAATAGGCCATCAGTACATCAGGACTGGTTAATTTTCAAACATACAGTATATATACTGTATACCATAGTTTGTAGACCAAATAAATAAAGCAGAATACATCTTGGCCTAAATTTAAGAAGAAAGATTATTCATTTGTAAAATGTTATAACAGAGACTAAGAAAAACTTTGATTGTGTGATTTGGCAGAGCCAGAGCCGGTAACATGGAAGTCTCTCCTCTCATTTCTCAAGGAATTTACCCTCTGACATCAATGTAAAGGACACTCCTGCTCCCAATAGCATCAATGTAAGGGGTGGTTTTCCTCCCACTGACACTATTTTGTGGTTAGTGGTTTTAGTGGTAGTTCTCTTCCTCTGCTACACCAGTGTAAATAACACTACATTCCATACTCTGTACTGCTACATTCCTAATTGTATTTTGTATATTATATTTTCCTAACCACTGGTATACTTTATGTTGTATATTTCATTATATTTCATACTTCTAACCACTGCACTTTGTAGTCTATGTTCATTTTTACATATTCTAGACCCGTGTACTTTATACACTTTGCTCTACTTTATATACTCTTGACCACTGCATTCTGCAAGCTGTTCAATGCATTTCATACCTGTTCAATATATTTCATACCCCTTCACTGTCTTTATGGATTATACTTACTTATACAGTATTCTTTGACTGATTTCCTGGTCTTGGGCTCCAAGTTATTTTGGCAAATGGCTACCCAACTTTGTATGCACTCCAGTTCTGTCACTTGTTAAATAAAGGTTGTAATATTTCATGACAGTTCTTTTATGTGTTGCTCTTTAGGGTAGGTTCAGACAAGACAAGCTCTAATTTTAGGTCTATATTACGTGTGCAGAAAAGTCGTATGTAATGAAAGAAAATTATTTTATTTGACCACCTCCAGTGCAGGCCAATTCTGACATTTCTATCATACTTGTAAATCTGCATTTTGTGCTGGAAAATTACTTAGAACCCCCAAGCATTATATATTTTCTTCAGCATAGGCCCTAGAGAATAACATTTTTTACTTTGCAATTTTAAAAAGAATACATGTAGCACTACCCCTGAAGGAGACACTTGTATGTTTTCCATGGGCTCCTCTTGTTTCACCTCACAGCCAGGCACAGTGTATTTCTTAAGCCAAAAACACTCACACACACTTCCACTTGTTGTCTTCAATGACCAGTCTAGGGGAAGTTTTTCTTTTAAATATCACCCAAACCGTCCTATCCAATCCTCCCAATACCTCCTGCTCTCTAGCTCCCTTGTCTACTCCTCTCATGCTCATCTCCAGGACTTCTCCAGAGTCTACCCCATCCTATGGAACTCTCTACCCCAATCTGTTAGACTAGCACTTACTAGCAATCCCTGGAAAACCTATCTCTTCAGGGAAGCCAGTCCACACCCCACAGTTATTACCTCTTGTACCACCATCCCCTCCCTATTAGATTGTAAGGTCCCAGGAACAAGGCCCTCCTTACCCTATTGTGTTGAACTGTATTGTTGCTGTATTGTCTCCCTTTATATTGTAAAGTGCTGAGCTAACTGTTGGTGCTATATAAATCCTGTATTATAATAATAATAAATGTTTCCTTCTCCCAGTTTGCAGCCTGATTTAATCTATAGTGTTACAGGAGTGTCAATATCCCCCAATTCCTCAGAAAATGCAAATACAGCAGTAAAAAAAAGAGTGCATTGTTGTGCACTGCTCACAGTCCTTGTATGCCAGTGGTGATGTTCTTGAACAGAGTAGCTGAAAATCACAACCATTTTTTCAAAAATGTTTGATTTACAGTTTTTAATCCAGAGATTTTACAGATAACATTACGTATTTCTTGTTGCAAAAGGAAAATAGCCTTACCTCATCTCTTAAGACAATGAAACCAACCTTACATTATATATTTCTGCAATTACTTAAGCAATGCTTTTTTTCTGGAATCAGTATCACAAGTCTGTTACCTGCTTTATTGATGTACAGCTTTAAAACATCCCCAAGTTTATCCGGAAATGTTTGTGCTAAGTTGTTTCAAACAGGCATATTCTCCCATGCAGTTTATGGCTTCCTGAATGTACATAAAAATATATTAACTTAAAAAACAAGCCATGAAAAAGTGACAATTTATATGATTTGAAAAGTAAAGCATAATAGACAATAAGATCTCATTTTCTTTCTTCAACTTCAAGGAACATGTATATAGATGACTACATCACCTGGGGGGCAGTTTTTAGAGAAGGAGGTGGGCAGGAGGAGCATGAGCATGATGCAGAAAACTACAAAACAGCATGATGGTATAGACAGTGTAGCTTACAGAGCTTACAGCAGCCCCAAGAATAAAGTATAGTCAGGTAACAGTCCACATCAGCATGTGCATGTCAACCACACAATCAGTAGCATACACTAAAGGCATGCACACACTTTAAAATGTACAGTTGCTGCATATGTAGAACCAGACAGTCTTTTTTGTATGTTGTCATTGAAATTTGGCATTTATACAGGTCAAAGTTTGTGCATTCTAATATTGTCTGGGAGCAGAACAAATATTATGCTAGGATTTCTCCAACCTTAGTACATTCCCTGAGGATGTCATTAAATGGGCATATCGAATAGGAAGTCTGTCAGGCTTCGGTCACTAGGGCCTTTTTTTACCAGTTACTTCAGTACTGAAATTTAAGAGGGTTTCGGGATTCAAGATATCAAAAAAGGCATAATATAGGACAAAAATAGAGTCAAAAGTAGGTCCTAGAAGAGTGACCCCTAAAAATAGATGCTGTTGAACAGAGGAAAGCCAGATAAATTGATGACCCCTTCAGTATGCTGATCTGTGGAGGTAAGGGTTTATTTTCAGTGTTGGGATTTAACCACTTGCCGCCCAGCCACTGTAGATATACGGTGGCAGGGCGGCACTCACAGGCAAAACCACGTTTTAAAACGTGATTCTGCAAAACAGGTAGGGGGCGCACGCGAGGCGCGTGCACACCCTACCTGTCCCGCGGGTGTCATCAGCGGGTCCCAGCCGCCGGGTCACGGCCAGTGATTACCGGCTTTTTGGCCGCGATGAGCTGTGATCACTGACAGATAACACGGCTGCATTGTTTACACACAGCCTTGTTATCTGTCAGTTGCTCAGCTCGTGACAAGCTGCAGAGGGTTTTTCTGCCTCGATCAGCTCCCCCCTCCCTCCCCCCCCCAGCACACACCCCCTCCCCCTAGTAAAACACTCCCCTCACACAGTGAACACTAAAAATGTTAACCCCTTCCTCCCCATTGCCATTAGTACAGTTTCAGTGTTTTTTTTTTCACTGATCACTGTATTGGTGTCACTGGGGATGTCAGTGACCCCAAGTCAGTTCCCCCCGAGTGTCAAAATGTCCGCCACAGTCCTGCAGTCCCGCCATAAGTCGCTGGTTGCCGTCATATGTCGCTGATCGCCGCAATATGTCGCTTATCGCCACCATTATTAGTATAAATAAAATAAAAAATCCCAGTATCTTTCCCGCCATTTGTAAACGCTATAACTTTCACGTAAACCAATTAATTTACACGTATTGGGATTTTTTTTAGCAGAGACATGTCACAGAATGCATTTTGGATGAAATTTGTGACAAAATTTGATTTTTTAATTTTTTTTACTGGACATGTTTTATAGCAAAAAGTCCAAAATATTGTTTTTTTGTCTCAAAATTGTCAGCCTTTTTTTTTATAGCGCAAAAAATTAAAAACGCACAGGTGATCAAATACCACCGAAAGAAAGCTCAATTTGTGGAAAAAAAAGGATGTAAATTTAATTTGGGTGCAGTGTTGCATGACCGCGCAATTGTCAGTTAAAGTAACGCAGCGCCATAACACAAACCTCTTCTGTAACCGCTTCCTTACCACCCTACAGCAGAAATACTGCTACAGGGCGGCATGGGTACGCAAAATCACATATATATATATACGTAATTCGCGCTCCCGTGGTTTTCACACCCCTCCCAGATAGCGTCAGATTGCCCGACAGTACACCAGTCATCACATTTAACCCCTTGATTGCCAGGAGCACGCCCATGTACAATAAACCTCCATTGCTAGTATAGTGTCTGAACGGGTCAATATCTTTGACCAGGTCAGCACTATACCAGCGTTCACATTAGTATAGCGTCCGCAAAAACGCAGCGTTAGCGGGATCAGCCCCTGCACCTGCCAACACCTGCATTAAGCCCCTACGCTTACCCCCCCCCTTCTCCCCCAGCAAATGCAGTGTCAGTAGATCAATGTCACTTGATACATTGCACACAAAACCGCATTGTTCGCAGAATCAGGCCTGATCTCTGTTAGCACTTGTCGGTAAATTTTGATGACTCTCATATGCAGCAGAGTGCCAGTACTAGTGCTGCTCTACCTTTTGGTGAACTGGCGAGTACCAGTGGTCTAGTACATCTTGGTCTTTCACATACCTCCTTCATTTTTGGAGCTGTTTTTCACGGAATATCTGTATGCGTTGATTGTGGATCAAAGCAGTCTATATGCATAACAATTTATCACCGCCAACCCAAATTCAAACCTTGCCAGACCAGTCGCATGGAAACTCATTACGGTTTTCAAATTTAAATTTTTTTTGGGCCTAACCCTCAACATGGGCATTACTTAAAGAAATGAATTGCGGTTGTATTGGTCCGCAGACCCCATTCATCATATGCCGTGTTCTCTGCTGCCATGGCCAGGCATAGATATGAGAGTATAATGTGTTTTATGCATTTCAGCGACAATACACTCTGTCATCCTCGGGGTAACCCTGAATTTGACCGGCTCCACAAAATTCAGCCCCTCGCAAATCACCTTACCCTAAAGTTTGCAGATGTCTATACTCCCCAGCAAAACATTTGCGTTGATGAGTCCCTTATTTTTTTTTCTGGCCGCCTTGCATTCAAACAATTTCTTGTTTCAAGATGTAGAAGACGTATTGACGTCACTACGCTCGGCGTCTTCATAGGGTGCGGCGCCCACGAGGTGGGAAGGAACGGCGGTGTCACAGCTCCTTGCTAGGAAGGCACGAGGCCCTCTGAAAAACTACCATAAGGCTACTATTACAGCGGTTCGCAAACGGCAATCCCCTAGGGGAACATACCTTCCACCGGTGGCAAGTTATTTAAGCTTACAGCTGTTTAGATTTATAGAGCATATATGGAGTTAAGAAGGCATGTCATACGGGCCTAATTTACCTTGTATACTCGGGGAATTTTTTGGAAATCCTCTTCAGAGGACAATATATATATATATATATATATATATACACGCTAACCTATTTAGGCATTGTATGCTGTGACATAGCCATATCCTAATGAAACCGCATCAATTTTCTCAGATTGAGTAATTTTTGGAAACCCTTCATTGGGTATATAGACTCAGGTACTCACGGCCTGCTACATACATATTATATGTGTTTGGAATCTACGTACTGTGACTACCTGGCTCCCCACCCCCATATGCACCTCTGAACAAGCATCAAGGACCTGATCTTATTTCAAGTCGACGGGAGTCTTCTTGATCTTTATTGATGGTAATATACCCATGTTGTGTTCCTTGTTTTCAGGGTTTACTTGATGCCTGTGATCTATACATTTATTTCTATATATATCCCCAGAATCATCTGGTATTGTGGACTTTGTTTCACTTGGGGTGGCTACCCAGGAAGTCCCTACATTTGAGAAGTGGGTATGACAGTCTCACAACTGAGAAGGTAATAGAAGTGTCCATTAATTACTGTAGAGGGAGGCTTGGTGAGGCTTGGATGCGATTCAGCTCCTATATTTTCATACATACACTGTGTATTTTTGTGTTCCAGCTTCCACATACCAGGAGGCTCCTGACGTATATTGGGAACATATCTGCTGAATACATGGCTCACTCTAATATAAGCTGGAAATTTATGGAAATCTAGGAGAATTACCTCACCATTATTCTATATTGCCTTATATGGTGCTCTACTTGCTATAATGACCCTATAATGAAGATGCCAAGTGCATTTTAACATGATTTTATTTGTTTGACATGTTCACCGTGCTCATGTTTAACCTCCTTATGATCTATGTGATCAAATAAAGTATTGTCTGAATTTTTTTGAATTCATATTACTCCGTGTGGATCATTTAGTAACCTTCTTTTTTCAGGTAGGAGTGCTCTCGTCACACTACCATATTGTTTAGTATGCATTTTCTGGGTTTATGGATCCACACTTATATAAGTGAGTCGGAGATATGACAATGACACCAGTTATTCGTGTCATTTTAGGTGGCCTGTTTCTGCTCTATTTTTGTGTCAAGATGTAGAAGACCTGTGAGAGGACAACAGGCTATACTTATAAGTTTTGGATTTACGAGGGAAAAGATAGTCACGTGGAGCCCCCCCGGATGCCCAGACTACATGGGGAGCAGTTTGGGACTTGGTGTCATCATTTCTCCATACGGGGTACCACTTATACGTGGACAATTTTTATTCAAGCGTGCCACTATTTAGACATTTATTCAATCTTGGAACTGGCACTTGTGGCAAAGTGTGACCTAATGTGTGCCCACCATTAGAAGTGGGTGGATGCAGGGCGGTATATTCTAATGGTGGGCATACCACACACTTTTTCTGGCAGAGATTTCTTCTCATTTTTTTATTCATTCCACAGGCTGCATACAAAAAAAAAAGAACATAGCATATATACCCAACAAGGACCAGCGACGTACTGGTACATCACTGGATTTGAATGGTTATACCAGGATGATGCCTACAGCTGCAGGCATCATCCTGGTATCGTTTTTTTCAGCCGGTGATCGGCTTTCATGTAAAAGCAACCCTAGTGGCTAATTATCTGCAAGATTGCTTTTACAAGCAGTGGAAGATTATGTCCCCCCTCCCCCGCTGCCTTCCACGGCCTTCTCGGGCAGTTTTGTGCCATCGGGGGAACCTGAGAATGCAGCCGGTGTTTCTGCCAGCTGACCATAGAGCTGATTGGACACCAGAATGATGCCAATCATCTCTATAGTCTAAGAATTCGGAAGCTACAAGCATTTCATCACTTCAGTTTTACAGGATATAAACAGCGCCATTTGTAAATTGGGAAAGCATCTGATCACACCGATTTTGGTTGGATTAGATAATGTAAGAGCAGAGGAGATATCTAGAGTCTGATAGACCCCATATTTCTTAAAAAAGAATATATGACAATGCCCATTGAAGTTATAGGGGTTATTTACATTCCCTGTTATAGCATTAAAAGTGATTAAAAAAAAAAAAATGAAAGGTACAATGAAAAAATAATAAAAAAATCAAAATAACTATAAATAAAAAAAAATAAATAAAAAAAAAAAATTGCCCCTCCCATGTGCGCACACCTGTGTGCACAAGCCTTGACTCTGTGCCGTTATGTAAACAGTGGTTGAACCATGCATGTGAGGTATTGCCGTGAACATCAGATCAAGGGCAGTAATTCTAACACTAGACCTCCTCTGTAAATCTAAAATGGTGGCTTTTAAAGGCTATTAAAGAGCTGCCTATGGATATTAAAAATGTTTGCAGTTTGTCGCCATTGAACGTGGCATGCGCAGTTTTAAAGCATGTCATGTTTGGTATCTATTTACTCGGCATACCATTATCTTTTATATTTTAACAAATAATTGGCCAATATATTGTGTTTTTGTGCATTAAAAGTAAAAAAAGTGTATTTTTTTTTAAAAAAATTGCATTTGAAAAATCGCTGCGTGAGTACTATGTGCCATAAAAAATTGTAGTACCCACCATTTTATTCACTAGGGTGCCTGCTTTAAAAAAATATATAATGTTTGGGGGTTTAAATTAATTTCCTAGCAAAAAATACTGATTGTTTTCATGTGAACAAAAAGGCTTGGTCTTCAGGTGGTTAGAAGAGTGAATGAAGTGTGGCATAAACGTCTAATGCTGGGCATAAAACGCCCCCACCCCCCAAAATGACCCCTTTTTGGAAAGTAGTCACCCCAAACTATTTGCTGAGAGGAATGTTGAATCAATAGAAGAATTTATTTTTTTATCACAAGTTTTTGGAAAATGACAAAAATATATATTTTTTTTTTTTACACAAAATTGTCACTTAAATTATTTACTGCTCACACATGCCATGGTTATATGTGGAATTACTCCCCAAAATACATTTTGCTACTTCTTCTGAGTATGGGGGTACCACATGTGAGAGACGTTTTGGCAGTCTAGCCAAGTACAGGACCCCAAAATCCAATAAGCACCTTCAGGCTTTTAAAGGGCTTTATTTCCTCATTACACTTCCAGACTACCTATCACAGTTTCGGAGGCCCTGAAATGCCAGGATAGCACCTAACCCCCCCAAATTACCCCTTTTTGGAAAGTAGACACCCCAAGGAATTTGATAAGAGGCACGGTAAGTATTTTTCAGATCTCATTTGTTGCCACAAGTTTTTGGAAAATGAAGAAAAAAACCAAAAACATATTTTTTCTGTTCTTTTTTTATATTTCAAAACCTTGTGAGAAAAAATGAGATCTGCAAAATACTCACCATGCCTCTTTTTAAATTCCTTGGGGTGTCTACTTTCCAGAAAGGGGTCATTTGGGGGGGTTTGGGGCTATCCTGGCATGTCAGGGCCTTCGAAACTGTGATAGGTAGTGAGGAAGTGTAATGAGGAAGTTACGCACCTTCAGGCTTTCAAAGTGGTCATTGGATTTTAGGCTCCTGTATGTGGCTAGGCTCCCAAAAAGTCTCACACATGTGGTATCCCCATACTCAGTAGAAGTAGCAGAATGTATTTTGGGGTGTAATTCCACATATACCTATGGCTTGTGCGAGAAAGAAATCATTTAAATGACAACTTCGTGTAAAAAAAAAAAGAAAAAAAAAGTTTTTGTCATTTTCCAGAAACTTGTGGAAAAAAATAAATCTTCCATGGACTCAATATGCCTCTCAGCAGATAGCTTAGGGTGTCTAATTTCCGAAAAGGGGTCATTTGAGGGTATTTGTACTATTCTGGTATTTTAGCACCTCAAGAAATGTCATGGGCAGTCAGAAAGTAAAAGCTGTGTAAATTCCATTATCTATACCATAGTTTGTAGACGCTATAACTTTCACAAAAAGCAATCAATATACACTTATTGGGATTTTTTTAACCAAAAACATGTAGCAGAATACATTTTGGCCTAAATATATGACGAAATTTTAGTTTTTTTTTAGATATTTTTTATGATCAAAATGAGAAAATATTGTTTTTTTCAAAAAAATGTTTTTTCTTCAAAACTTTTTCTGGTTATAGCGCCAAAAATAAAAAGTGCACAGGTGATCAAATACCACCAAAAGAATGCTCTATTTGTGTTAAAAAAATGACATAAATTTCATTTATGTACAATATTGCATGACCGCGCAATTGTCCGTTAAACTAGCGCAGCGCTGTATAGCAAAAAAATAAAAAAATAAATTTATAACCAACTTTGAGTTTACTATATATTTTTTATAGCTGAAAGTAAAAAATATTGTTTTTCTTCAAAATATTTGGTCTTTTTTTGTTTATAGCGTAAAAAATAAAAAGCGCACAGGTGGTCAAATACCACCGAAAGAAAGCTCTATTTGTGTGAAAAAAAGGACGTAAATTTCGTTTAGGTGCAGCATTGCATGACCCTACAATTATCAGTTGAATCAGCGCCGAGTAGCAAAAATAGGCCTGGTCATTAAGGGGGGCAAATCCTCTGGAGCTCAAGTGGTTAAAAACTCTGTCATGAGAGAAATATGGTATCTACTGCTACTAGTTGCCTTATTGTTATTCTGACTCACTAGTTTGAATATGACACACCTGAAATAAGTATTTAGATCAGGAAAATCAAAGTGAAGTCATAAGTCCCTGTCTGCATGTTTTATTAACCACTTGTCTACCGGGCACTTATACCCCCTTCTTTACCAGGCCAATTTTCAGCTTTCAGCGCTGTCGCACTTTGATTGACAATTGCGTGGTCATGCAGCATTGTACTCATATGAAATTTTTAGCATTTTTTTCTCACAAATAGAGCTTTATTTTGGTGGTATTTAATCGCCACTGGGTGCTTTACTTTTTGCGCTATAAACAACAAAATTGCAAAAAAATTTGAAAAAAAAAATGTTTCTTTGTTTCTATTATAAAATTTTTCAAACAGGTAATTTTTCTCCTTCACTGATGTGCGTTGATGAGGCAGCACTGATGGGCACTGATAGGCAGCACTGAAGGGCACTGATAGACGGCACTGATAGGCAGCACTAATGAGGTGGAACGGATAGGCGACACTGATAGGCAGCACTAATGAGGTGTCACGGAAAAGTGGCACTGATATGCGGCACTGATTGGTGGCACTGATAGGCGACACTGATAATGGGTACTGATAGACAGCACTGATAGGTGGCACTGACTGGCATCACTGCTGGGCACTGACTGGCACAACCGCTGGGCACTGACTGGTGGCACTGACTGGCAGCACTGCTGGGCTGCACTGATGGGCACTGGTGGGTGGCACTGGTGGGCACAGTTGGGTGGGCACAGGTGGGTGGTACTACTGGGCACAGGTAGGTGGCACTTCTGGGCACAGGTGGTGACACTGCTGGGTGGCACAGGTGGGGGCACTGCTGGGCACAGGTGGGCGCACTGCTGGGCACAGGTGGGTGTAACTTGTGGGTGGCACTGCTGGGCACCGATCATCAGGGCATTGATGATCAGTGCCCTGATGATCGGTGCTGATCCCTGCTCTGACAACTTCTCAGCAGTACTTTCCTCACGATCTCACAGCGCAAGGAAAGTCCAGCTGAGAACCGTCAATTGCATTTCCCTGTGATCAGCGTGTCATTGGACACAGCTGATCACGTGGTAAAAGGCCTCTGTGATTGGCCTTTTACCACATCACGTGATCAGCTGTGTCCGTAGGAGACACCCTGCCTAGCATAGAAGACTAGCACAGTGAAAGG
The DNA here is from genome assembly GCF_062004578.1 of Staurois parvus. NCBI lineage: Eukaryota > Metazoa > Chordata > Amphibia > Anura > Ranidae > Staurois > Staurois parvus. The sequence goes on along the minus strand of NW_028318168.1, from coordinate 1,444,475 downwards.
CCTGGACAAGCAGTTTTATCCAAAGCAGCAGGATTTAAGGGACAGTGTTAGTACCGCAACACCCCGAGGGCCTACAAGGGAAAGGTTGCCAGATGTGTCACAGTGTCACAGCTAACCTAAATCTCTTGCTCTGGGACACTTCAGCCAGGTGGTCTGGTAATTTCTTACAAAGTGTTGGGACTTTGTGAGTCTCATTCAGAGCACATAGAGCTCCTAAGAAAGGAACCTTTGCTACTGATCTTCAAGAGGCTGCTTATTCCGGAGGGAGTACAGTCCAGGATCTGCATATTTTTGTGTATATAGAGAAGAAAGGTTGTCCTCAAGTTGTTCTTTCAAGTCAAGTTGGCCATCCCATACTCCCTTATCCCTATCCAAGTTGTGTTCCCCCTCAATAAAAAAACAAAAACAAGCGCATGGAGCCAGTGGAAAATGCATATTGTCTGGTATTGCAGGAGTAGGGGGACCCAAAAATCCAGTTACTTCTAAGGAGTTAGCGCTATAGTAATATAATGCAACTTATGGGAAACCAGGGAATGTTCATAACATTTTCTAAAGTGCAATAACCCACACTCTCTATTTCCTTCCTGAACTAAATTATAGTAGAAATCTTGCCAACCAAACTGTTATAAGCGATGCAAGTCACTGTTTTAAGGTAAATAACCATTCAAAAGTATTAAAAACACTAATAAAAAAGTTTTCCAATTTGCAGGAAAACAGATGAAAAAGACATGATAACTACAACTTCGGCGCTCTATAATTATGATCCCAAATTGTAAGCTGTGGTTCTTAGTTTTATTAAAAATTGCTAGTCCAGGGACCTCAGCTGAAAACTTTTCTTTTAATTTACTTTAACTGTTACGACATAGTTAAGAAGGTTTAGAAAAAGAACCTGTACTTCTCCATTCCAACAATGGTGATCCAGAGAAGTTTAAACACTCCATCTTATTAGAAATAGCTTTTCATCTCCTAAATAGGCTTCTAATTGAGGTGGTGAAAGATAAAAATGCATTATGTTAGAGAAGGACTATTCTATTGTAATTAAAGTCTTTTGAACTGAACAAAAAAGCAGCCTATATACAAAATATAACTTATTAAGACGTAGGAGCAATCCAAAATTAGAGTTCTCCAGCTGGCTCTTTGTGATTAAAGTAGTCACATATAACAAGTTATATAACAGCAGTACATACATTAAAATTATATTTCAATGAACAATGAACAACTAGAAATGTTGCTTATGCGTGAAATAGCATTTCAGCGGTTAACCTGCTTTGAAAGTACTAAAAGCTGTAATTAAATAACTTTTGTTTTCAAAATAAAAGTAATTCATTTTTATCTTTTGTCAGTAGAGACTGGCAGAGACAGTGGTATATACCTCGGAATGATCTTTCCTCATGTTAATTCTGTTCATAACAGAGAACTTCATTATCCCATTCTAGTGATTTAACTCTGCTTGTCAAACACTGTACGTGTTAAATCACTGGGATTAATAAAACCATAGCTATAGCTTTATTGCTTCTGCAGAAGCCTATCTTTATGTCATGATTTGTTAAGAAAACTCATGCTCTTTCTCTAATTTAGTATCAAAACAAAACACACCTCCTAATTGCCATTATGCGATTATTATGCACTGAACATCCTAGTGCAAAGATTACTTTTCCTGCTATAGAGGTAGCATTGTGATTTTTTGTGGGTTTGCAACCTGCCATTCTTCAAATGCTGAGCCATAAGCAATTCATCAAAAATGCATAATGCAAACAAGTTCTGCCATTCCCTACTTCATCAGCATGCACAGGGTATAACGCTTGTGCATTGTAGATGGAGAATAAAACCATTTTGCACCATGTCATATTTCATTTACTGATGCTTTCATCCCATAATATTTTCTTTAATTTTGTTTCTTTTCAAAAGCTCATACATCAGACACTATTTTTAGAGGAGGACAGTGTTGCCAAGCCAGATGAAAGTATAGTTACTATTTCTGCTCAGAGCCCAAAGATGCATTGTACATTCAAAATCAATGTAGACACGGCTAATGTTTCTAATATAAACAACAGATGCAACAGATGCAAAAATTGTAATTATCTAATTTTTTTCAGGGAAATACTGAGAAGTGTTGGCTTTCCAGCACTGTTCTACCATATGCTATGTATTTTTTGCACCACTGCTTATATATGTAGTATATATTCACAACATAAAAAGAACAATAATAATAGTAATACTAACAATAATATAATATAATATTATATTATACAATGTTTTAACACTTATTTGACTTTAACTTATAATCGATTTCCTACTGTGCAATAATACAACTAAATATGTTTGAATTAATATACTGCTGCAATTAACCAACACCAATCAATCAATTTTCAGTTAAATGTATTAAACTTTGGAAAAGAAGACAGCTGACCAATTGCTATAAATCACTGCATTTTTTAGAGAGATTTTATTGGTGGGTTAGCAGTTCCAGGAAAAGGTTTTAAAACCTAAAATTAACTGTTAAGAGTGAAGTTTATTTTAATTATCTCAACATTATATGGGAGCACTTGTGCCCAAGCCATAGTATGTACATAGGGGTTGGCTTACTAAAGGCAACTAGACTCTTCACTTTGCAAGGGAATTTTAGCTGTAAATTTGGTCAAATTTCACTTTGCAAAGAATATCCAATTTTGTAAAAGAACAAAAAACTGTATTTTTGTTTGCATGTGTTTGGATTTTGCTGCATTTTTGCCACGTTTTCCCCATATCACTTTCAGAGATTTTCAGTGGACTATTCATGCGACCTTGATAAGACTTTAATGCAACTTTAGAAGTTCTCAAGCCTGGGTTCACAGAAATGCATGACAAGGGAAATCACATTATATTTTGAATTCAGTGGGATTTCAGACCCATAGACTTCACATCCTTCCTTCGATTGATTGATTGATCAATCCTTCCTTCCTTTGATCAATTGATTGACCCTTCCTTCAACTGATTAACCTGTCCTTCGACCAATCGACCCTTCCTTTGACTAATTGATCGTCCCTTCCTTCAACCAATCTATCCTTCTTTCAAACAGTCAATCGACCCTTCCTTCAGCCAATCGATCAACACTTCCTTTGACCGATCAATTGACCCTTCCTTTGACTGATCAATCAACCCTTCCTTCGATAGATTGATTGACCCTTCCTTTGACCGATTGACCCTTCCTTCAACCGATTGACCCTTTCTGTGACCAATCTATCGACCCTTCTTTCGACTGATTGGAAAGAAAGATTGATCAATTTAAGGGCTGATTGATAGATAGAAGGAAGGAATAATTGATTGATCAAAGAAAGGGTCAACCCTTCCTTTTTATGAACCAAAGGAAGGGTCAGTCGATCAAAGAAAGGGTCAATTGATCAAAGGAAAGATTGTTCGATCGAAAGAAGGGTTGATTGATTGATCAAACGAAGAATTGATCAATAAAAAAAAATTTTTGTTTGAAGGGTGAGTTGATTGGCTAAAGGAAGGGTTGATCCTTTGAAGGAAGGGTCGGTTTGAAGGAAGGCTCCAAAATTGCAGCTATATCAAAATTCATGTATGAAGTATGACCAGGGAGGAGAGGTGAGAGTTAAAAAAAAAACATTGAATCCATCAAAGTTGTATAGGAATGCTTCTTATCTATACTGACGTGACTTCTGTGAGATAACATAGAAGTCTATGGGGCTCAAATTGCACTAAAGTCCACCAGGAACTTTTTTTCAAAATTGTATTGTGCTGAGTTGATTAGAAGGGTACCATTAAATATAATGTGATTTCCTTTGTAGTGCAAATCTGTAAACTGAGGCTTGAGAACTTACCACAAGTGCGTTGCATTTTTTTTGGGAGGGGGCTTCATGTATTTTTGATGCAGTTTCCAATAATGTCAATGCAGTGATGAGTTTTTGGTGCTTTTCTTAACTGTACCAAACATGCACCAAAACTGCAGCAAGCAGCATTTTTTTTACCACAACTGAAGTGCAAAGGACATGTGTGATGAGGTACATAGAATTTAAAGGGATGCAGTTTTCTTCCGCTATTTTTACCTGAAAAACGGACAAAAAGCAGATCAGTGTGAAAGCAGCCTTATTCTCACAGATCACACAAAGCCTAAGTTCACACATATGCGGGTTAAGGAACACATATTAATGAGATCTGAAAATGCAGCACAGTTTTTGGCGCATGAAACTACATAGTGTCGAAGCACCATGTGGTTCCATACGGTCACATTTTTTAAAAAAAGGACAGAGAATTTTTCCCTGGGTTTTACACAAGTACAGCAGAACAAATGAATGGGCTGCTGTGCTCATGCAAACGTGATCCACATAAGTGTGGCCCAAGGCTTATGTTGGTTTTTAACAGTTTAGAAACTCCTGCTGTTTATTTACATTAGAGAACTGGCAGGCTGGTAAGATATTTCTAATATAGAAAATAGATGTCAGCGCTTTTGTTGCAAAGAAGAATGTTCCCACAATGCCTGTAGCTAAATAAGTCAGTCAAGGCATGTTTTAACCACTTGAGCTCCAGAGGATTTACCCCCCTTAATGACCAGGCCTCTTTTTGCTACTCGGCGCTGCACTAATTCAACTGATAATTGTGCTGTCATGCAATGCTGCACCCAAACAAAATTTACGTCCTTTTTTTCACACAAATAGAGATTTCTTTCGGTGGTATTTGATCACCTGTGCGCTTTTTATTTTTCACGCTATAAACAAAAAAAAGCCAACAATTTTGAAGAAAAACAATATTTTTTACTTTCAGCTATAAAAAATATATAGTAAACTCAAAGTTGGTTATAAATTTAGGCCAAAATGTATTCTGCTACATGTTTTTGGTAAAAAAAATCCCAATGAGTGTATATTGATTGCTTTGTGTGGAAGTTATAGCGTCTACAAACTATGGTATAAATACTGCAATTTACGCCATTTTTCTGCTATACAGCGCTGCGCTAGTTTAACGGACAATTGTATGGTCATGCAATATGGTACATAAATGAAATTTACATCCTTTTTTTCCCCACAAATTGAGCTTTCTTTTGGTGGTATTTGATTGCCTGTGTGGTTTTTATTTTTTGCGCTATAAATAAAAAGGCTGACAATTTTGAGGAAAAAAAAACAATATTTTGGACTTTTTGCTATAAAACATTTCCAGTAAAAAAAAATGCAAAAATCAAATTTAGTCATAAATTTCTGCCAAAATGCATTCTGCGACATGTCTTTGCTAACCCAAAAAGCCAATACGTGTAAATTAATTGGTTTACTTGAAAGTTATAGCGTTTACAAATGGCGGGAAAGATACTGGGATTTTTAGTTTTTTTTATACTAATAATGGCGGCGATCAACGAATTATGGCAGCGATCAGTGACTTATGGCAGCGACCAGCGACTTATGGCAGGACTGCGGGACTGCGGCGGACATTCTGACATTGGGGGGTACTGACTTGAGGTCACTGACATCCCCAAAAACACTAATACAGTGATCAGTGCAAAAAAAAAAAACACTGACACTGTACTAATGGCACTGGGGAGGAAGGGGTTAACTTTATTTTGCAGGGAAGGGTTATCTGTGTGAGGGGGAGTGTTTTACTAGGGGGCGGGGGTGTGTACTGGACAGGACAAGGCTGATCGAGAAAGTGAAACTATTCTTTCTCGATCAGCTCATCCTCGAGCTGAGAAGGAAGTGACAGACAGCACAGCTACTGCAGCTCTGCTGTCTGTCACTGTTTGCCGCCGATCGCGGGAAACAGCCGGTAAAGACGGCTGTGACCCAGCGACTGACATCCGGTGATTGGCGGGACAGATAGGGCGGCGGTGTGCCTCGCGCTCCCCCTATCTGTTTACAAAACACGCGTTTTAAAACGTGGTTTTGCCTGCCAGTGCCGCCCTGCCGCCGTATTTCTACAGTGGCAGGGCAGCAAGTGGTTAAAGCTACTTGTTTAACCACTTCAAAACCGGGCACTTATACCCCCTTCCTGCCCTGGCCAATCTTCGGCTTTCAGCACTGTTGCACTTTGAATGACAATTGCGCGGTCATGCAACACTGTACTCATGTGACATTTTTATCATTTTTTTCACACAAATAGAGCTTTCTTTTGGTGGTATTTAATCACCACTGAGTTTTTTATTTTTTGCTTAATAAAACAAAAACACCTGAAATTTGAAAAAAAACACACTTTTCTTCATTTCAGTTATAAAATTCTGCAAATGTTTTTCTCAAATTTTTTTCAAATGTGCCAATTTTTTTTAATTTTTAAATTAAATTTTTTATTTTTTTGCAAATATTTTTCTAAAAAATTTTTCAAATGTGCCATTGTTTTTAAATGTTTTAATTACATTTTTATTTTTTTTTACTATTTTATATTTCAGCACACTATGACCAAAGCAATACAATGCTACCGTAGTAACATTGAACTACTCTGGGCAAGTGATTGGGATTTTTTTTTTTAACACATTATGATTGCTAATACCAATGTATTTCATTGATATTTGCAACCATTGTTACTGAATGAAACTGATTCATTCAGTCTTTTGTTGTGATTAGCTGTGATTGGGCAAAGCTGATCACATGATACAGATAGGCTGTGATTGGCCCTGTCTGTATCATATGACCTCCTTGACCAGTCACAGCTTACAACACAATTATATACAATGATTGGTATGACAAGAAGCCATCCATTGCATACTATTGACATGTGATCTGCTGTGATTGGTCACAACAGTCACATGGCACTGGCAATGGGCCAGTGTAGCGATATGTTATTGGCTGTGTCCAGTGGACACAGCCGGTGACAAATCGTGCCACTGTGAGGCCCCGTGGTCGCGTGTCAGCACGTTTTGACAGGACCTTATATGACGCCAAGTCACAACGGCGAGTGCTCCACCCAGCCATCAATCTGCTATAGGCCAGGCAGGAACATGTTAATTTAGCACTTTAGTGTGCATAGTCTGGGCACTTTAAATAAAAGATTATGTAGTAAAATAGAGAGCAGTACCTGGATCACGTGCAGTGCAGAGTGAAACTTACACATTTTAATCATACTTAAAATAGCTACTGTACCTAAAGGTTTTTTCCTAGTTTTTGTCAAAGTGGGAAAGGGTTAGAATGTCTTTCAGGTTATGGTATGTTGTATTTGTGTTCCTGTTCAGAGACTTAGTTAGTTCTTGTTGACGTGATTGTTGTCACTGGCAATGAAACGAATGGGGAACTTTCCACTGGGGTCAACTGATCCATTGACAGCTGCAATCAGCAGAGTAATTCTCATTTTTTCTACTTCTCTACTTCCTGTTATACCTAAGCAGGTAGGAAGTTGGGGATAACAACATCAATGGGGACACATTAAGAAATACAAATTTTACATTATTTCTACCCCTTCTCCACTCTATAAAAATTTAAAACATAAGTGGAGATAAAATGTAAATTACTTAGACAAGGACATAAATACACAATTCAGCTATAAAAAAATGACCTAAGAAAAAAATAATTACCCCACTGTAAGCAATACAGATTAGTCAAGGCAGTGACTGGATATAAGGGGGCAGCAGATAACAGAAGAAGTCTTTTACCAATCAGCTGACTCCATGTGCTAGGCCCCTTTTACACAAGTAGACCGATGGGGTCCTCCTGTCTGTTTTTCAGGTGATCCATCCATAGACTTCTATGGCCGGCATCCGATCCAATCCTCTACGCCAAGAACAAACGGATGGTGATCCGTTCCCCATCCGTCCCAGGCAGTCCATTTCCATCCGACCATCCCATAGAAATCAGCGGGCAAAGTCTGTGTACCCTCTGCAGCAGCAGAGAGGACAGGGACCTGTCTAGAGCTTGCTCAGAGGGGATCAGTAGAGAGATACCCCGCTGAGCAGGTGGATCACACTGATGGATCTGCCCCATCTGAAAGGGGCCTTAGAGTCATGGAACTTTGAAATGCAGAAATGCCTGTTTAGCTAGCAGTTCAACTCTTTACCACTCCATGTGCCGGTTTGAACCACATCCAATCCGCATAACATGAAATAACATTACTTCCTAAGGTACCTATTCACATACATCCAGAGCACTGGCAGTGCAGACTGAAAAAGAGTCATACCCGATTTTTGAGCAGTGCAGTCCAGTTCAGGTGTGAATTACAGGATCATTGACCTCTATAGGAACCTCTTCTGAATCACATGTCATGAATTTGTGAACACAATTTCACACTGGTTTTCTCTTTTCAAATCCTGATCTGAACTGGACCTGAACCGCTGAATGACTGACTTTCAATTCTCACTGAAACCAGAGCTGTCAAGCTGCACTGCACATATGTGAATCGGCGCTAAAAGGTGGTGTGCAAGGGATAGCCAGAAGCTAGTACAAGTTATACCTTGAACTGTACAAAGATTAACTAAGGTACTATTTAAATAGAGGGTAAGGGGCTTTTTGTATTTTCCTGCACTTACACAACTGAGTTGACTTACTGAATGAATGAATAAAATTGCAAACAAACATCCAGTTTTATTTTTCCCCCATCCACATTACTGTGTATTCAAATGAACACAGCTTCAGCTTACTCACTAAAATAAGTGACAATTCACTATGCTAAATGAATATATCAAACTCCTTTAGTATATTTTAATATTTTTACATTTTACTCACTGCTTTTCACTGAATGTTATTTTTGTGGCTGAGGAAGCATTTTGACAGCTCAAACTTTTAACTTAAATTAGGCATTTTGAGAGTAAACTTGGAATGTATAAATGCAAGGACAAAATAGGACACAATAAACTATTTTTTTTAACACAACATTCAATTCATATGACACATTTCTAGGTCTAAATGCTATTTTTACTATTCAAATTTAATATATACACCTTATTCCATTTAAATGTTGCTGATTTAGTTTTTATTCTTTGAACAAAATGAACTGTAATTTTCAATCAAACTATTAATTTTCACTGGCAGAATCTAAAATGACACAGCTTAAAATACCATAATTCAATATTATACATTTTGAGCATGCTTTGTAAAGGATTTCTGTTTTTATGTGGGGACCTTATCATAGCAAATGACCCAAATACTGTATAAATTCAGCTTAAATACTGAAGGGACTCTCCACATTCTCTTCAAAAAAACTTCATGGCGAAGAAGTATTTGATATATGGTAATGAGAACATAGAAGTTAAACAAATTATATTCTTTTGACAAGGGCATATAGTACATTCTTGGATAGATATATTTCTAGCCGATAAATTATTATTAGAGAAAGTTAGAGGTTGGAGCATAGGTCAAATTTTGGGTTTGAACCACACTCTTCTTTTTGCTGTTTCTATTATAATTAGAGATGAGCGAAGAAATGAAAAATTCGATTCGACTGATTCGGCGAATTCGTGGACAATATTCGATTCGAGTCGAATAAATTCGCTGTGAATTTAACTTAAAAAAGGGTGTTTCTAGGCTTCAGAGAGACTTAATATTAGTGCAGAACACTGTACCTTTAATTTAAATGCCCTTGGAGTCTGCTGGGGAAGAGAAATAATACTGTCTGTCAGTATGACATGCAGATGAGTGCCGTCGATCTTAGAATCACTGCACACTTCACTCCTTTGGCCAGTCACGGGGCCAAAACCAGTGTTTGGAGCCACAGTGTGGCGGTGGAGGCAGCAGCAATGGGAGGCCATACAGCAACCTATGACAAAATGGAAACCAGCAGGAGCGTGAGGAGACCTGAAAGTGGCACATGGCAGAGTGGGAGCAATGGGAGGCGGTACAGGGACCCAGGTCACACTGTGGGCCCAGCAGCAGCGTGACCAGGCGGTACGGGGGCCCATGGCCGATATGGGGCTTGGTGGCACCTATGGAAGGCCTGTAATCTGCCAGCAACCTATGACAAAATGGACAACCGCAGGAGTGTGAGGAGATTTCAAAGTGGCACATGGCAGAGTGGAAGCAATGGGAGGCCGTACAGGGACCCAGGTCACACTGTGGGACCAGCATCAGCGTGAACAGGCGGTACGGGGGCCCATGGCCGATTTGACCTCATTCATCCCATAGTCCTGCCGACTCACGAATAGCGTGGCCTCCTCAAAGGGCCTGAGCAAGCGCAGGTGTCACACATGAGCTGCCAATGGCTGACATCTAAGTTACACAGGGAGTACCTTTATCCGCTTTTAACATCAGGAAATCTGTGATGGCCTTTAGCTGTTCGTAAAGGCGGTCTAACATATGTAGGGTTGAATTACACCTTGTTGCAACGTCACAGCATGAGGAGTCGGTACGGGGGCCCATGGCAGATTACATGTCTGGCAGCAGCAATGGGAGGCCCGTAATCTGCCAGCACCCTATGTCAAAAAATTTAACACACCAGCAGTGTGAAGAGACCTGAAAGTGGCACATGGCAGCAGAGTGTGGCGATGGAGACAGCAGCAATGGGAGGCCGTACAGGGACCCATGACAGACTCTAGACTTGGCAGCAGCATGAGGAGGCGGTATATAGGGGCCCATGGCAGATTAGGGGCCTGGCAGCAGCTATGTGAGGCCCGTAATCTGCCTGCACCCTATGTCAAAAAATTTAACACACCAGCAGTGTGAAGAGACCTGAAAGTGGCACATGGCAGCAGAGTGTGGCGATGGAGACAGCAGCAATGGGAGGCCGTACAGGGACCCATGAGAGACTCTGGACTTGGCAGCAGCATGAGGAGGCGGTATATAGGGGCCCATGGCAGATTAGGGGCCTGGCAGCAGCTATGTGAGGCCCGTAATCTGCCTGCACCCTATGTCAAAAAATTAAACACACCAGCAGTGTGAAGAGACCTGAAAGTGGCACATGGCAGAGTGTGGCGATGGAGACAGCAGCAATGGGAGGCCGTACAGGGACCCATGACAGACTCTAGACTTGGCAGCAGCATGAGGAGGCGGTATATAGGGGCCCATGGCAGATTAGGGGCCTGGCAGCAGCTATGTGAGGCCCGTAATCTGCCTGCACCCTATGTCAAAAAATTTAACACACCAGCAGTGTGAAGAGACCTGAAAGTGGCACATGGCAGCAGAGTGTGGCGATGGAGACAGCAGCAATGGGAGGCCGTACAGGGACCCATGACAGACTCTGGACTTGGCAGCAGCATGAGGAGGCGGTATATAGGGGCCCATGGCAGATTAGGGGCCTGGCAGCAGCTATGTGAGGCCCGTAATCTGCCTGCACCCTATGTCAAAAAATTAAACACACCAGCAGTGTGAAGAGACCTGAAAGTGGCACATGGCAGAGTGTGGCGATGGAGACAGCAGCAATGGGAGGCCGTACAGGGACCCATGACAGACTCTAGACTTGGCAGCAGCATGAGGAGGCGGTATATAGGGGCCCATGGCAGATTAGGGGCCTGGCAGCAGCTATGTGAGGCCCGTAATCTGCCTGCACCCTATGTCAAAAAATTTAACACACCAGCAGTGTGAAGAGACCTGAAAGTGGCACATGGCAGCAGAGTGTGGCGATGGAGACAGCAGCAATGGGAGGCCGTACAGGGACCCATGAGAGACTCTGGACTTGGCAGCAGCATGAGGAGGCGGTATATAGGGGCCCATGGCAGATTAGGGGCCTGGCAGCAGCTATGTGAGGCCCGTAATCTGCCTGCACCCTATGTCAAAAAATTTAACACACCAGCAGTGTGAAGAGACCTGAAAGTGGCACATGGCAGCAGAGTGTGGCGATGGAGACAGCAGCAATGGGAGGCCGTACAGGGACCCATGACAGACTCTGGACTTGGCAGCAGCATGAGGAGGCGGTATATAGGGGCCCATGGCAGATTAGGGGCCTGGCAGCAGCTATGTGAGGCCCGTAATCTGCCTGCACCCTATGTCAAAAAATTAAACACACCAGCAGTGTGAAGAGACCTGAAAGTGGCACATGGCAGAGTGTGGCGATGGAGACAGCAGCAATGGGAGGCCGTACAGGGACCCATGACAGACTCTAGACTTGGCAGCAGCATGAGGAGGCGGTATATAGGGGCCCATGGCAGATTAGGGGCCTGGCAGCAGCTATAGGAGGCCCGTAATCTGCCAGCACCCTATGTCAAAAAATTAAACACACCAGCAGTGTGAGGAGACCTGAAAGTGGCACATGTTTGAGGCATGATTCATGGCGGATTTAGTCAGTTGTGTCAGGAACTGGTGGTTTGAAATCCAGACTAATCCACGCCTGATTCATTTTCACAAACGTGAGTCTCTCCACACTTTGGGTGGACAGTCGTGTCCTCCGCGGAGTTACAATACCTCCTGCCGCACTAAACACGCGCTCCGATGCCACGCTACTGGCCGGGCATGACAGCCTTTCAAGGGCAAATTCAGCTAGTTGGGGCCAAAGGTCAAGTTTCGTTGCCCAGTAGTCAAGGGGATTGTCTACCTCGGTTGGCAGGGTGCTGTCCAAGTAGGCCCAAGCCTGTTGTTTGAGCTCCTGCTCCAGGTCCACCTGATGCTGCTGCTGCTGCTGCGGCTGGTTAGTAGTTTCCTCACTGCGCTGGTGAAGAAAGCTACTCATCATCGACTGCAGACTGAGGCAGCCACTGCTGGTGGAGCTGCCACTGCTCCTACCACCCCACCCCTCCCCTGCTGCCATGCCAGCGGAACGCGAGCGCACAGGGCCCACAGTGTCTGAGGATGGACGTTGGCGCACAAAGGCAGAGACCAACTGACTACATAGGTGGTTTTTATAGTACGTAATTTTGGCCTCCCTCTCAGCAGGTGTGAAAAAGGCCACCATTTTGGACCGGTAGCGAGGGTCCAACAAGGTGGACAGCCAAAAGTCATCCCTCTGTCTGATGGTTATTATTCGGCTGTCGCTACGCAAGCAACCGAGCATGCTATGGGCCATTTGTGCCAAGGAATGCGAGGGACTCCCTGCCTCCATCTCCACAGCATACTGCCACGGTGCGTCTGGGTCCTCTGTCTCCTCCTCCTCCTCCTCTACCAGATGCTCCTGCTCCTCCACTCCTGTCCGCTGAGTGGAAAAACCACCCATTTCACTCAATAATTCCTGAGCACAAATGTCCTCCTCTACCTCCTCCTCTTCTTCCTGTCCTGCCCCCACAGGGGTCATGTGGCGTTGAGATCTGTGCGCCACGTCTACCGCACCCTGACCAGCCATTGTTAACAGCATTTGTTCCAGGACGTGCAACAGAGGAATGACGTCGTTCATCCCATAGTCCTGCCGACTCACGAATAGCGTGGCCTCCTCAAAGGGCCTGAGCAAGCGGCAGGTGTCACGCATGAGCTGCCAATGGCTGACATCTAAGTTACACAGGGGAGTACCTTTATCCGCTTGTAACATAAGGAAATCGGTGATGGCCTTTCGCTGCTCGTAAAGGCGGTCTAACATGTGTAGGGTTGAATTCCACCTTGTTGCAACGTCGCAGATCAGGCGATGCTGTGGAATTCCGTTCTGCCGCTGCAGCTCAATGAGGGTGTTCTTTGCGGTGTAGGAATGGCTGAAATGCATGCACAGTTTACGTGACATTTTAAGGATGTCTTGCAGTGGGATGGTGGATTTTAGGAACCGCTTGACAACCAGATTGAACACGTGAGCCATGCATGGCGCATGGCACAACCTTCCTTGACGCAGAGCAGACACCATGTTCTTTCCGTTGTCAGTCAACATGGTTCCGATTTTTAGTTTGCGCGGAGACAGCCATCTGTCGATTTCTCTGTTCATTACACTCAGCAGTTCCTCCCCTGTGTGACTACGTTCGCCAAGGCATACCAGGTGCAGCACAGCGTGACACCGTTGCGCCCTGCACATGTGATATGCCGGTCGGGTAATGGGACTTGGCACGGGGGTGGCGGCTGAGGACACGGCGGAAAAAGAGGTGGTAGAGGCGGACATGCTTGCTGGACCAAGGACGTGCAAACGTGGAGGCAAAAGCGTCGTGACCTGTCCAAGTTGCTGGTGCGGCTGTGCCGGCACCACGTTCACCCAGTGGGCCGTAAATGACATGTACTGTCCCTGACCGTAGTTACAGCTCCACACGTCGGCGCTGCCGTGCACTTTGGCAGAGACCGACATGCTCAAAGACTGGCCCACCATCTCTTCTACATGTGAATGCAGGGCTGGCACTGCCTTTTGGGCAAAGAAATGACGGCTTGGCACTCTCCACCGCGGCGCGGCACAAGCCATCATTTCTCGGAAAGGTGCTGAGTCCACCAGTTGGAAAGGGAGGGACTGCAGCACCAGCAACTTGGACAGGAGGACGTTCAGCTTTTGCACCGTCGGGTGCGTGCTCGCAAACTGTTGTCTCTTGGATACGGATTCCAAGAAAGACTGTTGACGGAATCCGAGAAGAGGAGTAGCAGGAGAAGGAGCATCTGAACGAGCGGAAGATGCCAATGAGCGACAACTCCCCTCAGCAGAGGTGTTGGAGCCTTGACTGGCTGATAGAGGGCGATTGACGACGTCGGGTGACGGAGCAAGTAACGGAGCGGGTGATGGAGCGGGGGCTGGGGCAGGCAGAACCGCCGTATGTTTATCACGGTTTTCCCAGGCCACCGAATGGTGACGCTGCATATGCTGACGCAACGCTGTAGTCCCAACATGGGCCCCCTGGCCACGCTTGCATTTCTGGCCACATAGTCGACATACGGCTACGTTTACTTCCTCGGGCGGCTTGAGGAAAAATTGCCACACCACCGAGTAGGAAACTTTGCCCCCGCTACTCTTCACTGGCTGACTGCTACTTCCTCCGTGCGCACCGGCACCACTACTGGCCGTGGTGGTAGGCTGCAGTGGAGCTGGTGCTCTACTCCGTGGACGTTTGGCTCCACTGACACTGATGCGACCCTGCTGCTGTCTCCTGGGCAACCCACCGACTGTTTTGCTCGCTGCCAAGCTGCCACCCTCTTCTCCTGATGATGCGGAAGAAATTGCCTGATGACGACGAGGCTGCCAAGTGCGATCAACCTCCTCATCATCAAGTAGGGTCTCCGCCTCACTACTAGCCCCCTCGGCTGCGTCTGGGTCAGGAGACAGACCTGTCTCTAGACCGGCTACCGAGCCACTCTCCTCGCCAGTACTTGTTCGCTTGGCTGCTGAAAAGGCCGATGTCTCCCCCCGTTCCTGACCGCCCTCTGTTAGCTCTTCCTCACTGTACAGTGGGGCTGAGCCCACAGCATGCGATACTTCGCTTGGTGAGGGAACAGCAAAGGACAGGGGCAGGTAGAGGACACGTGATTTCAGTGGGCTTGGTCCCGGGCCATGCCAACTAACGGTTGTGTCTGACGTACCCACCGACCGTTGGCTGTAGGTGTCAGAGGTGACCTGGGAAGAGGAAGACGACCGAGCCAACCAATCAATGACGGCAGGGTTGTCGGTGGAGACACGACCGCTGGATGACACCGGGAGCACTGGCCTCTGGCTGCGAATACTGCTGCCTCGACCCCTTCCTCTGCTGCCACGTCTGCTCGCTCCTAAAACATTGCCTCCTCTGCCACTCCTCTGCATGTTGTCTGACATACTATTTAATTCAACGATTAGGTGTCCCTGAGTAACAATTCTCTGGCACTCAGTAACAATTCTGTCTGTCCCTGAGTATGAATTCTGTGGCCCTGAGTAACAATTCTGTGTCTGTGCGAGTAACAATTCTGTGTCTGTGCGAGTAACAATTCTGTGTCTGTGCAAGTAACAATTTTGTGTCTGTGCGAGTAACAATTCTCTGGCACTCAGTAACAATTCTGTCTGTCCCTGAGTAACAATTCTCTGGCACTCAGTAACAATTCTGTCTGTCCCTGAGTAACAATTCTCTGGCACTCAGTAACAATTCTGTCTGTCCCTGAGTATGAATTCTGTGGCCCTGAGTAACAATTCTGTGTCTGTGCGAGTAACAATTCTGTGTCTGTGCAAGTAACAATTTTGTGTCTGTGCGAGTAACAATTCTCTGGCACTCAGTAACAATTCTGTCTGTCCCTGAGTAACAATTCTCTGGCACTCAGTAACAATTCTGTCTGTCCCTGAGTAACAATTCTCTGGCACTCAGTAACAATTCTGTATGTCCCTGAGTATGAATTCTGTGGCCCTGAGTAACAATTCTGTGTCTGTGCGAGTAACAATTCTGTGTCTGTGCAAGTAACAATTTTGTGTCTGTGCGAGTAACAATTCTCTGGCACTCAGTAACAATTCTGTCTGTCCCTGAGTAACAATTCTCTGGCACTCAGTAACAATTCTGTATGTCCCTAAGTAACAATTCTCTGGCACTCAGTAACAATTCTGTCTGTCCCTGAGTATGAATTCTGTGGCCCTGAGTAACAATTCTGTGTCTGTGCGAGTAACAATTCTGTGTCTGTGCAAGTAACAATTTTGTGTCTGTGCGAGTAACAATTCTCTGGCACTCAGTAACAATTCTGTCTGTCCCTGAGTAACAATTCTCTGGCACTCAGTAACAATTCTGTCTGTCCCTAAGTAACAATTCTCTGGCACTCAGTAACAATTCTGTCTGTCCCTGAGTATGAATTCTGTGGCCCTGAGTAACAATTCTGTGTCTGTGCGAGTAACAATTCTGTGTCTGTGCAAGTAACAATTTTGTGTCTGTGCGAGTAACAATTCTCTGGCACTCAGTAACAATTCTGTCTGTCCCTGAGTAACAATTCTCTGGCACTCAGTAACAATTCTGTCTGTCCCTGAGTAACAATTCTCTGGCACTCAGTAACAATTCTGTCTGTCCCTGAGTAACAATTCTCTGGCACTCAGTAACAATTCTGTCTGTCCCTGAGTAACAATTCTCTGGCACTCAGTAACAATTCTGTCTGTCCCTGAGTAACAATTCTGTCTGTCCCTGAGTATGAATTCTGTGGCCCTGAGTAAGAATTCTCTGGCACTCAGTAACAATTCTGTCTGTCCCTGAGTAACAATTCTCTGGCACTCAGTAACAATTCTGTCTGTCCCTGAGTAAAAATTCTGTGGCCCTAATAACGTTTCTGTGGCCCTAAGTAACAATTCTCTGGCACTGAGTGAAAATTCTGTCTGTCCCTGAGTATGAATTCTGTGGCCCTAACTAGCGTTTCTTTGTCCCTAAATAACGATTCTGTGGCCCTCATTAACAAGTCTCTGTCCCTAAGTAACTTCTCTCTGTCCCCAATTCTCGTTTCTGTGGCCCTAACTCTGTCCCTGTCCCTAGTACAGAGCGGTCTGCCTCTGTTCAATGACTGCAGGCAAATGAAGATTTCCAAAATGGCCGCTATATATACCTCGACCATTACACAGTGCTGGCTGGCTGGCTGCTGATTGGCTGATGCGATCACATGTCGTTGAGGAATGCATTATGGGGCAGCGCGCCTTGTCTGCGCGCCTTCCCCGACATCCCCGCTCCGTCGCCGCACATGTCAGCCGCCATTTTCGGAAAAATTTCGATTCGCGCGTCCGAATTAGGCTGTTTTTCGGATTCGGCACGAATCGAAATTTTTCCGATATTCGACTCGAATTCCACTTCGGATACTTCGATTCGCTCATCTCTAATTATAATAATACACCTGTTCACTTTTTATAAAAATAGTAACAATTTTTTTGCAAAACCAGAAAATAGTAATAATATTTTATAAGTGCTGGAAAATTATTTTAAACTGAATAATAAGAATAATGAATATACTATATTTAACTACATCATTACTGCACCATAGACGAAAGACAGCTACAGCACAGCTCTCTTGTTCTGGTAGGGTGTCTATAGATGTCCTCCCAGAATGCTCCCCCTGGTGTGCACATTGGGTGCACTCTGTAACCACTGTGTTCAAACATACAGTGTCCCTTTACCATGGGATCAGCTTTGTCCAATTTCAGCTGATCTCATGTAAACAAACACCAGTTATCGGCATTTACTTTCGTCACATGCTTACACTGTGTGAGAAAAGGAGAGCTGATAACCAGCAATCCTGACAGGGCACATTTACACTGATATTTAGGGCACTGATTATCAGTGCCCTGATGATCAGTGCAGCCCCATCAGTGCCCACCGGTGCAACTTATTAGTGCCCATGTGTGCTGCTTATCAGTGTCCATCAGTGCTGCCTACCAGTGCCGATCAGTGCTATCAGTGTTCATCAGTGCCTCCTATCAGTGCTCATCAGTGGCACCTCATCAGTGCAGCCTCATTAGTGCCTCCTCATCAATGCCCATCAGTTCTGTCTCATCAGTGCCCATCAGTGCCACCTCATCAGTGCCCATCACTGCAGCCTCATCAGTGCCCATTAGTGCAGCCTCATCAGTGCCCATCAGTGCAGCCTCATCACTGCACAGCAGTGGAGAAGAAAAATGTGTTATTTTCAAAATTTTATAACAGAAACTAATAAAAACATTTTTTTTGCAAAATGTTCTGCCTTTTTTGGTTTGTTTAGCTAAAAATTTTAAAAAGGTGGTGACTAAATACTAGCAAAAGAAAGCTGTATATGTCTAAACAAATACCAAATATTTCATATGGGTAAAGTTTTGCATGACTGCTCATGTCATTCAAAGTGCGACAGCGCTATAAGCTGAAAATTGGCCTGGGCAGAAAGGGGGTGAAAGTGCCCAGTATTGGAGTGCCTAAATAAGATCGAATCCCATTTACTAAAAGCTTTTATAAGCTTTAGAGATAAACTCTAGTGTGTAGCAGTCTATAATTTTTAGTTCCCCGTTTCGTGCTATACAGCTTTCAGCCCTTATTTTACCATTTATGAGGTTGTCTACTTTACAATTGGTAAGAAAAAAAGGGGGTGCCTGATCATTCATGGCTCTTTTTCATCCAAGTATGTGCTGGTTGGCAGGAGTCAGGTGGAACCAGCATATCACTGCAATAACAGCCACTGCAAAAGTATGCTGGGATAAGCTGCAGGTTTGGGTCAACTCTGCAGCCTGAACCCAGCCAGTTCACAATTTTGAAAACTGGTCTGAATTGGCCAGTGTGACCTCCTGAACCTGATGTTGATATATTTAGAAAACAGCAGCCAGATGTCTTCCATGCCTTGGCAGCATGGCTTTCACATATATTTGTAAATGTTGGCACTTGGTGACTTTGTTTTTAATGCAAGTTGTTAGTGTAATTCATTTTTTTGCTGGGAGTTTGCCATTTTTGTTTAAATGGTTTTGACTCCCCCTCCTTACTTATGGATCCCTCTTTTCTGACCACCAAGGCTACATGCCTAGATAAGGGTCTGGCGTGTATGTTGAGGGGGACATTATCTAGTTTTTTGTTTTTTTTTTATCAAAGGGACAGTACATTTTTGTAAAAAATGTATACTAACCCTTTAAGAAAAAACTACACGGGGTTTCCCTCAGTCTATACCAGATCCTTATCTAGTAGATACAGTTTTGGCCTGGATTTTTAAGGGAATCCCATGCCTATTTTATGGGGGGGATGTTTGTTTGTATATGGTCTCTTTAAGAAAAAAATGTCCCCCTTCAAAATCCATTAAACCTGACTGGCTAGAAAGGGGGGCAGGGGGTGTAATGAGTGTGTGAGAGATCAAAAATCTAGCTTGTGATCCCAAACACTAAGCACAGGGGTTCTCAAAAGCTGGTTGGGTGAGGGTGCTACTTCACTGTGAAGAGGACTAGTATGATGGTTTGGAAAATGTAGGAGTTAGAGATCTGCAATGAAACTGGGTCCTGAACCTTGACCTGGTCTAGTAGAAATGAAAGGAACTCTTCTTAGCTTCAAGAAATAGCCAGTTTTACAATGAGAATTTACAGGGTTTTTTTTAATATAAAGCCTTCTCAAACAAATAGTGTTCAACAAAATGTTTAGGAGGAAAAATAGTTTGTCAGAAGGAGTACAGTTAATTTACAGAAGAGTTTCCAGTGGAGAGTGAACTGGAAAGGATTTATACTGTCTTTTGACCTTTAAGGGAGTCTAGACTAGTAGCAGAACTCAAAAAAAGTTTGTTTTAATTTTCAACATGTGTGTCAACTGCATCAACAAGTTTGGGAGATATATCAGCAGACTAATGCAGGCCATAGACGGGGAGAAAAACGGCCGATTTTTCTTTTAAAAAATGAAAAATCGGTTGTTCAAGCGGCCGACGTTACCAGCAATGGTACAAAAAAATTGGCCGATTTTCATCCTGTCTACAGCCGGCAAAAATTGTCCCTGCAGAGAGCTCTGCTATTTCTTTGACAGTTCTTTGACATTTATAGCGGTTGCAACAATGTATCTATTTGTATCCATTTAGGATACAGATGTTTTTATTCGGAAACAAATAGATACAATGTTGCAACCGCTGTAAATGTCAAGGAACTGTCAAAGAACTGTCAAAGAAATAGCGGAGCTCTCTGCAGGGACACTTTTTGCCGTACTGGAATTCCTCTTATTTTTCATCCTTCTTCTTCTTCTTCATCACCCTCCTCTTCTTCTTCTTCTTCTTCATCATCATCATCCTCTTCGTCTTCATCATCATCATCATCATCCTCTTCTTCTTCTTCTTCATCATCATCCTCTTCTTCTTCTTCTTCTTCTTCTTTATCATCATCCTCTTCTTTTCTTCTTCTTCATCATCCTCTTCTTCTTCTTCTTCTTCTTCTTCTTCTTCTTCGTCTTCTTCTTCATCATCATCTTCTTCTTCTTCATCATCATCCTCTTCTTTTTCATCATCCTCTTCTTCTTCATCCTCTTCTTCTTCTTCTTCATCATCCTCTTCTTCTTCTTCTTCATCCTCTTCTTCTTCATCATCATCCTCTTCTTCTTCTTCTTCTTCATCATCATCCTCTTCTTCTTCTTCTTCTTCTTCTTCATCATCACCCTCTTCTTCTTCTTTTCTTCATCCTCTTCTTCTTCTTCTTCGTCATCATCATCCTCTTCTTCTTCTTCTTCTTCTTCTTCATCATCATCATCATCATCATCATCTTCTTCTTCTTCTTCATCACCATCATCCTCTTCTTCTCCTTCTTCTTCTTCTTCTTCTTCTTCTTCTCTTCATCATCCTCTTCTTCTACTTCTTCATCATCATCCTCTTCTCCTTCCTCTTCTTTTCTTCTTCTTCTTCTTCATCATCCTCATCTTCCTCTTCTTCTTCTTCTTCATCATCATCATCCTCTTCTTCTTCATCATCATCCTCTTCTTCTTCTCCTTCTTCTTCTTCATCATCATCCTCTTCTTCTTCATCATCATCATCCTCTTCTTCTTCTTCTTCTTCTTCTTCTTCTTCATCATCATCATCATCATCATCATCATCTTCTTCTTCTTCATCATCATCATCATCACCCTCTTCTTCATCATCATCATCATCATCTTCTTCTTCTTCATCATCATCATCATCATCCTCTTCTTCTTCTTCATCATCATCCTCATCTTCTTCTTCTTCATCATCATCCTCTTCTTCTTCTTCTTCATCCTCTTCTTCTTCCTCGTCTTCTTTTTCTTCTTTTTGTCTTCCTCTTGCAGGTCACTGCTCATGCGCAGATTTTTTATCGGTAAAATATCGGCCGATTTGCCCATCATTGCCGCGAAAATCGACCGATTTTTCTTCATCCTCTTCTTCTTCTTCATCATCATCCTCTTCTTCTTCATCATCATCATCCTCTTCTTCTTCTTCATCATCATCATCATCCTCTTCTTCTTCATCATCATCCTCATCTTCTTCTTCTTCATCATCATCATCCTCTTCTTCTTCTTCATCATCATCATCATCTTCTTCTTCTTCATCACCATCATCCTCTTCTTCTTCATCATCCTCTTCTTCTTCTCCTTCCTCTTCTTCTTCTTCATCATCATCCTCTTCTTCTTCTCCTTCTTCTTCTTCTACTTCTTCATCATCATCCTCTTCTCCTTCTTCTTCTTCTTCTTCTTCTTCTTCATCATCCTCATCTTCTTCTTCTTCATCATCATCTTCTTCTTCTTCTTCTTCATCATCATCCTCTTCTTCTTCTTCTTCATCATCATCCTCTTCTTCTTCTTCTTCATCATCATCCTCTTCTTCTTCTTCTTCATCATCATCCTCATCTTCTTCTTCTTCATCATCATCCTCTTCTTCTTCATCATCATCATTTTCTTCTTCATCATCATCATCATCATCCTCTTCTTCTTCATCATCATCATCCTCTTCTTCATCCTCTTCTTCTTCCTCTTCTTCTTTTTATTCTTTTTGTCTTCCTCTTGCAGGTCACTGCTCATGCGCAGATTTTTTATCGGTAAAAAATCGGCCAATTTGCCCATCATTGCCGTGAAAATCGGCCGATTTTTTTCCAACTTTATCGATAAAAAAATTCTGCCAAAATACCGAAAAAAGGCCGAACAAATAGCCCACTAACAATCCGAAAATCGGCCGATTTTATTTTCGGCCGAAAAATCGGCCGATTTTCGACCCATCTATGGCCTCCATAAGGCTGCTAAAGCAAAAAAAAAATCTAAAACAGATGCATGAGGCTCCTCTTCCAATAAATCACCATCAGCTGAGCGTTCAGAAGTCTCACAGTTGCAGAAATGTCAGATACAGACTTTGAAGGAAAAGGAGTAGAAGTTTGCTTCTAGGCGAACCTCTACAGTTGCTTGCAGGCACCTGCAGATCGTCTGTCAGGGAGGAAGAACAGAGCTGTGTCTATGATCCATCACTTCCCCTAGTAAAAGCACCACCTAGTGTACACCAAGCACATAGCTAGGCACACACTTAACCCTTTGATCACCCTAGTTGTTAACCCCTTCCCAACCACTGTCATTAGTATAGTGATTAGTGTATATTTTTAGCACTGATAACTGTATTAGTGTCACTGGTTCCCACAAAGTGTCCGTTAGTGTCAGTTACTGTACAAATGTCCAGCACAATATCGCAGTCCCACTAGAAGTCACTAATTGCAGCCATTACTAGTATAAAAAATTCCAGTATATGTACCATAGTTTGTAGACACTATAACTTTTGTGCAAATTAATCAATATACAATTACTGGGATTTTATTTACCAAAAATATGTAGCAGAATACATTTTGGCCTAAATATATGAAGAAATTTGATTTTTAAATTTTTTTTTATTGGATATGTTTTACAGCAGAAAATAAAAAATATTTGGTTTCTTTTTTTTCAAAATTGTCAGACTTTTTTGTTTATAGCGCAAAATGTAAAAACCACAGAGGTGATCAAATACCATCAAATGAAAGCTCTATTTATGGGTAAAAAAGGACATACATTTAATTGGAGTACAGCATTGCATGACTGAGTCAGTTAAAGTGACACATCACCATATCGCAAATAATGGCCTGGTCAGGAAGGGGGGTACATTTTCTGGAGGGCAAGTAGTTAATATTTTTATACCTTTTACATATATTTACACGTATCACATTGTAAAAAGTGCAAAATTAAAAAAAACAAAACACTTTCATAACTTTGCAAGGCTTTGTATCAGAATCATAATTTTAGTGTCATTTTAAACAGAATAAATTACAGAATAAAGTGCACACATTTTATATGCAGTAACACTATTTATTTTTAAACTAACACTGCTTAAAAAAAGGCCATTTTGCAGGGGATGCGGGATCGTATGACCACTATGATGCTCAACGAACAGATGTCGAGTATCCGCAACGACTCCCAACGTAAATTTTTGAAAATATGGGAGTTGTGGTTGCAATATGCCTTTCCCTCACTCCCCCCTGGCTAGTCTGGGGATGTAATTGCATTCGGTATTGGCGCTCTTGGACACCTGCTCCTTGCCCCTTTTTTTTCTCCTCTTTCTTCCTTTTTCTCTCTCTCTCTGTTTTTGGTGTGACTGGACAGCTGCATTTAGTTGTTATAGTCAGTTACATTAATGTTTTGTAACTTATATGCCATTGATAGCCCCTGCGTGGGCGTACCTTTTGCCCTGTTGGCGTTAGAGCACTGTTTTTCCTTTTTTTTAATTTTGCTTTTTTTTTTTATCTGTGCAATTGATAGCCCCTGCGTGGGCGTGTTTTATTGCCTCTGTTTTATACTGTTTAAAAAATTAATAAAAACCATTGAAATAGAAAAAAAGGCCATTTTGTTTACTTTCATTGTATTTAATTGTTTAAATATTGCCAAAAAAACCCCTGTGTTGCAGGACAATATTCAAGAAAAGAAAGCCTTGTTTGTACTTAAAACAATATATATAATACGTTGTTATCTTAAGTAATGACAAAGTTATCACTGAATAAACAGGTTCATATCAGAAATGTAAATATTGCTCTGATCCATTAGGAGTGAACAGGTGTGAGAGGCAAAGTAGTTAAGTGACTTATCCATGGATATTAGAGGGATGTAGTGCATGATTTAGCTCCTGCTGCAACTCAGCTGTTAAAGCTAACATAAAAGACTGGAAGAAGAATTTCATATTACAAATAAATAAGGTGGAGACGGAGTGTGCTGACAACCTTAAGCATGCCATACATGGATCAAATTCCAAACACTTTTTTATTCGAAAATCGAAAACATCGTTCGTTCTGTAATCCGATGGTGCCACCAATGATTTCGAAAATCGGCTGTTTTTCACAAATTTTCCAGCATGCCCAATAAAGGAAATGGGGAGGAACCACGAAAATCGGCCGGTGCCATTGCCCCACTAGCAAAGCGAAAATCAGCCGATTATTCTTAGGTCCGATTTTTGAACAAAAAATCATTCGAAAATCAACCCATGTATGGCCGGCCTTACTGCTACTTTATTTTAAAAAAGTGGGAATGGCACAGGACTTTTTATTTTTGGCCCTTTCTCAGGGTTAAATATCAAAATCCCCTTCCTACTCTCGTTAGTTGCTGCCTTCAAATATTTAGCTGTTACAACTTCTTCTGATCCTAATCTATATATTCACTATGTGTATCTCTAAATTTTGGGCACATTGCAAATTAAAGTGTTAAATTCCTTTATCTATAGCTGGAAAATATAATCATTTTATAAGCATGATTTGAATTCCTCAGCTATTGAATGCACTTTATAATTCTCCAATGTCAGTGCCAAACATAACTTTTTAAAAAATGGATGGGATTTTTAGAGATAATGTTTGGAAGAAGAAAATACCTAGTCTGCTTATAAAAAAAACTACAACATCCAAATGAAGACGGGGGTATGGCCCCTTAATGCATGGATTTACTATTACAGGTGCAATATTTTGTGGGCCGGGTAAGGGGATTCACCTTGATATCAATTATTTAGTGTGTGTGTGTGTAGTAGTAGTAGTAGTAGTAGTAGTAGTAGTAGTAGTAGTAGTAGTAGTAGTAGCAGCAGTAGTAGACCTTTTGGAGATTTTGGAGAATGGAACCTTTTTTATACTTTGGGTTTTCCTATTATTAAAATAATAAATAATACATGGAGAATAATCAAAGATATATCATGGGTAAGAGGATTACCTCATTTACACTTGTTTGGAGTAATTCACTATATAAGAAGTGACAGAAACCTTTAGAAAGAACAAGATGATTTGATTCAAACAATAATTATTTGAAATCATGCCAACAGTTTTTGGATGGATTTTCTATACCCATGCAATATTTCTGTCACTATCTACAATTGTGTCATGCAATGAATGCCCATGAGAAAACATTCCCTATTGTATCTTGTAAAATATCAGTTATAGAAGATTTGCTGATGTCTGAGCACACAAAGGGGGTTATCTATTCTGTATGGAATGCTTTTGTTCATAAATATCTGCTAAAATATCCTTTAAAATATAGAGAGGAATGAAGATGAGTGATTGTAAGCTTTAAGAATGATTCCCTCTGTCCCAGAGAGTAATACAACTCCTAATATTAAAGTACATCTAAAGCCATATGGGTTTTTTTTTTCATTTTTAAAAGAGTTAGAGAGGATTAAAACCATTGGCAGCTTTTTGCCATCTATGTCTGATTATGAAGATTTCCTTTCACTTCCTGTCCTCCAAATCTAACATGAATGAGAGGATATCTTTCCACTGTGTGGGAAATAACCTCTTAAACAGTTGTGACAAGAACATGTATATTTACTTGAAAAATGTTTATCTGTTCCTTTTCTGATGTCAACCTAAAATATTTGATTTACCCTCACTTTCATTTCTGGTGACATTGCTGATCAGGACAATTAGACAGTGTAAATCTTCCTAACAGGGACACAGAAAACCATAAAATCATAACACTTTATTCAGATATAAAAAGAATGTTTTAAACTATATACTATACAAATTTATTGTATATTAGATACTGAAAGATACACTCAAAAAAGGGTGAACTGGGCCAACCTAGCTGAAAACTATCTGAAAATCTACCTTTGAAATCTCTGATGAATGAAGGGTTGAAGGCCAATGAAAGGTCACCTATTTGTGGGCAAAGCTATTTCTATCCTCCTATGTCATTGGTTACTCTACAATTCCCAGGGTTTACAGTAGATTTAGGCATTGCCCCAAAATAATGTTGCTGTGGGTCAGAGAGTGGACATCAATGGAAACTGTAGGGGTGTATTCCTGAACCTTCACCCTTCCCAATAATTACAGAAACATCATAAGCTCAGGTCTAGTGCTTTTAGAAGGAGATTCCTATCTGATCTCCCAAACAATACAGGCTAGTATCAGCATAATATAAGACTTGTATGTTTACATCCCTTCTGTGCTAAGGCAGGCCATACATTAACCAATTTTATTTCCTTCAACCACGGGTTGATTCCCCCTTCAACATATTTAGTGTTGCTCCATGGGAGGGATTCCCCCATGGAGACTGAATATGTTGATGGGGGAATCCCTCCCTTGGAGCTATTCCATTTTGATAGTGGGAGGTGTTTCAGCCATCAGAATACAATGATCACTGCTTGTGACTATAGCCGCTGCCAGTGATCAAAGGAAAAAACCTGACAGGTCATTTGTAGTAAAGTTGATCGATAGATCAATTTCATTACTACCAGCCTGCCCATAGATGGATTGATTTTTATCCATCTATGGCTAGCTTAGTGGTGAAGCCCAATGGGATGGATTTTTTTATATTTTCTTTTTATATTTATTGACATACTATGTAAAGAAAGGTTAAGGCTTAAAAAAATACATAAACATTAATTAGCCAGACTGTGAATTCTGTGATGTCTTGGAGTGGTTGCTCAGTTATGGACAAACTGTATAAGCACACAGGCATATACAATCATCTTCTAATAGCGAATACGTCAGTACAAAACATATTTTCTACCATTAGCAGTTGCAAACATTTGCATAAAGGTCCAAATAATTTTTCATCACTCAAGATATGTTTTTATGCATGTTTGATTTATCCTAAAGTGCATTCTTGGCTTGATATACGCTCACATGGTCATGTCCTATAGTAAATTGGAAAAAAATATACCTCTCCATAAGGATATCAATATTCACAATAAAAATAGTTTTTTTTTCTCCTCCCTGTGGTAGAACATTTTTACTCCAACTTTTCTGCCATTTTGACATAATTATCTAATATGACAGAGAACCCCTTTAAAGCTTGGTTGACACTAGCCTGTTCTGCAAAAAGGGATCCAGGATGGATTGTTCTAAGCAACCACTGTTAGGCATTCATGAGGTGATCCTGTCATCTCCTGAATGCTTTTTTTTTTTTGCTGAACAGGAATTTAAAATGGGAATAATGAGCTGCAACCACAAGCCAAGCATTTGACTCACCATTGTGGTGCTGTCCTATTGACTTGAATGCTTGAGTTTGACAGGTGGTGAATCCTGTCCTCTATCCATGTTGTGTTAAATTTGCTGAGGCCACAAGGCAAAGCATCACAGTTACAGCATGTGAACAGAATGGCTTTAGGTAGGCACTCAGGGGGTGGCTCAACCACCTGTATTTACCACCCCTTTAGTCACCCATGTGAAACAGTCCCAAGTTAGTTTTGTCTAGTATAGCAATTGAATTGACTTTCTGCTCAAATAAACCTATAAATAAATAGCTCTGCTGTTATGATGAGGTGGGAGATCAAATTCTTAGTGAAAGCACAAGTATCTCATTAATAGACAGCTAACTGCTATTGGTACAACATTTGCTAGACTTGTGCTAAATGAATTGTGATGTGACATGCTCATTTTTTGTTTTAGTTTCACTTTAAGAAATGTAAACGCACAAATGTCTCTGGCTGAAAGGAAAAAAGAAGTGGTACATTCTTGAAGTTTAACTAGAGATAACTATCTACTCCAATAGATCATTGTGACATCAATAAAATTGCTGAAGCTCTAAGTTAACAAAGCTGCTATATATTCCTACCTTGAAAAAATGAACTTATGTGCAGTCCTTGCAAACATATTCTAGTGAAACCGCATGATTTATTGGAGATTTAATCATTCAATGCCCTTTAAAATGACAGAAATACCTGATGCATTATAATCTTAAGGCTGGTGTAAATACCAAGAACAATTTGAAAAGTTTACACAGAAGAAAATAATGAACAGTTTTTATTTTCTACTGTGCAACATACAGATAACTTCCTAAGCTCTTAATTTCTCAAGGCATCTTATATACTCTTTATGCAGACAGTCCGATGTCACAAGCTATCCATTTTATAGAAATGCACAGCACCACAAACTCAGCAATTTTTTATCAATGTGTAAAGAATTCATGGCGTTGTACTTTTTTTTAAAGGTGGAACAAAATCAAATATTGTATATATGTTGCAGTCTTTCGCTGACATTAACTCTTTAGTTTTTGCTTTTTGTAGTCTCTTTTAACAGTTTTATTACCTGTCGATCCTGTCAGTGGACCTGTTTTTTTCCACTTCCTGTGGAAAAAAATTAATTGGAATAAAATTGTTCATATGCAATTATTGTGAAGTCCCTGAAGAAGTAGTTTTGTACTGCGAAACATGTTGGACGACATCTACAGGAATACACAGGCATCCATTGTCATATCTCTGCATAAAACTTTAGTTTTATGGTTTATTGGTTAAAATATGTTGAAGGTCATGTAAACCAAATTTGCCTTTTATCTTGATTGTTCTTGTAAAAAAGTTATAGATTTTATGAATGTAGATCATGTTCTTGCCTCCAGTACAAAGCCTTAAAAGTCTTGATAATTGCATATGGAATATTTTATTCCAAATACGTTTTGTCTGGATAATATTCAATGTGGCATTGTATGCTGATGTTAAGACCTGGTCCATAAATTCTTTACCACTTCATGCGGAAGTTGTTCTCTGTTCAGTAAAATTGCACAGTGGCATTGTCACCTTGTGGACAGGATAGTCATAAATGGATAAACAGTTTTAAGTAGAATTAATTTAAAAGACAAACAAATAAAGCCTAAATACCAATAGCACTTTTATCAGCTACTGAAACAATTTTTTATAAGTCACTATAATAAAAGCTGACCAATGTTAGCACCCATGTTAAATGGCCTGCACTAACTCTTGTAACTGAATCTTTTTACTGGATAGCCTGACCTGTTAAAGAAACTTGATACATAAGACATCTACTGACAGGACCAACAGGTAATAAAAACTGTTACAAAAAAGCACTAAAAAAACAAAATCTGCTGTGATAATGTTATCAATGGACTGCATACTTTATGTAAGTTTTTGATTTGCCTTTAGTTACAATTTAAATACAAATCCAAACAGAAGTGGGTTGCTACCTGTCAAATGTATTACGTTAAAACATGTAAGCTCACCATGCCCGACTAGCAGTCTCCATCTACTAAGTACAAGTCCAATTCCAAAAATTTCGGCAACAGGTGAGTATAAAAATCTTCTTTATTGCATGAAGGAGTAAAAATATTCCATGGCAAACTTACACTAATGCGTTTCAGTCTAAAAAGAGACCTTATTCATAGCTAGTTATATAAAAAATAACAAAACCAATATATAGAGTGGAACACAGCTGCCCAACCCACCATCCATAATCGGATCACATAGCCACACCTGGAGATGCATGAGACGGGCTGAGCTAACGTGTACCACTATCTGTATAACACACCCAGTGAACATGATAACTCACAATAAACACATATATAACCACAGAGAAAAGCATACACTATATTGCCAAAAGTATTGGGACACCTGCCTTTACACGCACATGAACATTAATGACATCCCAGTCTTAGTCCGTAGGGTTCAATATTGAGTTGGCCCACCCTTTGCAGCTATAACAGCTTAAACTATTCTGGAAAGGCTGTCCACAAGGTTTAGGAGTGTGCCTGTGGGGATGTTTGACCATTCTTCCAGACGCGCATTTGTGAGGTCAGGCACTGATGTTGGATGAGAAGGCTTGGTTCACTGTCTTTGCTCTAATTCATCCCAAAGGTGTTTTATCAGGTTGAGGTTAGGACTCTGGCAAGGCCAGTTAAGTTTCTCCACCCCAAACTCATTCATCCATGTTTTTATGGACCTTGTTTTGTGCACTGGTGCACAGTCATGTTGGAACAGCAAGGGGCCATCCCTAAACTCTTCCCACAAAGTTGGGAGCATGAAATTGTCCAGAATGTCTTGATATGTTGATGTCCTAAGAGTTCCCTTCACTGTAACTAAGGGGCCAAACCCAACGCCTGAAAAACAACCCTACACCGTAATCCCCCCTCCACCAAACTTCAAACTTGGCACAATGCAGGCAAGCAAGTACCGTTCTCCTGGCAACCACCAAACCCAGACACGTCCATCAGATTGCCAGACAGAGAAGTGTGATTCATCACTGCATAGAGCACATCTCCACTGTTCTAGAGTCCAATGGCAGCGTGCTTTACACCACTGCATCTGATGCTTTGCAAGTCCATTTACATTTGCTGCTCAATAGAGGAAAATGGAGGGTCCAATCAGGTCCGCCTGAAAAACAGACGGATCCGATCGGAATGCTTGTGTCTACTACTTGTTCAGAAATTCTGAGTGCATGATCTAGACTCAGGTTCACTCTAGGTTGTACAATAACTTGGCTACCTGCACAATCAAGTGCACTTTTGTTTTGTGGTATGCCACGTTATACTATATTCCTGGAATAATGCTTAAATTATATCATTGCGATCTGCTGTAAAAATGGCAGGACATTAGTGAGGGTGTCCTGTTGTGTGAATATCATGTCATGTCATTCAGCTAGGTAATATTTTCTGCTTTGCTTTGTGTTTGTGTGAGGTCTCTATATTTCTGCATTGCAAGATAGTTGTTTGTATCCCTCTGTGCAGCGTGACTGCATAAGAAGTCCAGCTCTAGGATATAACGTGTACGGGGGATGAGCCACGCCTGTGACGCCACCTGCGGCTATCTCGTATTCATGTATTGTGATCCCGAGGGCTTGGTTATGCACTTTTGAAAAAACTGTCTTCTTTGTAAGTGTGATTTTATTATTTCAATTAAAGTTCTTAATCCTTTTGCTTTTTGTCTCTTTCCATATGCTGTTTGGATTGATTTGATCATACATTGTTCGAGACCCATAGGGGAAATTCGAGGTCTGACCTTCAGAGGAAATTCAGAGGTCACATCCGGAGGTGAGCTGCTGTGATTTTGTTTGGTGAAGGGGAGTGTACACCATCTACTTTGGGATATCTATGCACGTCACGGATTGTGTCCCGTTACCCTATAACAAGTTTTTCTCTGGGTTTCTTTGTGGACTATTTTGCCTCATTTACTTTGCGCTGCACTTCTGTTTGTTTAATTGCTTTTGGGTATTGTGGATTTTACCTTAGTGTTCCGCTTGCAAGTAATAGGTTTTGTTTCATTTATTTTGTTTGCACTGATTTGTATTTTCTATTTTTGTACATCTTTTTAATATTGATATGTTTCATTACTCTAATAAATCAGGGTTTACAGCACTTAAAACATGTGGTAACTCAAGAACTCCACTTTAAACAAATGCTTTTCAGTGATTTCTAATGGTACATATGTATGTATCACCCTCCTAGTTAGCAAGGGAGAGCTAGAGTCCTGATTGTCAGAGAGAAGGACTGAGTAGCAGCTTGCGTGAAATAGTCAGAAGGTCAAATTGGGGTCAGGAGCTGAAAGGCTCTTCAAGCCACCCCCTCTGGAATTTCCCCTGGTTCTAGAGCTTTGGAGGAAGGCCTAGAGGCAGTGAGTGGATCGGAGGAGTGGCTGGTTTGCACTCTTGAGGTATCCTGGCCAATCCCCAACAGGAGGCTTGGCAAGGGGCCAGGATACAGTTAAAAATGTTTGGAGCCTGCTCACTAGCAGGTAAAGTTTGGGTGGAAGACAGTGAAGAAGATGTGATGCTGAAGGCAGGCTGCAAGGAGACACAGTGGGATGTGGCCTACCTGCAGGCCTAGAGTTGGAAAGGAGGAAAGTTTGGAGCTTCATTGGCCCCCAGAGGGAGGACCACCTGTACGGCAGGGAAGGAGCAGCCCAGCTGATAGGCCTGGTAGCAGCCACCCTCCCACCAGCATTACAGGAGAGTATCTGAGTGAGTACCCCTGCACCCCCTGGACGGATAGAGGAAGGAACACTCTTGTGGGAAACCAGATTTGCCACCTACCTGGGACTGTCCATTGCTTAAAGTGACAGGAACTGGATCCCCTGTTCAGGGATATCTCCAGGTTACTCGGTGAAGGAAAATGAGTTCATCTAGGGTCATGGGTGGTACATTAGAAGATGCTGGCTAGCTCTCCAACAGAGACTGTGTTGCAGTGAAGGCTTTTGAATAGTTCCAGGAAGTTTTCCTCAGGTCTTCAATTCCCTTGGGCATCCTGTACACTCTGAACCCTATCCCAGTTCAAATCCCCTATATAAAATAACAAAACCAAAGCTCAAGGACTGATTTCTGATTCTGGATGCAAGTCTATGTGAAGATGTGTGTTGCCTGGCTGTGCAGGACTATAGGGGGACCCAAATCTCTAGTGACCCCTAAGGGAGTAGTGCTACATGTATATATTTCAAATATTGCCTATCAACAATTTTGTTAGAATGGCAAAACTGCTAACTTGCAAATTACCTGATCTCTGAAACAAAACAACCAGAATAATTTGTTGTATTTTTATTTATTTATTTCAGGTACTTATATAGCACCGTCAATTTACGCAATGCTTTACATATATATTGTACATTCACATCAGTCCCTAACCCTCAAGGGGCATACAATCTAAGGTCCTTAACTCGCATTCATACATACACATACTAGGGCCAATTTAGACAGGAGCCAATTAACCTACCAGCATGTCTTGCAGTGTATGAGGAAACCGGAGTACCCGGAGGAAACCCACACAGGCACAGGGAGAACATGCAAACTCCAGGCAGGTGGTGCTGTGGTTGGGATTTGAACCAATAACCCTGGTACTGCCAGGCGGAAGTGCTAACCACTTAGCCACTGTGCTGCCAAACCTGCTTTAAGATGATTATGAGCTGCTGTGTTGGTAACTGCTGTCAATATTCACAGCTTTAACATGCTGAGCTGAAAAAATATTTTAGAATGTCCCATATGTCTGCTAGAACATTGTTTGCTGTACTTTTATACTGTTTTCATTTCATTCTCCCTATCCTATAGTGATCTTTTATACTGATGTCTGTAAATGCTAACCACTCACCAACCTATCAGACCAGATGAGAAGTCTCTGTCTTTGCAGTGTGATCTAAAAAAAAGTCTGGCTGTTTATAGAGATCGCTAAACTTGGTAAACATAGAAGTCCATATTATTAGAGGAAAAGTGATCATTGAGGAACTACATACAGTATATACCAACATGACCCTAAGCTCATCTCATCTCATCTCTTCTGTGAATGTTTTTATTGGTCCATGTACAGGCTTATTATTGAAAAAAAAGGTCAATTTCAGTAAAATTGATGTGTAAAAGTCAGCACTAAAACCATTAAGAAATACATAAAAATCACAAGTAGCTCTCTAAATATTATTTATAAGTGATGTAAACATGCAAACCAATATAAAACAGTACGCAATGAAAAAAAAACAGAATACAATAGTATAATATACACCTCACACATATTAAAGAAGACCTTCTGCTTCCCCAGCCACTTTTCCAGATTCATCTCCTGCTCACGTCCTCTCATACAATTGGGTATTTTTATTCATTTAGGAAAAAGTACCTCATGGATTTTTGCACTTAGCCCACCCATTCGCTTCATCACAGAGAACCCAAAGCACAGGGCCCCCCACACCCAACCAAGCCCCCAGGTCCTGTTGTGCTGCCTTCGGCCCCTAGTCAACACAGCTGGATTCCTTGGCATGTAACTGTTTTTTGTGCCCAACCCAGCTATAAAAGTGTGTGTGCATGTGTGTCTGGGGGGGGAGGGTATGACGGGGAGGGGGCAGGGGCGGACTGACCATTTGGAAACTTGGGCACTGCCCGAGGGCCTGGGGTCAGTAGGGGGCCCCATGAGATGCCCCTGGTATGTTTTTCATAGGCATTTTTGAGTTTGGGCAAGGACACAGGGGCCCCATGATCCCCTATTGCCCGGGCGCCCCATGAGTTGTCAGTCCGCCACTGGGAGGGGGTGAAGTTCTTTACTTTGCAAATATTATTAAAGCTGAGTTTTGGGTACATACATCAGTGCCCTTTTATCTGCCAAATGATTTGTACGTTTATCCGCCAAATGATTTGTACGTTTATCCGCCAAATGATTTGTACATTTATCCAACCAATCCTAAAAGTTTCACAACTTCCAATGTGCTGCAGTTTGGCCAGCTGATTGTATGTACAGTTTACCCATGGTTTAATGAGCGCTCCTATTGACTTCTTATTGTGCATTTTCTGAAAGTGCATCAAAGATGCAGCATACAAAATTTTGGTGCGCTTTCATGATGATCCATGGTCTTAAAGAATCCAATCAGAGCACACCGAAAACTGCAGGTAAACTGCACATGCAGTGCACCAGTGTGAACCCACATTTAAACAATACAGCCTGGTCACTCTTCTGCCACAGCCCTGAAAGGCATATTGAAGAGCTCATCCCCCTACTCACACTGATCTCTCTTACCATCAGTATGCTCCTTGTCAGCACATGTGCATGCAGCACACCTGATTGGCCCTTAGAGCTGCCTATCCCTTTCCCTGTTATAGGTGGCATTACAAAAATGATGCTATGAAGACAGATCTGGGTGCTAACACTGGTAACATTTAAGTATTCATTTAATCATTTTTATGAATGCATAATTATCTGAACCAGGTTTTAGCATCATGTTACTGTCAAAATGAATGTTGGTGTTATTTTTTTTTTTTCTAGAATGTTGGGACATTTTCACACAATCTAAAAGTTAGACAATGTACAGGAGGAGAATTACTTCAAATGCGATTTGAAGTCATACCCCTTTTGTTCCTAAGAATAGATTGATTTTGCAAAAACTACAGACAGTTGTGTAAATTGACCGTACTGCTTTTCTTTTTTTTCCCCACTGTATTAAATATATATTATGATTGGCTACTACATCCCACAAGTTCAGTCTTTATCTGATGTTGTTTTCATAAACTGGAAGAAAACTATAGGTCTCCTTTGTATAGATGACATACAGTATATTTTATGTTATTATATTTTAATTTTATTTCTGTTTTACTTTAACAGTCTGTCCTCTTCCTGGCAGTTTGAGACACAAAAATAGAGTCCCTTTAATTGAACTTGAGGTACAATGGCTTTATCATTGCTTTAACTTCAATGAAATTACTTACTGTGAACTAAAGTACACTTTTATATTTAATATAATAGTGGTGAATTTACTGCAGTTATTAAACTGTAACAAATGATAATGCCACGACAGTCTATCCTTATTGTACATAAGGCTAGTCACTGGATTACTTGATTAATGGTCACAGTTTACCTCATTTGTTCATATGACAACAATATATGACATGTAGCTTTGCAGTTAGAGGTATAATTTTTCATGTGAGAGGAGCTTATGGATCTCATTAGTCATATTTTGCAGAGTTCCACCTATTTTTAGTAATTTCAATCAGTAGTCACTGTATTCCTTGTACCTTGCAAATCTGTTGTTATCCTCTCGGATGCAGACAGCAGGTTTTGTACTGTGTCCAGTATGTACTGAGTCAGAATGTTGGTTTTATTGAATATATCCAGCCATTGTTTAACCACTTCCACGCCACCCTATAGCAGAAATACTGCTACAGGGTGGCACGGGTGTGCAAAATCAAGTATATATATGTGACTTTGCAGTTCCGGTTCCAATTGCGGCCTTCGGCTGTCAATCACCAGGTCCTGGTCGGTGATTCCCAAACAGCACCCAGCGATCTCCGAGGATTTCCGATGGGGAAGAGACCTGTATGTAAACCATACAGATCTCTCCGCTGTCAGCTCCTGCACATGGCTTTGTATGGCTCTGCATAGCAGTTAAACACAGCACACAGCCTCATAGTAAAACAGCACACAGTTAACCCTTTGATCGCCCCACATGTTAACCTCTTCCTGCCCAATGCCATTAGTACAGTGTCAATGCTGTTTATTAGCACTGATCACTGGATTGGTGTCACTTGGGAAGTCAGTTCCCCTCAGTGTCAGAAAGCCCGCCGCAGTTCCGCTATAAATCGCTCATCGCAGCCATTACTAGTAAAAAAAAACAAAATTCCACTATATATACCATCATTTGTAAACACTATAACTTTCACATAAACCAATTAGCTTACAGGTATTGGGATTTTATTTTAGCAAAGACATGTAGCAGAATACATTTTAGCCTATGATGAAATTTGATTTTGTTTAAAAAAAAATTTACTGGAAATGTTTAATAGCAAAAAGTCAACAATGTAGGTTTTTTTTTCCAAATTGTTGGTCTTTTTTTGTTTATAATGCAAAAATAAAAAACTCACAGGCAATCAGATAACACAGAAAGAAAGCTCTATTTGTGGGAAAAAAGGCCTTACATTTTGTTTGGGTGCAGGGTTGCATGACCGCACAATTGTCAGTTAACCACTTGACCTCCAGAGGATTTACCCCCCTTAATGACCAGGCCTCTTTTTGCTACTCGGCGCTGCACTAATTCAACTGATAATTGTGCGGTCATGCAATGCTGCACCCAAACGAAATTTACGTCCTTTTTTTCACACAAATAGAGATTTCTTTCGGTGGTATTTGATCACCTGTGCGCTTTTTATTTTTCACGCTATAAACAAAAAAAAGCCAACAATTTTGAAGAAAAACAATATTTTTTACTTTCAGCTATAAAAAATATATAGTAAACTCAAAGTTGGTTATAAATTTAGGCCAAAATGTATTCTGCTACATGTTTTTGGTAAAAAAAATCCCAATGAGTGTATATTGATTGCTTTGTGTGGAAGTTATAGCGTCTACAAACTATGGTATAAATACTGCCATTTACGCCATTTTTCTGCTATACAGCGCTGCGCTAGTTTAATGGACAATTGCGCGGTCATGCAATATGGTACATAAATGAAATTTACATCCTTTTTTTCCCCACAAATTGAGCTTTCTTTTGGTGGTATTTGATCGCCTGTGCGTTTTTTATTTTTTGCGCTATAAAAAAAAGGCTGACAATTTTGAGGGAAAAAAAACTATATTTTGGACTTTTTGCTATAAAACATGTCCAGTAAAAAAAAATGCAAAAATCAAATTTAGTCATAAATTTCTGCCAAAATGCATTCTGCGACATGTCTTTGCTAAAAAAAAAAAAACCCAATACGTGTAAATTAATTGGTTTACGTGAAAGTTATAGTGTTTACAAATGGCGGGAAAGATACTGGGATTTTTAGTTTTTTTTTTATACTAATAATGGCGGCGATCAGCGAATTATGGCAGCGATCAGTGACTTATGGCAGTGACCAGCGACTTATGGTGGGACTGTGGCGGACATTCTGACATTGGGGGGTACTGACTTGGGGTCACTGACATCCCCAAAAACATTAATACAGTGATCAGCGCAAAAAAAAAAACACTGACACTGTACTAATGGCACTGGGGAGGGAGGGGTTAACTTTATTTTGCAGGGAAGGGTTATCTGAGTGAGGGGGAGTGTTTTACTAGGGGGCGGGGTGTGTTCTGGACGGGACAAGGCTGATCGAGAAAGAGAAACTCTTCTTTCTCGATCAGCTCGTCCTGCAGCTGTGCTATCTGTCACTGTTTGCCACCGATCACCGGGAAACAGCCGGTAAAGACATCCGCGCCGGTGATCGGTGGGACAGATAGGGTGGCGGCGTGCCTCGCGCGCCCCCTATCTGTTTACAAAACACGCATTTTAAAACGTGGTTTTGCCTGCCAGTGCCGCCCTGCCGCCGTATTTCTACAGTGGCAGGACGGCAAGTGGGTAAAGTAACACAGCGCTGTATCACAAAAAATGGCCTGGTCAGGAAGGGGGTAAATCCTCTGGGGGGAAAGTGGTTAAATAGAAAAAATAACAGCACAATTGATGTATTATATTATAAAGTACATGAAGCAAGAAAGAATGGCATGTATTTATATTATTTGTTTGAATGAACCAGCATGGATGCTTAGTGGGTATTAATGAATCCTTGTAATGTTGGAGTCCTGTCCTGGATGAATAAAGGTTCTCCTGGTATCTGGATGATTTTACTCTGGCAACCTTTCTGAATGGCCCTGTGTTTGTGTCTGATTGTATGTACTTTGTCTGTACTGCCACACTTACCATTTAAATTCTACTTTGGATTGATAAGACAAACTTTCAGACCAATTTTAGTATGATTTAAATCTCTTTGGTAACAGTCCTGAAAACTGAAATCCGGCCTAAACAAAAATTACCGGACTACAAGAGGTATGTCTACATTTAGACCTCATTCACATGGATGATGAGACCTGTAAATCATGAATGGGGCTTTGGGGGAATGTTTACGTGGCTTTAGCTGCCAGGTGCTGTGTGCAGGCTGTTGATGCAGGTGTATGGGAATGCAGAGGCTGCACAGACACAGCCACAGTCACTTGTCCTACTTTGACGGATGTGGTTCCATGTAAGTGATCTAATTGCTGGCAGTGTGCATATGGGGCACTCACCTGGAAGCCTATACAATTAGAACAGCTAAGTAGCTTCTGCATCCACAAACATTTAGGCTCCATGCACACTGGGCATTTTAATAAAGCTGGTAGCATTAGCTGTGTAAAGTCGCATTAAAAACAAACGTTTTTCAGTGTTTTTTTAGCTTTTTTGTATTAGCGTTTTGCAGCATTTTTCCACGTTTGTGGTTGTTGTTTTTTAGCATTTTTTAAACACACAAAACATTTTTGATAAAAAAAAAAAACCCGGTTTGCTGCATTTTACCACATTTTTCAGCATTAGAGCATTTTTACAGCTAAAAAACTCCTCTAGAAACCCACTAGTTCTGGGATTTTTTTACAGCCTAAAGACACCCCTGTCAAACAACACTTATTAAAGCCTATGTGTGCATGGACACATAGGATAACATGCTGGAGAATTTACTGGCTGTAGAAAAAAATGCCAAAAAAATGCCAAAAGCCAAAAACAGCAGGTTTAAAAATGTCCAGTGTGCATGAGAACACTGGCTGTCTGGAAGCAGCAGCCTCAAAGCCCATGTGAATGAGGCCTTACTTGAATCTTGGTTTCCTTTGTGCATTTCTTTCAACTCTTGCAATTTGTTTCTGTGGAGAAGCTTAAAAGTCTGTTTGATTTTTAGATAAACCCCAGTGTATTCCTACTACATTCCTCCCCGCTTGCCTCATCCCTCACAACTACACAGACTGTAATCTCCTGCCCCCTCCAGCATAAACCCACACCCAGACATCTGTGGTATGGAGAGGGTGGCCCTGGATCAGGAATGGAGTGCCTCATACACTGCCTCAGCTACAATACTTTCAGCTTGAGCAGCAGGGGCCACAAAGACAGGGGACCACATCTCTGTGTCTGTCAGGGAGCCAACCCTCCCATTCATCCCAGATCCCCTACATATTACTGCTGAAATATATACATACAGTAAAAAAATAAAGCCAAAATCTCAGCTT
This sequence comes from Staurois parvus, assembly GCF_062004578.1. NCBI lineage: Eukaryota > Metazoa > Chordata > Amphibia > Anura > Ranidae > Staurois > Staurois parvus. The sequence continues at coordinate 1,404,775 of NW_028318168.1, read as the reverse complement.
CCTTTGTATGCTCAGCCCAACAGATCTTTGAACATTTCTAAAAACCCTATCCCTGCTTACAGCTCAACTCATCCTCTACCCTCTCAGAATACTCACACCACACCATTTCCGTTATTCACAGTGCACACTTTCTTCTCCATAAACTTCACAGTGTACATCCCTCCAAAGCCACTATACCCCACCTTACAGGATGCACACCTCCTGCACACAGTGCATCATCATTCACACTGGCCACCTCATAGTGCACCCCTCCTTCCCTATAAGCACAGCACATCACTCTTCATTCTCACCCATAGCACGTGCCCCCTCATGCTCACAGTGCATCCCATCACCCCCCACTCACAAATAAATAATAAATCATTTAATGCCCACCTAACCCCACCTTTCACAACACACACCCCACTTAACAGCTCATGAAATCCTAGCCTATACCTTGCTGCTCATACCTCACACCACACCATACATTCCCCAGCTGCTTCACCCACCTGCTAACAGGCATCCCTCCCTGGCTTCCTCCCACCCCAGCTGCATGGCCCCCTTTCCCTCCAACACACATATCCCTACTTGGCTTCCTCATCTCCCCACTGACACATATCTCTCCCACCTTCATACATTTACCTGACCTAAACATACTGTTCACTCCCATATGCTCCATACTTCTCTCTTGTACAAACATATTGTCATCAGACCCTCTGTACTCCTCCCTTGCACAACCTTCCCTCATTTTCTTTACATACTGCCTGCTTCCATACATGCCACACACCTGTCCTGCACATACTGCTTGATGCCATATGCTACGCATGCGTCTTGTGAGCATAGTGCCCAGAAACATTCCTCCAATCTCCTTTACTAAAAATTATGGTCTCAAATATGTCCTCTGCACTTCTGTACTCTACATACTTTAGATAAAAGGTAGATTTTAGAGGTTCAAATATTAGTTACTGTATCACCCAATATATGGCTTCCATCCAGTAGCCAAAAAACATGCAGACAAAAAGGGGGTTTGTGAAAAGAAATTCACAGGAAAGCGGCTACATTATGAACAGAATATGATACTCAGAAAAATTTCCAAAAATTATGCTTTATTTCACATTAATGATTGACAAACGGGCAATCGCCCTGGTTTACCATCACCTCAGTATGAGACAATACACACAGACCTAAAACCATTAAAATCACACCAAGACTGGTCTAGGTATATGTGCTACAAAGGCTATGACTAGAGATGAGCGAATTTCTCAAAAATTCGATTCGGCTGATTCGGCGAATTCCAGTGTGAAATTCGATTCGATGCGAATTTCTTCGCTACGAAGATGACTTATAAAAAGGGTTTCTAGGCTTCAGAGAGCCTTTAAATTAGTGCAGAACACTGTACCTTTAATTTAAATGCCCTTGGAGATGAGGAAAGAGAAGGAGAAGGAGAAGGATGAGAAGAAGGAGAAGGATGAGAAGAAGGAGAAGGAGAAGGATGAGAAGAAGGAGAAGGAGAAGGATGAGAAGAAGGAGAAGGAGAAGGATGAGGAGAAGGAGAAGGATGAGAAGAAGGAGAAGGATGAGAAGAAGGAGAAGGATGAGAAGAAGGAGAAGGATGAGAAGAAGGAGAAGGAGAAGGATGAGAAGATGGAGAAGGAGAAGGATGAGAAGAAGGAGAAGGAGAAGGATGAGAAGAAGGAGAAGGAGAAGGATGAGAAGAAGGAGAAGGATGAGGAGAAGGAGAAGGATGAGAAGAAGGAGAAGGATGAGAAGAAGGAGAAGGATGAGAAGAAGGAGAAGGATGAGAAGAAGGAGAAGGAGAAGGATGAGAAGAAGGAGAAGGATGAGAAGAAGGAGAAGGAGAAGGATGAGAAGAAGGAGAAGGATGAGAAGAAGGAGAAGGATGAGAAGAAGGAGAAGGAGAAGGAGAAGGAAAAGCAGAAGGAGAAGGATGAGAAGAAGGAAAAGGAGAAGGATGAGAAGATGGAGAAGGAGAAGGATGAGAAGAAGGAGAAGGAGAAGGATGAGAAGAAGGAGAAGGATGAGAAGATGGAGAAGGAGAAGGATGAGAAGAAGGAGAAGGAGAAGGATGAGAAGAAGGAGAAGGAGAAGGATGAGAAGAAGGAGAAGGAGAAGGATGAGAAGAAGGAGAAGGAGAAGGATGAGAAGAAGGAGAAGGAGAAGGATGAGAAGAAGGAGAAGGATGAGAAGAAGGAGAAGGAGAAGGATGAGAAGAAGGAGAAGGAGAAGGATGAGAAGAAGGAGAAGGATGAGAAGAAGGAGAAGGATGAGAAGAAGGATGAGAAGAAGGATGAGAAGAAGGAGAAGGATGAGAAGAAGGACAGTTCTGTGACAGTTTCTGTCTATTTCTGACAGTTCTGGGACATTCACTCCATACAGCTGTTTCAACCGCTGTATGGAGGGAATGTCATGGAACTGTCAGAAATAGACTATTAATGACAGTTCTGGGACTGTCCTTCCATGCAGCGGTTGAAACATTGTATGTATTTGTTTCCATAAATGGATCCATTTATGGAAACAAATAGATACAATGTTTCAACCGCTGTATGGAAGGACAGTCCCAGAACTGTCATTAATAGTCTATTTCTGACAGTTCTATGACATTCCCTCCATACAGCGGTTGAAACAGCTGTATGGAGTGAATGTCCCAGAACTGTCAGAAATAGACTATTTATGACAGTTCTGGGACTGTCCTTCCATACAGCGGTTGAAACATTGTATCTATTTTTTTCCATAAATGACATTCTGCAAATACACTTAGAGGAGCGCTGCAGATCCCCTTTTTGCCGGCTTGGAATTAATCTTATTTTCATCCTACTTCTTCTTCTTCATCCTCATCCTCATAAGAAGAAAAAGAAGAAGTAGGATGAAAATAAGAATAATTCCAAGCCGGCAAAAAGTGTATCTGCAGCGCTCCTCTAAGTGTATCTGCAGAATGTCATTTATGGAAAAAAATAGATACAATGTTTCAACCGCTGTATGGAGTGAATGTCCCAGAACTGTCATAAATAGTCTATTTCTGACAGTTCTGGGACATTCACTCCATACAGCTGTTTCAACCGCTGTATGGAGGGAATGTCATAGAACTGTCAGAAATAGACTATTAATGACAGTTCTGGGACTGTCCTTCCATAGAGCAGTTGAAACATTGTATGTATTTGTTTCCATAAATGGATCCATTTATGGAAACAAATACATACAATGTTTCAACCGCTGTATGGAAGGACAGTCCCAGAACTGTCATTAATAGTCTTTTTCTGACAGTTCTATGACATTCCCTCCATACAGCGGTTGAAACAGCTGTATGGAGTGAATGTCCCAGAACTGTCGGAAATAGACTATTTATGACAGTTCTGGGACTGTCCTTCCATACAGCGGTTGAAACATTGTATCTATTTTTTTCCATAAATGACATTCTGCAAATACACTTAGAGGAGCGCTGCAGATACACTTTTTGCCGGCTTGGAATTGATCTTATTTTCATCCTACTTCTTCTTCTTCATCCTCATCCTCATAAGAAGAAAAAGAAGAAGTAGGATGAAAATAAGAATAATTCCAAGCCGGCAAAAAGTGTATCTGCAGCGCTCCTCTAAGTGTATCTGCAGAATGTCATTTATGGAAAAAAATAGATACAATGTTTCAACCGCTGTATGGAGTGAATGTCCCAGAACTGTCATAAATAGTCTATTTCTGACAGTTCTGGGACATTCACTCCATACAGCTGTTTCAACCGCTGTATGGAGGGAATGTCATAGAACTGTCAGAAATAGACTATTAATGACAGTTCTGGGACTGTCCTTCCATAGAGCGGTTGAAACATTGTATCTATTTGTTTCCATAAATGGATCCATTTATGGAAACAAATAGATACAATGTTTCAACCGCTGTATGGAAGGACAGTCCCAGAACTGTCATTAATAGTCTATTTCTGACAGTTCTATGACATTCCCTCCATACAGCGGTTGAAACAGCTGTATGGAGTGAATGTCCCAGAACTGTCGGAAATAGACTATTTATGACAGTTCTGGGACTGTCCTTCCATACAGCGGTTGAAACATTGTATCTATTTTTTTCCATAAATGACATTCTGCAAATACACTTAGAGGAGCGCTGCAGATACACTTTTTGCCGGCTTGGAATTAATCTTATTTTCATCCTACTTCTTCTTCTTCATCCTCATCCTCATAAGAAGAAAAAGAAGAAGTAGGATGAAAATAAGAATAATTCCAAGCCGGCAAAAAGTGTATCTGCAGCGCTCCTCTAAGTGTATCTGCAGAATGTCATTTATGGAAAAAAATAGATACAATGTTTCAACCGCTGTATGGAGTGAATGTCCCAGAACTGTCATAAATAGTCTATTTCTGACAGTTCTGGGACATTCACTCCATACAGCTGTTTCAACCGCTGTATGGAGGGAATGTCATAGAACTGTCAGAAATAGACTATTAATGACAGTTCTGGGACTGTCCTTCCATAGAGCGGTTGAAACATTGTATGTATTTGTTTCCATAAATGGATCCATTTATGGAAACAAATACATACAATGTTTCAACCGCTGTATGGAAGGACAGTCCCAGAACTGTCATTAATAGTCTATTTCTGACAGTTCCATGACATTCCCTCCATACAGCGGTTTCCGGCAAAAAGTGTATGTGCAGAGTTCCTCTATTCTGCAGATACACTTAGAGGAGCTCTGCAGATACACTTAGAGGAGCTCTGCACATACACTTTTTGCCGGCTTGGAATTATTCTTATTTTCATCCTACTTCTTCTTCTTCTTCTTCTTCTTCATCCTCATCCTCATCCTCTTCTTCTTCTTCTGAGGATGAGGATGAGGATGAAGAAGAAGAAGAAGAAGAAGAAGTAGGATGAAAATAAGATTAATTCCAAGCCGGCAAAAAGTGTATGTGCAGAGCTCCTCTAAGTGTATCTGCAGAATAGAGGAACTCTGCACATACACTTTTTGCCGGCTTGCAATTATTCTTATTTTCATCCTACTTCTTCTTCTTCTTCTTCATCCTCTTCTTCTTCTTCTGAGGATGAGGATAAAGAAGAAGAAGAAGAAGAAGAAGTAGGATGAAAATAAGATTAATTCCAAACAGGCAAAAAGTGTATGTGCAGAGCTCCTCTAAGTGTATCTGCAGAATAGAGGAACTCTGCACATACACTTTTTGCCGGCTTGGAATTATTCTTATTTTCATCCTACTGCTTCTTCTTCTTCTTCATCCTCATCCTCATCCTCAGAAGAAGAGGATGAGGATGAGGATGAAGAAGAAGAAGAAGAAGTAGGATGAAAAGAAGAATAATTCCAAGCCGGCAAAAAGTGTATGTGCAGAGTTCCTCTATTTCTGACAGTTCTCTCACAGCTTCTTCACATGTACAGCGGTTGAAACATCTGTATCCTAAATGGAAACTAATAGATACAAATTAGTTTACTAATTGTATCTATTAGTTTCCATTTAGGATACAGATGTTTCAACCGCTGTACATGTGAAGAAGCTGTGAGAGAACTGTCAGAAATAGAGGAACTCTGCACATACACTTTTTGCCGGCTTGGAATTATTCTTCTTTTCATCCTACTTCTTCTTCTTCTTCTTCATCCTCATCCTCATCCTCTTCTTCTGAGGATGAAGATGAAGAAGAAGAAGAAGTAGGATGAAAAGAAGAATAATTCCAAGCCGGCAAAAAGTGTATGTGCAGAGTTCCTCTATTTCTGACAGTTCTCTCACAGCTTCTTCACATGAACAGTGGTTCAAACATCTGTATCCTAAATGTAAACTAATAGATACAATGTTTCAACCGCTAAACATGTGTTCCTTCTGTCAGAGAACTGTCAGAAATAGCGGAGCTCACTGCAGGGACACTTTTGCCGGCTGATCGGGAAATGTTCGATTCGCGCACCCGAAGTAGGCAAAATTTCGGTTTCGCCGCGAATCGAATATTTCCTGAAATTCGACTCGAATTCCGGTTCGCCTGGTTCGATTCGCTCATCTCTAGCTATGACCACAATAGTCTAAAGCACTTGCAGCACTAGCACATAGGTAACACTCCCTAAAGGAGGTATATTCAAAAAAATTATACCATAGGTATGCAATATCACATGCTATATATGTAAGCACATATCATTACCATATAGGTTACACCCTATAAAAGGAGATTTTCCAAAAATTGTACCAAAGGTATGTCATATCACATGCACGCAAAAAGGACAGACACGGTTATCATCTGGAGAGAGGCATGACCCTTAAGCCTATAAAAGGCAATATGGGTAAAACATTATATATATGCAGTACAACCCTATACAGGCACACGTGGTTGGGGCCCATTAATCTGTAATATACGTGAATAGTTGCAAGGATTCTTATAACTGAAAGAGTCCCTGTTGTTGTCTTGATGGAGAAATAGATGCAAATAGCAGAGGCCTGCTTTAAATGGTTTCTTCACCACAGCATGTGGACTGCAAACCACTTTAATATTAGAAACAAGATGAGGCCTAGTAGATCTTCCGCCTGTTGCAATATATGTAGTATGCCTTGTTTCTATATAAAGCACCATAATGTCCCCATCCTGTAATAAGACAAACGATATAAGGATAGTCACTGTAAGAGCTTTCACTCTATAGTATATATATATAATATATATACTATAGAGCAGCGTTTTTCAACCACTGTGCCGCGGCACACTAGTGTGCCGTGAGATATTGTCTGGTGTGCCGTGGGAAAAATTCCAATTTCATCTGTAACATGTGGCTTCGGCTCACAAATAGACCAATCATTAGAATCTAATGATTCAGTGGTCGGCAAGCCGCGGCTCGCGAGCCACATGCGGCTCTTTACCCAGTCTAATGCGGCTCTTCTGTGTGCCGGGCGCCTGCTCCCCTCCCTCCTCTCGGTCGGCCGCTCCCCTGCCTCCTCTCGGTTGGCAGCCCCAAAAGTCCGCGCGGACCTTTTAATCCGGCTTGCGGATGTGGCTGTCAGGATGTGTGTAGGCGGGGCAGCGTGCCGAACGTGAGGGGAGGGGAGCTAGGCTCCTCTCACAGTCCGCCCTGAAGACCCGAACGGCGCGGGAAGACAGCGAGAGGAACGCAAAAGGTAAGTGAATTGACACGGGGGACTTGGCTTACTAGAAGGGGGGGGGGGGAATAGTACTGTGGGGGATGAAATACTATATGAGGGATGAATTACTTTATGAGGGATGAAATACTATATGGGGGGATGAAATACTATATGGGGGATGAATTACTATATCAGGGATGAATTACTATATGAGGGATGAAATACTATATGGGGGGATGAAATACTATATGAGGGATGAATTACTATATGGGGGGATGAAATACTATATGAGGGATGAATTACTATATGAGGGATGAAATACTATATGAGGGATGAAATACTATATGGGGGGATGAAATACTATATGAGGGATGAAATACTATATGGGGGGATGAAATACTATATGAGGGATGAAATACTATATGAGGGATGAATTACTATATGGGGGATGAAATACTATATGAGGGATGAAATACTATATGGGGGATGAAATACTATATGGGGGATGAAATACTATACGGGGGATGAAATACTATACGGGGGATGAAATACTATACGAGGGATGAAATACTATACGGGGGATGAATTGCTATGGGGGATGAATTACTATATGGGGGATGAATTACTATGGGGGATGAATTACTATATGGAGGATGAATTACTATATGGGGGATGAATTACTATATGGGGGATGAATTACTATGGGGGATGAATTACTATGGGGGATGAATTACACTATGGGGGATGAATTACACTATGGGGGATGAATTACTATATGGGGGATGAATTACTATGGGGGATGAATTACTATATGGGGGATGAATTACTATATGGGGGATTAATTACTATGGGGGATGAATTACTATATGGGGGATTAATTACTATGGGGGATGAATTACTATGGGGGATGAATTACTATATGGGGGATTAATTACTATGGGGGATGAATTACTATGGGGGATGAATTACTATATGGAGGATGAATTACTATGGGGGATGAATTACTATATGGGGGATTAATTACTATGGGGGATGAATTACTATATGGGGGATTAATTACTATGCTTACTATGGGGGAATATTACTATACTTACTATGGATGACACATACACATCATTCATCTACTCTTGGTCCGGCCCCCGGGTCCAATTATAAAATACTTTATTATTTCATAATAAAGTAATTATAAAATAATTTCTTTGTGTTTGATTCCTATTCAAGAGAATTACTTTATATATAGTCAATATAGGCACAGAGGTAAATTTTTTTAACATTTTCTAATGGTGGTGTGCCTCGTGATTTTTTTCATGAAAAAAGTGTGCCTTTGCACAAAAAAGGTTGAAAAACACTGCTATAGAGTATATAATATAGTATACAGTTGCAAGAAAAAGTATGTGAACCCCTTGGGATTCCGTGGAGTTTTTTATGAATTGGGCATAAAATGTGCTCTGAACGTCATCTAAGTCACAACAATAGAAGAACACAGTCTGCTGAACATAATACTACACAAACATTAGATGTTGCCATGGTTTAATTGCACATAACATGTAAACATTCACAGTGCAGGGAGGAAAAAGTATGTGAACCTTTGGACTTAATAACTGGTTGACCCTCCTTTGGCAGCAATAACCTCAACCAAACGTTTCCTGTAGTTGCAGATCAGACCTGCACAACGATCTGGAGTCATTTTGGACCATTCCTCTTCACAAAACTGTTTTAGTGTAGCAATATTCTTGGGATGTCTGGTGTGAATCGCTCTCTTAAGGTCATGCCACAGCATTTCAATTGGGTTGAGGTCAGGACTCTGACTGGGCCACTCCAGAAGGCGTATTCTGTGCTGTTGCAGCCATTGTTTTGTTGAATTACTTGTATGCTTTGGGTCATTGTCCTGTTGCATCACCCATCCTCTGCGGAGCTTCAGTTGGCGGACAGATGGTCGTACGTTTTCCTGCAAAATGTCTTGATAAACTCTGGAATTCATTTTCCCATCAATGACAACACTCCGTCCAGGCCCTGAGGCAGCAAAGCAGCCCCAAACCATGATGCTCCCTCCGCCATGTTTCACAGTGGGGATGAGGTTTTGATGTTGGTGTGCTGTGCCTTTTTTTCTCCACACATAGTGTTGTGTGTTCTTCCCAAACAACTCAATCTTGGTTTCATCTGTCCACAGTATATTTTGCCAGTAGTGCTGTGGAACATCCAGGTGCTCTTTTGCAAACTTCAAACGTGCTGCAATATTCTTTTTGGACAGCAATGGCTTCCTCCGTGGTGTCCTCCCATGTACTCCATTCTTGTTTAATGTTTTCCTTATTGTAGATGTGTCAACAAAAATGTTAGCATGTGCCAGAGATTTCTGTAGGTCTTTAGCTGACACTCTGGGATTCTTCTTTACCTCATGCAGCATTCTGCGCTGTGCTCTTGCAGTCATTTTTACAGGACGACCATGCCTAGGGAGAGTAGCAACAGTGCTAAACTTTCTCCATTTGTAGACAGTCTGTCTTACCGTGGACACAGGAACATCAAGGCTTTTGGGGATACTTTTGTAACCCTTTCCAGCTTCATGCAAGTCAACAATTCTTGATCATAGGTCTTCTGAGAGCTCTTTTCTGCGAGGCATGGTTCACATCAGACAGTGCTTCTTGAAACCAGTAAACCCAAAACAGGTGTGTGTTTTTTAAGGGCAGGACAGCTGTCAGCAACACATCCAATATCATCACACTGATTGGAGTCAAGGTTGGCTCCCTCCTGGCTCCAATTAGCTCTGGGAGAAGTCATTAAGCCAGGGACTCACATACTTTTTCCTCCCTGCACTGTGAATGTTTACATGTTATGTGCAATTAAACCATGGCAACATCTAATGTTTGTGTAGTATTATGTTCAGCAGACTGTGTTCTTCTATTGTTGTGACTTAGATGACGTTCAGAGCACATTTTATGCCCAATTCATGCAAAACTCCACGTAATCCCAAGGGGTTCACATACTTTTTCTTGCAACTGTATATATATATATATATATATATATATATATTCCTCCAATTATAGTCTTTGCATTTATTTTCTTCTATCGTACCCTCAGCACTCCTCTCCTACATGTATTTCATGCCCAAATACACTCTACACTCCTCTCCTGCACATGCTTTCCACCATAATACCCTCCACATTCCTTTCCTCCACATACTACCTGCCTCCATTACCTCTGTAATCCTCTCCTGCATATACCACTTGCAGCCATATCCTCCATACTTTTCTCCTGAACTTACTGCTTGGTGCCATATGCTACACACTCATCTTGTGAGCATATTACCCAGAAACATTCCTCCAATCTACTTTCCTAAAAATGTATGGTCTTAAATATGTCCTCTGCACTTATGTACTCTACATACTGCCTCCAATTATAGTCTTTGCATTTATCTCCTACTATCATACCCTCAGCACTCCTCTCCTACATGTATTTCATGAACAAATATACTCTACACTCCTCTCCTGCACATGCTTTCCACCATAATACCCTCCACATTCCTCTCCTCCACATACTACCTGCCTCCATTACCTCTGTAATCCTCTCCTGCACATACCACTTGCAGCCATATCCTCCATACTCTTTTCCTGAACATGCCACCTGCCACCATGCACTCTGCACTGCTCACCATCATGCCAGCCGCACTCTTCTCAAATACCTCCACCATAGGTTTTGCACTTCTCTCTTGCACATATTGGCCTTCTGCACTTCTCTGCATATACTACCCAGCTATATATATTTGGCACTCCTCTACTTCACTTACTGCCCAATGACATATGAGCCACACTCTTACTTTGCACATATTGCCTACTGCCATACTCTCCCTCTCTCTTCTACACATACCACCTACCACAAAATGCTATGAATTCTTCCCCTGCATATAATAACTACAACCATATCCTGCTTAATCCTCTATGTGCATACTACTTGCTGCTATTTTTTAAAATTTTGAGCTTTAAAATAAAATATATACTAAGGACATGCATTATCATTACATATTTATTATAATTAGACATGTTACCATTAAATTTTTTGCAAGCAGCAATCCAATATAGTAACAGGAGCTCAGTATTTATTATGTTTTTTTTTTAAACTCAGTTCCTTCATGACATTTTATATAGGCAGTGTTTGACACATTTCCTTTGCATAATTTCATAATATGGACTGTGTTCATGTGTTTTCATTCTGGGCACATCCTCCATGATATTTTCAGTTCAAATAATCCAGACAAGCCAGTAAGCAGGGTATAACAAGAGTAAGAACATTAGTGACTGTTGAAACAGTGTTGTCAAATTTCGTATGACATTATTCTTATGTATGCAGGTCAGATTATTGAGAATGCAATTTGTAATGTCTGTTGGCATTAAAATATAATTCAAGATTATGTTTTTTTACTGATTTAAGCTCCTTTGTTGCCAGCATATCAGAGCCAGCTATATACAGTACTTCTGATAACATCCCAATATCTATTGTAAATGTGCGAACATGGCCTTTATGAATGCAAAAAAACAAACAAAAAACTTCAAAGATTTCTTCATTTTTTAATTTTTTTATTTTAAAATGCACTAATTACTTAAATACTGCCAAAACCTCTGACTAATTTAGCCAGCGTTGTACGCAATGCAGCATCCTCAACTTAAACAAAGTCTTACTTGGTACCAAAGATGAGTTTTCTAAACACTGTAAATGGGGTCTTTCTATGACCATAAATGTACAGAGGGCCATCTGCACAGCACAAATGTAAAGAGGCATTTTTTAAAACCACTAATATAAAGTGTGCTATTACTAGGAGGGGAGATCCTATTCAGATGTAGGGATGTCTTCTATAGTAGCCTTGCTGCAATGTGTTTTACTTTTGCTTTTGTAGTATGTTTTGCAGCGTATTGCATCATCGGATTGTCTATATGAAATTATCTGTCAGTCATTCTGTTGAGGAGGCTCCATAATCCTGAGCCTACAATGAATACAGAACTTTCTCTCTATTTCATGAGTTGGCCAACCTTTGGGGAGCAGGTTAACAGAAGATTGTACCTAGCTTTGACAAAACAGATATGCAATGTTCTGAAAGAAACCTAAGAAGAGGGAGACCCTGCGGCCTCTTCAATGCTGGGGAATGGTGTTTGCTAGGGCAGGTTGTGCACCTGATTTTAGGCTCCAGAGCTGGACCCCAGAGATAGATAGTATTGCCCCTCTCTTTATGTCTTACCATGTGGGCCTGAGAAGATATTGATGCTGATATAGTCATCAATGTATCAATGTTGCACCTGAACTTCTTGTTTTGTACTGCTATGTCCACCAGAAGAAGTGATATTGTAAAATTCTGATACTTCTGGATGCTGTGACCCAACCAGCTATTGCTAGCCAAGGAGCTGTAGTAGCCTTGTGTGAATTTTGAACATTCTCCCTCCTTTGTCCCCCTGTCCTTCCTATGTGTCAAGTTCAAGAAAAGCACTGAAAACTTTATTGAAGCCTGGAACTACAGTTCAGCATGGATGTAAGAGTATGCAAGTGATATAGCTTTGAGACAAAGTATTCTTGGGAAGGAGTCCTCTTTCCAAGCTAAGATCCTGTAGTGGAGGCACTAAAGATTTAAGAACGACCAACACTAGATGGTAAAGTAAAGACTTAAGATGTCCCTTTAGCCAAGTGCTCCTACAGCATTGAGATGTAATGGCTGCAAGGTAGGGGGTCATCTCATATGCTCCCTCACCCATCCCCCCTCAACACACTGTTACAAAGCTTTAGTAACTTCTGAATTCAAACCATTTTAAAATTAATTTAAGACAGTTTTTTTAGAATTTTTTTTTTTTAGTTTTTAATAGACTGAGGAAGGATTAAAGGATTAGAGCCCTTGACAGGTTTTCACTGCTATCTGCTCCTTCACAGATATTTCCCTTTACTACCTGTGCCACTAACAACAATTTAGTAGACAGGAAGCAAAGAAAAATGTCTACCAGAAAAAATGCTCTTTTCCTGGAATTCTCAAAAATGTTTTTTTGTGTGTGTGCTGGAATTATCAATAAAGAAGCTTTTCTTTGCTGTGAATCATTGGATTGTTTGTTTTAGGGGCTATTCCAAATTGTTTCCAGATCTACTATAGGAGAAAGTTTTCTTTTAACTAGCTCCCCAAGGAGTAGTTGGATGGACAGGTGTGCAAGAAGTTAAACTCCAGACATTTTATATACAAACAAACATACTATATTCATTAACCATAGTTGAAATTACATGGGACCAATGACTCCCCATGAGATACCCCTGACTGGTCCAGTACTTTCATGAAAAGTGAGTTACATGCATCATTATTTGGATCCTGATGCAGAATGGAGTGGTGGAGGAAGTGCAGGAATGATATGTATATGCTGCTGGGGATGCCAGAAATTAAGGCAAAATATGTTGCTTAGCCCTAAATTCACCCTTCGTATGAAAGTTATTTTTGTCAGCTGCATAGATTTATATACTGTGCAGAAAATTACAGGCCACATTTATTATAGGAAAAAATAGCTTCCATTCTGGAAATTCCAATTCCTGATGACATTTCTTTACCCTGAGATTATTAGACAGTGCTTTCCGAGGTTGCATTACATCTATAGGTATATGATTTTTTTCTGGATCTGATCATTATTGGCCAGACTAGGCAACAATCTTATAATGTCTTAAAATTAACAATGGGTAAAAAAATCTGTTCTATGTATTCTTTTTTCATTTACAAACTCTTTTTATTAGGAAAATGATAACAAAAATATATCAATTAACAGAATATATCAACTTATACAGAAGTACAAAATGTACTGGTGATTGCAAATTTCTTGATAACTAGAAAGGTAGGTACAAAACAGCAAGAGAAAAAAAGAAGCACAGAAAAAAAAAACAAGGTCCATCAACAATAATATAGCCAGCAAGCATGTACATCACAGACAGATAAGCAGTCTAACAAGACATGTCGGTGCTGTTTCCAAATATCCAATTTAAGATCAAAAAGATGCATCCTATCAAGCAGGGTATGCTGAATACATTCCATAAGCATTACCATATCAATTCTTTTCATCACCGAGGCGAGAGGGACCACTGGGAATTTCCAATGCAGTGCTGTAGCCCACAGTGTGCTGTGTATTCTTAACACAAAATGCACCTTCTATTGCCCTCAGCCCCCTCCAAATCTCCAAATTCTTATCTTTTTGATACTGTGATCTGTTTTCTTGTTAGAGAGTGACTATATTTATTCTCCATGGTCCCACTGTGTGTAGGAACATAGCTACCTTCTCTTACTAGCTCCCAAGATCGATTATAAACTATAGCCTATGGATTATCTGATGTGTAATGGTCATAGAGTAGTGCAAATGAGCACAACTAAAATGTGGGTATATAGAAAAGCCAGTGCTTGAAATCACTGGCAGCTAGCAAGGTCAGTATACATAACCTCACAAACTTAAACAACATAGGTTGTAGAGCACCAAAGAACAATTACGTGATAGTATAATGACAGTAACGCTCAATACACCCTACCATTATAAGGCCTCATGCACACAGGGCATTTTTGCAGCCACTTTTAAGGGCGTCAGACATTTTTTTTTACTGTTCCAAATGACCCTCTATGTTATCCTGTGTGTCCATGCATACATAGACTTTTAGAAGCTTTAAGTAGTAGGAAAGTAGGAAAAAAAACCCAGAGACAGTGCATCCAGGAGCAGCAACGTTTTGGCAGAAAAAATGCTTGATGTAGCTAAACGCATCTAAACGCATCTAAACGTGCCTAAACGCATCTAAATGCTAGGTGCGTTTAGCCCTTTAACATTATTCATTTCAATAGCCAGAATAAATTATCATTCTGGCCAATGAAATTAATTAATGCCCAAGCATTTGACCCTTGCAAAAACGCCTAAACGCTTGTAAAAGCATTGGTTACTTTTACAAGTGTCAGGCATTTTTTCTGCAAAAATTCTGCTGCCAGGAGGACAGCTTCTAAGAGAGTTATTTTAACATCCTGTGTGCATGAGGCCTTAAAGTGTGCCACCAATAAGTCTGTCCAAAAAAATTAAAGGTAATAAAACAATAAATAACCAACATGTTGCAGTCTATTTAAACTGTGTATTTTTTCAAATAAAAGTCCACTCCTGCTCCAGATCTTGTCCATCCGTGTCTTTCCCCAATATAAGGTTCCATATGTGTCACCAGCCTCCACTACTAAACACTCACAAACTCTTCGGTGCCTTTCACATGGGTTGGATCCATTTTTTACAACAGGGGATCTGTCCGCTGATTGCCCACTGAGTGGAGTGGATGACATGTTTGTATCCACTCTGCTTATTTAGAGCAGACACAGGCACAGCCCTCTCTGCTCTATGGGCAATCAGATGTAAATGGACTGGCTGTTCATTTACACCTGACTGCCCTTGAATCTGATCCAGCCAGATGGAAGGGAATGAATGTACTTTCTTTTTTTTTTTGCCAAATTGGATAAGGCAGATGTAAATGGACATTACATCTGTCGTTCCATAGAGGAGAATGGAGGGTCCAATTGGATCCGCCTGAAAAATGGACAGGCAGACCCAATCAAACTGCTTGAGTGAAAGGGGACTTGAGCTGCAAGATGAGGTAGCAAACAGCACATGTTAAATGATGATTAATCAGTTCCAATACTTCTCTGATATTCTAAGATCATGAAACTGCTCACCATCAGGGGGCAGACATCCAGCACACCATAACTGTATAGAAGGATCGCTCACCACATGGAACCATAAAAAAATCGTATATAGTGTACTTTGTTATAAAAAGGTTGGTATTCATCATTAAAGCAATTCTAAAGGCTCTTTTTTTTGTGGGGAAAATAACAAACATGCTATACTTACCTACTGTGTGAAGTGGTTGTGCACAGAAAAGCCTGGATCTCCCTTTTCTCAGGTCCCCTGCAGGCTCTCCTGGCCCCTCGCTCCTATTGGGTGCCCCCAGAGAAAGCAGCTTGCTTTGGGGGCACCCAATAATCTGTGTGACCATTCACACACTCCTCAATGGCTGACTGGCTGTGATTGACAATGGCTCCCGCTTGCTCTCTCAGCCAATGTGGGGTCAGAGACCCAAGACAACCAAGACTGTTGTTCACCTCGCTGGAACATGATGAGGCTCAAGTAAGTATTGAGGGGGCTGTGGGCACTGCTTCGCACAGAAGGTTTTTCACTTTCATGCATAGAGTACATGAAGGTGAAAAACCTGGAGCCTTTCAACCACTTTAAAAATATATGAATTCAATTAATTATGAAAACATCAATGCTATTTAAGAGCATTAAAATAGAAAAAAAACAAACGTGCACTCACTAAGATGGCCGCCGCTCCCAGAACCTGAAGCAGTGGCATGACATGTAATGCCCTCAGCCCCCTCCAAATCCTTATTTGTTTGCTGCTGTGATCTGACTTCTTGTTGTTCATTCTTCCATGGTCCCACTGTATATAGGAACATAGCCACCCTCTCTTTCTAGCTCCCAAGATGGACTATGGACTATATGATGTGTAATGTGCATAGAGAAGTGCACATGCCTGTCACAGTCATGCATACAAGAGCCAGGCACGGCTCTCCCTGTATTAAGAAGTCTTCGTGTATCCCCTCATTCCCCCTCCCTCAGGAATGCAATCAGCATATGATGCTGAGCCCCTGCCTAACAATTCTTTGCCAAGTAAGGCTTGGCTTGTCCATTGTGGGAAGAGACACACAGTTGATTTTGTGTAGAAAGAAGCTGTTATGCTTTGTGTGTAGTCAGAGAAGTGAGGACTTTTGATGTTTTACCATCTAGCAGACAGAGAGCCAAGGAGAATCACGCTGTACCAACGAAACTGAGTGCGAGACCAGAAATCCCTTTTTAGCTCATCAGACTTGAAACTGCTTAACCCCAGGCATTTATTTGGCAAGCACTTATTTACCTAAACTTCTTTCTGTTATCTGTTTGCGGTGCTGTTGTGCTCTGCATAATTATATATATATATATATATATATATATTGTGACAGAAGGTCAGGAAAAACTAAGGGATGTGTCCAGGATATGAGGTATATTTGTCCCAGGTTCATGCTCTACACAGACTATTTCTCCTGTTGTGCTGTGTAGTGATCCTGTGTGGCTAACTGATGAGTTAAGGAGCTCAGGTGTAGTGAGTTAAGTGCTCTGGGCTCTTTAAAAATCCCAGGCTGCATAGGGAGATTGCTCCATCCTGGAATCAGTTGGCTGTGTAAGACAGACTGGCGAGCAACCAAACCAACCTATGGTGAGAAACAATCTCGGTGATTTTGGAACTGTGTGAACACCCTGGGTCTGAGCAGTGGTAGGCTGCCTACAGACCGCTAGATAGGAAAGCTGTGTGTTGTAGTTAGTAGCCCAATGTGGCCAGACTTTATTTTCTGTTTTGTTTGTTTTGCTGGGTTTTTTTATGCACCGTGTGTTCACTGGGCTTTGTAAATAAAAGCACAAAACGTATTCACCAAGTACCTGCTGTCGTGCTGAGCCTCTTTTTATGGTGTTCTGACCCATCCAGGGGGTCAAACACAACCCACTAGTGAGCTAATCCCTCACAATATATATATTGGTTACATCTTCTTTCTGTAAATATTTTTACTGCACCCTTTTGACCTTTTGGTAATCTTACTTTCTAAAAGTGTTGAACTGTTTCTATAGCTCCTGAATGTAACTTACGAATCCCTGCTGCTGAAGAGCGCTACTATGAGTGTTTACCCTCTGTATAACCGGTCTGTAGAGATAGTGGGATACTGACGGTTAACCAATCATCCTAGTGTATTGCTGAGTTTCCTCTTTCTCTGTATAAAAAGGAGGTGGTGGCAGTGTGAAGGGTGAATTGCGTAATTAACCTGACCCAGTAGCAATTGCATTCAGCCTGCCGGTACGTCGATTGTGGTCCAATTAGCTGGAAAATCGGTGTGCAGGGTGCAGCTGGGTGTGGCATTGTTACGCACGTGACATCGTGGTTTTAGATTGGCTAGTCCTTCGGTCACGAGTTTGGTGAGAAGGGCTGGGGTCTGACGCCGCACCCATCACAATGATGACAACTAAAATGTGCTGTTCATT
Source organism: Staurois parvus (assembly GCF_062004578.1). NCBI lineage: Eukaryota > Metazoa > Chordata > Amphibia > Anura > Ranidae > Staurois > Staurois parvus. Next base: position 1,386,645 of record NW_028318168.1, on the reverse strand, counting down.
CCAAAAAACAGAAGTGAAGGGGGAAAAGAGCTCATGGAGGATATGGCAAGGAGGAAAGGCGGAAGAAAAACACAGTAAAAACAATTTCATGAAAAATAGATAATAGGACAATTATGTAGTGAATGTGTATGAATGATTTTTTGGAGCATAATGATATTGTCTGTGTTCACTTTGGAGAATCGGTATACATAACTGATACTAATGTGTTTTTTCATATAACTAAGAAATATGTTTTGTTCATTCTAAACTAAAAAATACCAGAGAAACCTGGAAAGGAGTACATTGCTATTATGTTGTCAATGTGTTTATGCAAAGTAGGCATTGTCCATTAATAATACAGCATGCAACTCTTTACATAGCAAAAGTGCCATAGACACTGTTGTTATTTTGCATCTTTTTTGCAGCCTCCACTTTCCATGTCATGTCAGGTTGTTCTATTTATACATACAAACAGTGACAAACTGCTGCTTTATTTTCTTCAAAGTTGAACAAACAATAATCATATGTGATGCAGTTCCTGAGTGTTAGCTTAGATTAACCAGTGATCTTAACACAGCTGCATCTACTTAGTCACTCACCATCTTGAAACAATTCTAATAAATGTATGCACAATGATTCATACCATTTCCTAATAATTCATGGTCATTGTTATTAACAACTGCAACATCAAAATCATCATTTTTTCCTAAACTTGCATTTCTAAGCATAGCAAAAAAATAACAGAGACACATTTTTTCTGTCTGTTCTTTTATATCGCAATCATATGTGCATGATGATCTGATATGTAAAAGACACACTAACTTACAATTTAGCAAACACGTGGCATAGACAGCCAAAATGGGATGTTGAGCAGAAAACTAATATGGTGAGACATTTTTGGTCTTAAAATGAACCTGTGACCAGACTTTTTTGTATAAGCTTACATGTACTTTATGGCTAAAAAAAAAACAACATACAGTGGGTGGTGGTGCCACTTCTTAAAATGTTTATATTTTGGGCACTGAACCCCCCCAAACCCAGGCCATGCCCAGTATGCAGATACTACTTTTCTCTAAGTCAACTGCTTTTTGAGTTTAATGGCAAGAAAAGGACACTACCTATGTACGTAAAATTAGCAGATGAGAGCATTAGTGCCCATGTTATGGGGGTTCTTACTACTCCCACTGAACATGAATGCCATGGAAGGTTCTTAATTGCTCCCATTGACATCAGTGCCTGGGGAGGCTTTTATTATGTCAAATAACACCAATACTTTCTGAAACCCGCTGATGGTGGGACCTCATTCCCCTGCATTCAGGGATACTACCATTGAAGTAGGCGCATTATATACCACCACTGTCCACCAATGTAGGGTCATATTTTACCCCAGTTACCACCAATGTAAGACATTTTTTTACTCCCACGACCAGTCACATAGAGAATTTTTTTATCATCATTCACCACTGATATAGGGGTATTTTTTTACTCCAGCTGACCACTGAAATAATAGAATAGAAATTTGTATTTCCACTGACCTCCTACATTGGGGCATTATTTTACTCTTACAGAACACAATCTGGCTCAAAACAGTTTCACAGGCAGTGAAATGGCCCTTTGTTTAAAAAATTGGGGACCCCCTGGCATTAAAATTGTGTGCCTTAAGCCACACCCAAACTAGGTCAAACCTTCAAGCCACACTTCTTTTGTTCTGCTCAAATTTTTTTCTTCAATCACCACATTTTTACATTTTGGGCACTAAAAGCCACTCAAACCCAGGCCATGCCCATTATGCAGATACTACTTTGCTCTAAGTCAACTTCAAGCATGCCTTGGTACCCTCAGGCACCCTGGATACCTCAAGTAACCTAATAAGTCACACCTTAAAGTGTCTGTAAACACAATAGACACAGTCTGGAGGGGCATGGAACAGTCTGCTATTGGCAGAACCTCCTCCTAGATAGCCCACACCTTGTTTTTGCACAAAAATAATAAAGATTTGAGTTCCAATATATATTTTTATGATGATTTAAAACATTTATTTGATATAATTTATGTATTTTTTCTTTGTATTTCAAAGGTCTTTTTTTTTCAACATGTTACCAGCAGCAGAGGACTAGAAGCCCATCCTGCCAATGTTCCCCTGCAGATAGACTGGGAAAGAACTGGGTTATATGACAGTTGTATATTGATTATGAAAAAGAGTACTTAGATTTTTTTTAATTAAGATAAATGCAGTGCCATCATCCATATACATAAAGAGAAAGGATAATGTAAATTAAACAGTGTGTGTTTAGTATCACTTTAAGTGTGTTGCAGGATGCAACAGGCAATGCCTAAGAACAATCAGTGAATGCACACTGAATACACTTTGGTTTTACTGGCTTTTAAACCCTAGTTCACACTGCCGTGATTTCAGGTGGGAATTGAAATCGGATCTAATGAATGTGAATGTAAGTGTCTTAACATATGCGATTTGCTGCATGCGATTTCAAAAGTAGTTCTTGTATTATTTTTTATGCAGTTTGTTGTGATTTCACATATAGACTACAATAGAAATTGCACTGCAAAACGCAATGAAAAATGCCAGAAATCATTGGAAAATCTTCAGAAAAAGCGGTGAAATCGCAAACAAAATACGCAATTTTAAATTGCATCCAGTGTGAAGCAAGCCTTAAGCATACAAAAGATGAATTCCTAGAATATCAGCATTTCTGCCTACAAATTTATGTTGCCCAATATTAACAACTGATCTCTAGGGACAGGTTAATTTTAAAGGAGGTTAATTTCTCAGCTAATATTGGTCAATATTTTCTATTCAGCAGAAAAATTAAATTGGTGGTGGAGATGCCTTATTCTCCTCTTTCATCATTTAAACTGGAAAAAAAGATCTGCTTTTTAGATGAAGCTAACATACAGTTTCTCATTTAGTACTCATTTTGGATTGTTTAGGCCCAAGGAAAAAAAATACAGAGCTTTTGACTTTGTAAACATATCTGAACAAAATGTGTAATTTAGCCTTATTGAGAGTTATGCAGGCGCATACTGCCACCAATAACAGTAAGGGCCCCTGACCCAACTTGCTGTGGGGCTCGATTATACAATTTAGCATGGTGTACAAAAAAGAGAACCCTGACCGCCAATGTTTACCCACCACTAACCATTTTATTAAAAGGAACAAAAACTTTAGGACTGTGTACATTATTTCAATCAAAATACATTTTAAAATGACTGGATGTAATTTCTGATAAATGTAGTTTATACTGCATTGTTCTTGACGAGCAAAAAAAAAAAATATGGATTGGTTCACTAAGCTATAACGTGTATCTTGTTTGTCATAATGATTATTTTCAGCCATGTGACTGTTATTATCTGTTTTCCTTAGTTGTCATTGTTGCAAACAGATTTTGCTATGGCAAATAACCATTATTGTAGCCATGAGAACTCAGCCCATACTTTATTAAAAGTTGGTCAACTGCCTTAAAATATATGTGTTCATGAATTTCAGCAATTTGTTAATATTTTAAACTTAGAAGGTAAAATAAAGCAAGAAACATGTTTGAGCACGTTAAAGGTTAGCTGTTTATGCAAAAGTTCTTGTTTCCAGTTCATAAACCAATATTGCAAATTAGAAAAAGAGACTACCATAATGAACTGAAAATAAGAGTTACTGCAATGAATATGCAAAAGCCACTGTTCTGTGGCAGTACACAATGCAGTCTACAATGTAAATTAGGCTATCGAAGTGTATATATTTGAGTAATTGGACACTGTATTAGTTTTAAGTTATCATGCAAGAAGTTTAGTCATATATGCAGGTGCTACATGCAAAACACAGTAATATACAATGGGGAAAAAAAATAAACTACATCACACAGACACTTTGTAAAACATGTATGGTTGCTTATGTTTCTTTGTATTTTATTTAATGCCTTTACTTCAGCCATTTTCTAGTTTTGGATAGAGTTGAGAAGATTTACATTATCTGCTAGGTTTTTATTTTCTGCATGTGAATGCACTGAAGGGCTTTTCCCTCATTTGCTGTAAAAAGGGGTAAACTTTTAATTGTTTGATAACTGGTTACAATGCTAAACTTTTAGATAGCTAGGTTTAGCACCATAAATCAACAGCTCACAAATGATATTGTATTATAATAAAGAAATTAATGTACTTTTATATTACACATGATAAACTAAAGAAATACATAAATACAACATTATCCCAATCCAGGGGAGTCCTCAACTCCTGGTTAGATCAGAAGCTCCTGGAGACAATGATATTTCATTGAGTTTCTAGGCACACTCATGATGATACGTTGGACAGACTCAGCTAGTCTCTGCCTTTATTTAATCTCCTTTTTAAGGGATCTCCATTTGACCAGCTAAAAACTGGTTACAAAGAGTTTGACCACTTAACACATTGGTTCACAAACTCTGGCTAGTGGGCTGGTTATAGTCTGCTGGTTGAACATAAACTTGTCTCAGCAATGAAAACACCCTGAATGCAGGAGAGAGACATTGTGCAGAGTGGTAGCAGTGTTCCAGCACCCAGCAATCTTTAACAGGAACTATAAGACAAAGTGATCTCATACTCAGTGGTGCTTGCATAGTCCTGGCTGTGATGTCACAATCAGTGCGTGTACACAGATAAGTGCCCAATGAACACAAATGCAAGAGGGTTATTTCATTTCTCCTCTCTAGGATTTTTGAAGATCTTGCTTTGTACTCTGCTTTTTGAGTTTAATAGCAAGAAAAGGACACTACCTATGTAAGTAAAAGTAGCAGATGAGAGCATTAGTGCCCATGTAAAGGGGTTCTTACTACTCCCACTGAACAGGAATGCCATGGAATTGGTCCCATTGACATCAGCGCCTAGGGAGGGCTTTTATTATGTTAAATAACACCAATGTAGGGGTACTTTCTGAAACCCACTGATGGTGGCACCTCATTCCCATGTATTCAGGGGTACTACCACTGAAGTAGGCGCATTATATACTACCACTGTCCACATATTTAGGGTCATATTTTACCCCTGGTTACCACCAATGTAAGAATTTTTTTTACTCCCACAGGTCAGTCACATAGAGAATTTTTTTACCACCATTCACCACTGACATAGGGGTATTTTTACTCCAGCTGACCACTGAAATAATAGAATAGAATTTTTTTTATTTCCACTGACCACCTACATTGGGGTATTATTTTACTCCTACAGGCCACAGTCTGGCTCAAAACAGTTTCACAGGCAGTGAAGTGGCCTTTTGTTCAAAGAATTGGGGACCCCCTGGCATTAAAATCTTGTGCCTTAAGTCACACCCAAAATAGGTCAAACCTTCAAGCCACACTTCTTTTGTGCTGCTCAAATTTTTTTCTTCAATCACCATTTTGCACTGTTAAATAAAAAAAGAATGACTGTTTGAGTACAATAATTAGTAAAGAAGTACTGGAGACTGAAGCTGCAAGTTGATTTATTGCTCAAGCTCTCACAGCAGTATATCCCTTCAGGACCAAAGCAATTTTTACATTTCAACTGTGAACATATTGATTGGGCAATAAGGCAGCCATTCCTTTTGATAACAATGTAAGGCTTTGACAATTATTACTTTCTTTTAGATATATTGTATTTTCAAACATATATTATTGGCTAATGAAATCTGTAGATAAATAGAGTACTGACAACATGTAAAGACCAACTGTTGATGAATTATGAAACATCACTATTGTTATGTTAAAACTGTGGGGACATCATGGGTGCAATGTCAGGCTCGTGCAGACAATCCCTACAATTTTCAGCCTGTACCTCTGTACAGGCTGTCAGTTTGAAATCTGCAGGGCTTGTGAATAAACTACAAGCAAACTTATTGAGAACTGAACAAGCTGTCTTCCGCAGTGGAAGGCAGAACGTGTAGTTCTCTCATTCACTGATAGCTGTGAATGAATGACAGCTGCTCCGTTTTTGAAAAATGATAGCAGGTGTGGGGAGAGGAAACCCTGCATCCTGTCACTGGATTGGGGGGATGCAAGAAGTTACTTCTGGACATGCTACACTTTACACCTTAAATTTGGATGTAATGTATAACATGATACAAAAAGTGATCCTTAAAAGGATATATAAACCCAAGAACAAAAGTTAAAATATTTCAACATACAAATCCTTAGATGTGGTGGCTGCATTCGTTTTCTTTTTAAGGTCAAGTACATTCTCTGAAAGTATAGAAAAATACTTGTTTTTCTTGCCAGAAATCCAGTGATGAGGAGAGGAGCTGGTGTTTGTAGTCTAAAAAGAAGCCTATCCTAGAAAGATAGGGTCCCTAGTAGTCATTGGGGCCCCCACTGGATAGCTCAAAATGTGCCATTGCTTCTCTCCTTCCTCTTCACTTTTTCTCTTGCAGTGTGCTATTGGTTCCTACAGGACAATTGTGTGAATAGCAAGAGTTGGATTGGTCTATTTTGGTGGGCACAGATCACCATGAAAACCGGATGCCCCCGCTCAGTTAGTGCTGGACTATGACTGACTGAGGGGACAGGACAAATACTCTCCTGCACTGTCTCTGTATTTCCATCATGGAGAACCACCTTCACCGCCTCCTAAAAAAGGAAGAAAGCTCCAGTGGAGAGGAGTTGCTGAAGGGCTATTTAGAGAAAAACTCTCTCGTCCCTCCTTCCACTGAAGATGTGCAGATCAACCCAATTAACATGGAGGAGGCTACTTCTGACATGCGCAGCAAACTATGCTCGAGAATATTACCCTCCATCACACAACAGGAACAGTACCTCCACTCAGTCAGAAGGAATTACAGCCTTTTTTCCCTTTCTGAGGCAGCCACTCAGCCAGCTTCTGAACAAGCTTCCAGTTGGCAAAAGCATATCTCCACCACCATTCCTGGTGAGTCAGTTTCTGTTACAACTACAGTATTAATGGTTTTGGCCTAGTAGTTAGCTCTTTAGCTAATGTACTGACAACTTTAGAGGGTGCACAAAATATTGATGCTGTTTAGCATTCTATTAAAAGGGCAGAGGACACTGGTGCTTTGCAAGCCTGCCAGAATTCTAATAATTCTCAAGGGGCACGCGCTATTGGTGCTTTTCTAGGTACACATAATGTCGAAACTGGGGAAAAATTCACAAAGTACAAGCAGAATATTGGTTCTTTTAGAATGGTTCTGTTAACTCTTTTACTACTGATTTAGGAAATGGTATTAATATTGGAATACTGCTGAATCCATTCAGACCTACAGAGAGTTTTTCTGTTCCTTAGGTAATGCATCTAATGTATTCCCAGTAACAATGTTTCTTTTACTAATGTTAATCCTTCTATAGTCGTGAAATCCTCTCCAATCTAATCAAAGTTTGCGATAGCTTAATCTTGCATGAAGGAAGTCCTTCCATGTGAGCTTTCCCCTTTAGGATTTAATTTAGATACATTAGTGAAAGCAAAAATCTGGAGAGGTGATTTTGTTATTTCTTATTATTATTGCCAACTTCTAAAGAAAATTTGTCTTAATCAGGTAAAAAATCGGAAGAAAGATCAGAGGAGGATAGGAGGAGGGCAGTACCAATAATTTTTCAGAATTGGCTGCAGGTGAACATTTCCCAGAAAAATGTTCTGGTTTATTCCAGCACCTTTGTATTATAGCAGAGACTTTTAGGCATTTTGACAACTCTACCTGGTTCATATAATTTTTGGATAATTTTTGCAAAAATTATCCAAGTTATCCAGTGGGCTACTGGCTAAATTTAATGTTGCCTCAGAAACCACAATTCAGATAGAACTTACACACAACACTCAAAATTCCTTTTGTGAGAGTATGCTTTATGACAGGCAAGGCAGGCTTTTATCAAACTGTAGATAAAGGCACAAAGGTTTGTACTGTATTGGTGCACATCCCGTCAGCCACTGTTTTTGAAAGCTTCCACTACAGTCACACAGCCATAAATAAGAAATGTTCAAAAATTTTGTCATGGCTTGATCTCTATCAAAACAGATCCAAAGATGGTGGTTCTATTGCTTAATGGCTTTAGGGAAGGTTTCCTTCTGATCTCGGGTGCAATGCCTTACAGGCTGCAGAATGAAAAAAATAAAAAAAATTTTTTTTTTTACTTGCAAAAAGATGTACATTTAATTAATTAATTAATTAATTAATTAATTAATTTTTTTTTTTTTTTTAATAAAAGGTGAACATAGCCTTTGCCTGCCGTAGAGTCAAGTGAAGTCTGCATCTGCTTATTTTGTGTTTCAAAGGTCTCTGAATTACAAAACTGACTGAACATAATTTCAAATGTTTTATGAGTTCGACAATTAAAGTAGAACTATAGGCAAACCTTTTTATATTTTTTGGATAGAGCAAAGGAGGGTTATAACCTTTGTCAGGTTTTATTCGCCATCTGTGTCCCATTGTGGAGATTTCCCTTCACTTCCTGTCTGTTAGCCAAACGGGAAGTGAGGGGAAAGCCCTGTAAATTAAGGGAATTCCTTTGGGGACCCCCAAGTCACCAGAAATAGTGTCCCCATTGGAAGATTTCCCCTCTATAATTTTTCTGGGGACAACCCAAAATTTTTCTTTTACTTTCACTATCAATAATGGTAAATAGGACAAATAGAGAGGGTGAATCTACTTAATGGGGGCACAGACAGCAATAAAAACGTACAGGTGTTCTAATCCCTTGCCATTCTATCCAAAATTAAAAAAAGGTCTTGCCTTTAGTTATAATTTAACATATGTTTTTAAAAGGGTATGTAGACCCTTACAATGAACAGCTTTGATTTTGGTTTGTTATACCATTGACAGCGTGTTGCTATATCTGTTTGACAAAATACTTTTTGTTATATTATCCATTACATTGCTTCCATTTATCTTTGAGATTTACAGAACCCCTCCTCTTTATTTTATTAGGAAGAGGAGAGGAGCAAGTTTTTATAGCACTGCCCTAGGGTGATAACGCTTCCTCTCTATAGGTAGTACTGTATGGTGAGTGAATGTTGTCACCGAAGGACAGGAAGGACAGGCAGAATCACCAGCTGAAAAAAAATAAAACTAATGCATTCACTACCTCTATGCACTTGTAAAATGTAATATGGTATTTTTTCGTTCTTCTGTTTAAATATGTTTTAATAAGAATTTAGTTGTTTATCTACATTTCAATATTAAATTGGAGTGTGATTATTCATGCTTCTTCTTTATGCAAGTATATTAAAACATTTTTTTTATCATATGCCATGTAATGCGTATTTAATATTTTAAATGTCCTATTATCTTGATTTACATTCCTCAGGGTTCCCAATTATACAATCATGGGTATATGAAATAAAAGTGGTGAGAGTTTATCTCCCTGGATATACTTTATTATTATTTTTGGTTGTTCTTAGATTATTAATAGTAATATTAGTGGTACTAGATGTAGAGCAATGAAAGTACTGTTAAAAATAGGAAAGCATTTTGTTTTATAAGAGCATCCTTTTTAGATCCAAGATAATTGGAAAATATGCTGTGAGTCTACCTATCCACTAAATATGCTGTTGAGCCCATAGGATAATATAATTTTCTTCTTTAATGTAACAGCCCTGACTGTTATTTGTAGATATCAGATCCACTTAAATGTTACCACTAAACTCGAGTAGTGATACTTTGTAGATCAAACAGTTGTATTACCTGTATGCGTATTTCCTAGCATTACGTTTGCTGTTGATGTTTTTTTAGAAGTAAAATTTTAAACTTTTCTAATGAAGCATTTCAAAATGTGTCTTCACCCTTTGCAAATGCATTTACTCAAGGCTAAATTTCTCTTTCCATCTATAAAATGTTAACTTGTTATCACTGGTCATGCAAGTGAATCACATAATGATCCCCTGGAGCAGGATTTAGCAGTCTAATTTGTGAACCTCGCAGTTAAAAAAAAAAGCCTTAAATAAATAATCATGAAAATAATATTAAAGAATATTGAACACTTTAAAAAAAATTGAAAGGTTTTAGCTGTAATGAAAGACACGTTACATTTTCAGACCCCACCAGCATTTTATATGTTTACTAGAAAATCTTCATTTGGTTTTAACTTTACACTGTGATATTTTAATCTATTATTTATGGGTAAAACTTTCAAAAGTTATTTTTCTGTATTTTACACTTAAAAGCAGCAACAGCAGTAGCAACAAAATTTCAAGTACAGTTGCTACAATTATCACAGTGTACAGCTGCAAATATTACAAACACATGATTGCCTGAAAATTTTAATAAAGACTAGAAATAGGTAATTGCTATATTAAAACTATATGGCATTATATATACACACACTGTAGGTACACCTGTTCAATTGCTTGGTAATAAAAGTTGCTAATGAGCCAATCACATGTCAGCAGCTCATTACATTTAGGCATCTAGACGTGGTGAAGACAACTTGCTGAAGTTCAAACCGAGCTTTAAGTGACTTTAGACATCTAGACGTGGTGAAGACAACTTGCTGAAGTTCAAACCGGGTTTTAAGTGACTTTGAGCGTAGCATGTTGGTGCCAGAGAGGTCTGAGTATTTCAAAAACTGCTGACCTATTGGGATTTTCATGCACAACCATCTCTAGGGTTAACAGAGAATGTTCTGAAAAAGAGAAAGTATCCAGTGAGCCACAGTTGTGTGGATGAAAATGCCTTGTTGATGTCAGAGGTCAGAGGAAAATAGGCGGACTGGTTTGAGATGATAGAAAGGCAACAGTAACCCAAATAACCACTCATTACAACCAAGGTATGCAAAATACCATCTCTAAATGTACAACCTTGAAGCATATAGGCTACAGGAGCAGAAAACCATACCGGGTGTCACTCCTGTCAGCTAAGAACAAGAAATGGAGGTTACAATTCGTGCAGGCTCACCAAAATTGGACAATAGAAGATTATAAAATGTTGCCTTGTCTGATGAGTCTCGATTTCAGTGGTGACATTCAGATGGTAGGGTCAGAATCTGCCATAAAAAACATGAAAGCATGGATCCATCCTACCTTATAACAATGGTTCAGGCTGGTGGTGTAATGGTGTGGGAGATATTTTTTGGCACACTTTGGGTCCCTTAGTACCAGTTTAATAACAATGGCCTACCTGAATATTGTTGCTGAACATGTCCATCTCTTTATAACTACGGTGTACCCATCTTCTGATGGCTACTTCCAGCAGGATAATGAACCATGTCACAAAGCTCAAATCTTCCCAAACTGGCTTCTTGAACATGACAATGAATTCACTGTACTCCAACAGCCTCCACAGTCACCAGATCTCAATCCAATACTGTACCTTTGGGATGTGGTGGAATGGGAGATTCTCATCATGGATGTGCAGCTGACAAATCTGCAGCAACTGCGTGATGCTATCATGTCAAGATGGACCAACATCTCTGAGGAATGTTACAGCACCTTGTTGAATCTATGCCACAAGGAATTAAGGCAGTTCTGAAGGCAAAAGGGGGTCCAACCTGGTACTAACAAGGTGTACCTAATAAAGTGGATGGTGAGTGTAAATATGTAGCACTCTCCTGGGCTGCAAGAGTAGCCTGGCAGTCTGGGGAAGTAGAATCTGGGGTCTTGTTGTTTGGAGGGACCTCCTGTGCTTCCACCCCACCCTGGGGTGGAAGAAAGAGAAAGAGCACTCAGAGAGAAACAGAGGAGAAGGAGGACTTCACTCAGCCATAGTTCCAGCTAGGCCGAGCTGGGAACTCCAAGCCAGAAGTGGTCGGTAGCACAGCAAGGCCCATGTAGCAGCTCTCTAGACTCATGGAGCTATTTAAAGGCACTCAGTGAGTACCAACCAGCCAACATACCCATTATGAAAAAACTGATAATGGCAGCTCAGTCCTGTACAGTATAGGAGATGGCTGCAAAAACATGGAGGGAGGGAACACTTTTGCCTCAATTCAGTCCTGATTTTACTCTTTCACTGATAGGGACCACAGTACTGAAGTTCAAAAACAGTTACTGCAATATAATGAGTGCTGCAGTTTCACCTTCATGGATGGACATGGATTAGGAGTACAAAAGGGAAGATGTTTTTGATCATCATCAAATGTGTTTTATGAGAAGCAAGCCACTTTGTAATAGCATACCTAATGCATTTGTATTTATTACAGGAATTTATAGTACTGACAATTTACACAGTGCTTTACATATTGTACATTAATATCAGTCCCTGGCCCCAAGGAGCTTACAATCAAGGGTCCCTATATCACATGCATATAGTACATATCACATGAGAGGGGAAAAGAATGTTTGGATTTTGAGGCACTCCATTAATTCCCCACAAATTTTCATATAAAAGCAAAGTGTTCTTTATTTCTACAATTATTTTTTTAAAAAGATGCATTAAAATGTGGCTGCAATGACCCAATAACGAAGCATCAAACATTATGATATAGATACAACAATTAGATATAACCAACTTATTATTTCATCTGAGTGTAGTAAACATTGTCAGAAAGGCAGTCTCAACGCTTTTCTCAGAATACCAATTTCTGCTTCTTCAGGAGAATATAGGGTCATTACTGATGATTCTAAAAAGCTGTCTCTGCTCCATCGTCTACATGGGGGTCAGGATGCAGGTCAACAACTCTCCATAAGGGGCGGACAAATCATCTTACTGGTATAAATATTTATGGATACCACTCCTTTAAGCCTTTCCAAACCAATAAAGCACTTATATTAAGGAATCAACTTGCCTTAGTTTTCACCACTCACATGCTGACCCAGCCTGTGTCTCAACACCCTGGTTGCAATCGGGACCATGCATCTGCATCTGCATCTGCATGGATATCACATTCAGAGCAGTGGCTGTATCTGTGCAGTTGCTGTGTCCTAAATGACAGCAATGGGACTGCTTACACAGGGATGCATAGAAAACATGTGCATCCCTGTATGGGTAAATACAGCCTTCCCATGAGGCATGGCAAAAGTTGCAACCATGATGTCGGGTGAGTTGGATGACATTTGTGTTCGCTGCACAAGCATGAAATGATCACGAGTGAACACTAGGTCATTTAACTCTTTGGCAGTCGCATACCTGTAAAGAAGTGGTGGCCGAACTAATCCATGCCTTCCTCAACTTAATCTTATCTCAATGTTACACTAACCATTTAAGCAATCTGTTTTTTTTCTTTCCTGTGAGCATCACAATATAGCATCAAAAGGAACAACGCTCTGCTAAGGTAAAACACACTTTTACTTTGATCTTTACTATTCCTATACATCCACAAAAATCCACAGATTTTGTTGAATATATTTTGGGACAGCTTTATGTAGCTACACAAAGTAAACGTTGTGTTGGAAAAATTGCAGAAAAATGCAATTTTTCTAATTTTTATACTATTTATTCTAAATACTAACGAACAAGAAATAAATGTATACAAATTTTCTACAAATTTAAAGCTCTATTAGTCCTAAAAAAAATTACATAGTGGCCAATGACATATCGCAATAGTCATAGATTAGTATGCCATTCACCACTATGAGACTCCACTATATTTCCATATATATTTTTTGGCAGCTATAGGTGGATGCATGAATATATACATTTGTGCTCTTATATGTATATTCTAAGATCAACCTTTATATGCCACAGATGTGATAATATAGATATGACTGCCATCGATGCAATATTATATTGTGGAGTCTGCACATGTTCATTATTCATTGTGAAACAAAGGATCCTACCCGATTTTGTTGGTGGTTTCCACTTATTTATACACTATGTATGATACTTATTAGAGACATTTGGATTATACTATATACAGAATAGATCCATATCTCATCCCCCTCATTAGAGTTTGCTCTATGAGGGTTTTTGTTGATACTCTCTTTTCTTAGTTGGCCCTCACTATATACAGTAATTATATACCTTTTCTCCTACAATATTTACTGTATGGATTGTTTTTAATTTGGCTGGTTTACTTCTCTGTATACAATTTTCAATGGAAATACACCATGTTTTGTGGTGATATGTTACTAAAGATAATCACATACTTTATATTCTAAACTATTTAACTTTATTATAGGCATGTTATACTCTCTGAACCCCTGAAGAAGAGAAAAAAAAATCTCGAAATGCGTCTGGTCTGTCCAAGTCTGGGTATCAGTGCAGACAAGCCAAGCAGCATTAAAACGCTATAACAATCCCCTGATTAGGGACTTCTGGGTATTTTTATGAAAATGTACTGTTATTCATATTATGCAATATACCAGCCACCATGCAATTGAATGCTGTTTTTTCATCCTCTCTTTTTCTTCCCTTGTCTTCGAGGATGTGCATTCATAAATCAGGCCCTGACTACACTGGAGGAGGCATATCTGCTGGTCTTGCTGCCAGGAAAGAGGTTCAAGGGCTTACTGGTAAGACAGGAAAGATGTGGATGATTCAAAGTGGGATCAACAGCACCATGTGATTGTGAACTTCGTCAACCTATTCTGAGAGATATACATTAGTTCCTACATCTCTTCCATTTTGTTTATTCTATGAGACAATTCCCTCATCATTGGAACATGGCTTGAACGACAATGGCAGGGGATGCATTGTATGGCTATGTTGACCATAAACAGTGTCAGTTATTTGTTATATGATTATTTTATATACAGATGAATGGTGCAATAAATATTGTGTTGGAGAATAGTTTACCATATTAGGTGTGACTGCGGCTATAATGTTGTGAACCTGTTTACAGAAGGGTCAAAGTAGTTTGGAGCATGCCCACCAAATGTGAAGCATCGTTCCTACCTCTTCTTCACAGCACCACCAACATATATTTGGGAAGGAAGGAGAAAACATATTCAATAGGGAGGGAGTTTGATACCAACGCCATCAATTTTATAGCCATTCTCCTGAGTAACAACCTTGAGTGAGCCCTTCTGAATGGAGGTGCAGATGGCCTCCCATTCTGCATCAGTGAAAGTCTGGACCAAATCCCTCTCCATAGCTTGGCACGAGTTGGTTGAGAATGTGAGAGGCACATCAAATAGTGTAGAGTATAAAGTGGAAATGACGTGCTGTTGTGGATGTTTCCTAGAACAGGGTGTCTCAAATGGGGTGAGAGGTCTCGTCCCGGATGAGGGGGTGCCTTGTTTTTTGGAAAATGCTTAATTTGTAGATAAGTCTATGTTGGGAAACATGCTGTGCAGCTGAAGAATTAAGGACCTCCAAAGTACATTTTCCCTCATCGAAAAAAGTGTGAAGCTATACTGATCTCAAGAAAATTGCCAATATGCCAGTGGCAAAGTCTTGGTTTAGGTGCAGGGGTGTAAAGGCCTTACAACTAAAAAGCCAGGGACGTCAGGAAGGTTTGATAGAACGCTGTAAGTGATGGGGCTATAAAAGGGTACATTTTCTCAGTTCTGGGGACCTGGCGGGGAAGAAGCCATGGCAGTGAGCACAATGGCAGAGTAATCAAAGACTGTTCCAGAGAGGCCCATCCCTTCACTTTCACACAAATTGTCCCATCCCCCAGCATTGAGAGCAAGCATGACCAATCGTATCTTTGAAGATCTGGTAGGCTGATGCCCCCTTTGTGTTTCAGTAGAGTGGAGCAAGAACATTTGATTCTCGGGGTGTTGCTTTGGGTTTTTATGGGTTAATCATGTATATGGTCAACACTTATTCACTGTTATCAGTATCTTTTAAAATATTTCTCCTAATATTCTCTGTTGGTTTATACTGTTTTTGACAGTTTTTCATTTTTTTGGGTGCTTCTAAGCTTTGGATAAAAAATATTTTTATTAATTCTATTCAGTTATTCCTTTAAACCTTATAATGACACACAATCTCATTAATGGTGAGATCCTGGTGGAAGTTTTGTTTTCTTCAGACTCCATTTTAAATATTTACTCCATGTATACTTTATGATATATTGTCTTCTAGGTTTTGGTCATATTCACCTTTGATGTGTTCATGAGCTACAATTATCTCTTTTCCATCTGTATGCTGCTTCTTGCTGCCTTCCCCCCTTTTTTGCTGCCCTGTTGGGGTGCCATGAGCACTTACCCACAGCTTCCAGGGCAGATGCCCTTTGGTGATTTTCATTTGGAAGTGTCATAATGAATTTAAATTATTTTTTAATCTGATCTGTAAATATTGGATTAACTTTCATGAGTTGGAGTACTGACTCACCCCCTTAAAGGATCAATGTGCTATTACCGTTAGTTAAATTTTTTTTAAAAATGTTTCTCAGTTTGTGGACATAATGTCAGTAGCATCCACTCCTGATAAAGTGAATGAATATTTACAAAATGCATAGAGAGTTATGAATAGAGGTTTAGGATTCAGCTTTATTCTGTATTTAATTGGCACTCTGTGGAGTCATGAGACAAGCGTTTGTAAACAAGATTAAATCCATGAATATCAACTGCTCCTAGTAAATCAGTTTACTGTTTTTACCCATGAAGAGTTTTATTGTGTTGATACTTATGATAATAATACAGTTTTAATTAATTTTGTCTGTTTTATGGATGTATTTTCTTTTAATTAATTGGTTTGATTGGTTTTTTGCTTTAATATTTATATTAGTAACCCTAATATAAAAATATGAATTCAAAATGTTCAAATCATTCAGTCTATTACTTAAAACTGTTTGCTGTTCAAAATGGTGCACTTTTTGGGGTCTTTCATATATTTTCAAAGATAAGACCTATGTTGTCATGTCATAGAGTGAGAAAAAAAGCTTCATGAATAAAATCTAGTATATACATCATTGCTTCAACACCATACATTTTCTATATAACCTGGAAAACATACAAACTTAGTATTATTTGATTCCAGACAAATAAAAAAAACTATTTAACAAAAAAAAAGCCATTATGCCTCATCTTTAAAACCTGATGAGCTCAAAATCACTGTAAAATGGCTTTTTTCATCGTTTTTAATAATTCTTTGATCTCATTTAAAAATAAATAAAGTATATAATTTAAAGTATGGTATAAGAATAAAGTGTTCTCCTTCCATACCCAATATCCCAAAAAAACACAGTCAAGACTGGCTAGGTTGACTGCAGGAAAAAAAAATCAGCAATTAAAATACAATCGATCACATGTCCTAAACCTGGAAAAAACTTTGGGACACAAAGGGTTTTTCATTAAACATGTGAGATTAATTTAGTTACGAATCAAAATTCAGACGAAATGTTCATTATTTGGAGATTCTGATGAATTTCCAAGTCACATTAGTAGCAAATTTCAGTGAATCTGAAAGCAATTATAAAGAAACAACAAATTCATGCATATTTATTTGTTTCATTCGGATGACATGATGTAATAGTTTGGGCCTTTTGTTAATCTTTGAAGCATCCAAATAACATAACAACATAACAAATTATCTGAATTGATCCAGATCCTTTTCATTTTTATTTTGCATTAACATTTTTATTCATTATAAAAGATGCACAACATATGAAAATGAAACATATTGCAATAAATACAGTAAAGTATAAAAGAAAAACAAGATTGATTCCTACTTATTGTGTTTGGGTTGAAGGGAGATGGATCCATCAGAATTTCAAAATCATAACATAACTAATGAATGGAAAATTCAACTTTTGGATGCACATGCCTCCAGTTGAAATTGTGCAATCAGATCATTCCATTTTTCTTTGATTAAAGTGCATACGTAATCTCCCAAAATAACAAATTAACACATTAAAACAAATGTAGCCAATCTTCCGAAATAATTTCTTAAAATATAAATCGATTTGGAACAACGAGTATATGAAACAAACCTAAATATACGAAACAAATCCAAATATATCAAACAAATTCCAAAAATGAATCATTCTAATACAATATGGCAAAACGAAACTATTAACAAATGAATCCGAAACAAAACAATTTTTTCTGTCATGCATATCTCTAGTTTTCATAGGTTAAAGGTGTTGCGACTCAAAAGGTTAAACAGTGTTATAATGGTGCTGGACAATAATGAGGTATTTATTAGTCACAGGCCTGCAGGGGATTAATTAATAGTAATATGGTCCTCTAATCAGATGTGATTTGACATTACATGGGTAAAAAAGTAATTCTAGACTATGCATGTTACACAAAGGCAATCATATGCAGAATGGAGGCAACATATGGACAAGCATTACAACATGTGAGCAGCAAACTGGCAATTGTTATAATATGTAGGCAATAAAAGGGCAATACAATACACAGGCAAAAAATGGGAAAATGATTGCAATAGGCATACAACAAATGGGCAAGTGGGGCAATAAATCGGCAATCATATCAATACATGGCGACAAACAGGCAATCATTACAATATGCAGACAGGAAACATGAATTGTAACAATATTCAGGCAATAAATAGGCAATCATTAAAACAGAGTGGTGGAGATATAAGTAGTCAGAGAAACACATACATGTGGCTTAATGGTTAGCACTTCCACCTAGCAGTACTAGGGTCATCGGTCACCTGGAGTTTGCATGTTCTCCCTGTGCCTGTGTTGGTCTCCTTCAGGTTCTCCAGTTTCCTCCCACACTCCAAAGACATGCTGGTAGGTTAATTGGCTCTTGTTTTAATTGGCCCTAGCATATGAATGTAAGTTAGGGACCTTAGATTGTACACCCCTTGAGGGTTAGGGACTGATGTTATTGTACAATATATATGTAAAACGCTGCATAAAATTGATGGTGCTGTATAAGTACCTGTAATAATAATAAAAATATACCATAATTATCCTTCCTTTGTTATTCTGCCAGTGCAACCCAAGACTGCTGCTCTAAAAAATTACCTTTACATCCAGTGTCCTCAATGCTATACCACATAAAAGAAAATTGATAAAAATATACCGTATTTTTTGCTCCATAAGACACACTTTTTCCCCCCAAAAAAGGGGGGAAAATGTCAGTGCGTCTTAAGGAACGAATATGAAGTGGCCGGTCTGGTATTTCCACCGTGTCAGAATACCAGGCCAGTCGCTCAGCTCTTCATTGCAGCAGGACCTTACCTGTTCCTCGGTCCAGCGCTGTACAGTCTTCCCGTTCCGGCATCTTTAGTGTGGGCACCCGGCTGTGACAGCCGGGTGCGCACTGTGTATGCACGAGAAGCGCTGCGCTTTGTGAATGGTCCGCAGTCTTCTGGGACACATGACAGGTCCCAAAACACGCCAGGCCATTCACAAAGCGCAGCACTTCTTGCGCATGCGCAGTGGGCACTCGGCTATCAGCCTGGTGCCCACACTAAAGGGAGGACAACTCTGCGGAAGTGGGAGCGGGTACCTGTCAAATTTAGGTACCCGCTCCCCCTCCCTCCCCAAAGGTCTGCAGTCTCTGGTCATTTCCTGTATTGTCTGCAGTCTCTGGTCATCCCCTGTACTATGTCCGCTGTCTCTGGTCATCTCCTGTAATGTGTCTGCAGCCCCTGGTCATCTCCTGTACTGTGTCTGCAGTCTCTGGTCATCTCTTGTACTGTGTCCGCAGTCTCTGGTCATCCCCTGTACTGTGTCAGCAGTCTCTGTTGATCTCTTGTACTGTGTCCGCAGTCTCTGGTCATTTCTTGTACTGTGTCCGCAGTCTCTGGTCATCCCCTGTACTGTCTGCAGTCTCTGGGCATCCCCTATACTGTCTGCAGTCTCTGGTCATCCCCTGTACTTTGTCCGCAGTCTCTGGTCATCTGTACTGTGTCCGCAGTCTCTGGTCATCTGTACTGTGTCCGCAGTCTCTGGTCATCTCCTGTACTGTGTCCACAGTCTCTGGTCATCTGTACTGTATCCCCAGTCTCTGGTCATCTCCTGTACTGTGTCCGCAGTCTCTGGTCATCCCCTGTACTGTGTCCGCAGTCTCTGGTCATCTCCTGTACTGTGTCCGCAGTCTCTGGTCATCTCCTGTACTATGTCCGCAGTCTCTGGTCATCTCCTGTACTGTGTATGCAGTCTCTGGTCATCTCCTGTACTGTGTCCGCAGTCTCTGGTCATCTCCTGTACTGTGTCCGCAGTCTCTGTTCATCTCCTGTACTGTGTACGCAGTCTCTGGTCATCTCCCGTACTGTATCCGCAGTTTCTGATCATCACCTGTACATTGTCAGCAGTCTCTGATCATCTCCTGTAGTATGTCTGCAGTCTCTGGTCATCTCCTGTACTGTGTCTGCAGTATCTGGTCATTTTCTGTACTATGTCTGCAGTCCATTGGTTCAGAATATTTCTTTTCTTGTTTTTCACCTCTAAAACCTAGGTGCGTCTTATGGTCAGGTGCGTCTTATGGAGTGAAAAATACGGTAACTTACTTAAGTTACATATTAATATCACATACTGTATGTGTGATATGTTATTATCCTTATATTACTAGATTTATGTTCAAGTTAAAGTTGAGGATATTGAAAAGTCATTAGTGCATCTTGTTATGATTTTTTCATTCAAGAATATTAAGCCTATTTTGGGGTAATTTTCATTTGAGGTGAATATTTATGCTGTGAAGACATAAAGGGGAAGCTTAAGCACATTGCCAACTATGAATTGATTTCTATTTATAATTGAAACACCCAACTTTTGCAGGTTGCTTTGGTTTTACCATAGTGTCTTACTCAGAAATCACATTTCTTATTCATGCATTCAATTTTGTATAGGCAAATGAAAACCATATAGCACTGTTGCCATTACAGTTTCAGTAGACTTCATTAGCTAGCCAGTCATTTTCAAATAGAAAATCCTAAATAATGCATCAATCAGTGGCAAGGTAATGATCACATCTAATGATTCATAGTTTATGCAAAAGTTGCCTTAACACCTGCTTATTACATTGTGTATGTAAAGCTACTGTCTTATTAATTTTAAATTCATCTTTTGAAGCTTTTCAACTGGAACTCCTTTACTTTGTAAAGGTCAGATGCATTATTCTGAGCATTTCCTTGTCAGACTTGCACTGTGTAGAGCTTTGGGGAAATGTTTTCAGCTCACTTTATATGACCCCTATTGAGTCTGTGATCATTATAATCTTAAGGCACTCTCCTGCAACCTTTAGAATCACAGTGGAAACATTTCCTAGACTCTGATCAAACATGTCACAGTCTATATGGAACAATGGATGCTCTACTGTGAAATGTAAACTTATTAAGACACTAAAGTGTCCTCTTTTCCTATTCTTTCATGGCCAGCACAAGCCTATACTAAAGTAAATGTAAACCCTCACCATATGATACCTGTTTTTGTTTTTTAAATACTGCGAATCATAAACTGACAATTTTTTTGTCTTTTAGAAAATACTGTGTTTTTTTTGTTGACATACTGCATCTAGTTGGGGATCTGTCAATTGTGAATCAAAGAAGAAGTTAATTTTCAGATGCAACATGTCTGCTCAATCACTTAGAAATTGCAGTTTGCCAATACAGGCTTAAAGCAGAGTTCCACCCAAAAGTGGAAGCTCTGCTTATATGCCTCCTCCCCCTCTTTGCTGCCACAGTTTGGCACAATTTGGGGGGGGAGCGGGTATCTGGTTTTGACAGATACCCACTCCAACAACTTCTGGCTTAGTTCAGCACAGCAAACTGAGCTGGAGGTATGGGCCCCACCCCAACCCCCGCAGCCCTCTAAAGACATTTCACAGGTCCCAGAGAGGTTCGGCCCATTCACAAAGCGCAGCGTGCTTCGCGCATGCACAGTAGGAATGTCATCTGTGAAGCCACAAGGCTTCACTGCCAGTTTCCCTTACTCAAAATGGCAGTGCCAGCACCTGACAGCCAATTAAAGAATCAGCTCAGGGTGAGGATATTGCTGGATCCCTGGTTAGGTAAATTCCCTAATACTAAAAGTCAGCAGCTACAGTATTTGTAGCTGCTGACTTTTAATTTTTCTTTTTGGCTGGGGTCCGGGGGCTGGAACTCCACTTTAAATACAGCAGTACAAAACTATAACTTTTTTCCATCTCCAGTCTCTGAATCAAGACACTCATTTTTCATTTCAAATAAAATAAAATGATCTATCACATTCAGAAATGATGACTGCTCCAAAAAAGACTGTTGAAAATTAGCAAAATGTTTATCTTTCCTGTTTCAAACAAGACACTAATTTTAATTTCCAGATACAATATGCTTGCTTAATCACTCCGATAATATGGTTTCTATTTTTGATTGTATATGTGTGATAGACACTGTAAATTGAGTATGTTGCACATGCGCTGATAGACGTACATTGGCTATTCAACAAAAATTCACAAAGAGATAAATGAGATTTAGCTCTGCCTCTTTTATAAAATGTTGTTATTATTTCTTATCAGAATATAAGGTGAACTGTTCTTTCTCTGCTGTTTTGTTGCCACAAGCATGGTTTACCTATTGATATTTTATTCCTGTTTTCTGATCTACATATTTTACTGCTGGTGCAGCTTTCAATTTAGCATTTATACATTATAGATGTATTTGAATTAGAGCTAACCGCACTTACAATACAGAGGAGGTGTTTGATCTAATTAAACATTTTGATGGAGATTTTGAAGGTATTTCCTAAGGTTAAAAAATTCACTGGTGACTGAGATACAGTGGGGATCGAAAGTTTGGGCACCCCAGCTAAAAATTTGTATTAATGTGCATAAAGAAGCCAAGGAAAGATGGAAAAATCTCCAAAAGGCATCAAATTACAGATTAGACATTCTTATAATATGTCAACAAAAGTTAGATTTTATTTCCATCATTTACACTTTCAAAATAACAGAAAACAAAAAAATGTCATCTGCAGAAGGTTGGGCACCCTGCAGAGTTAATATCTTGTACTGCCCCCTTTGGCAAGTATCACAGCTTGTAAACACTTTTGTAGCCAGCCAAGAGTCTTTCAATTCTTGTTTGAGGTATCTTTGCCCATTCTTCCTTACAAAAGTCTTCCAGTTCTTTGAGATTTCTGGGCTGTCTGTCACGCACTGCTCTTTTAAGGTCTATCCATAGATTTTCAATTATGTTGAGGTCAGGAGATTGTGAAGGCCATGGCAAAACCTTCAGTTTACACCTCTTGATGTAATCCCCATGGATTTCAAGGTGTGTTTAGGATCATTATCCATTTGTAGAAGCCATCCTCTCTTTAACTTCAGCTTTTTCACAGATGGCATCAAGTTACCATCCAAAATTTGCTGAAATTTTATTGAATCCATTTTTCCTTCTACTCGTGAGATGTTCCCTGTGCCACTGGCTGCAACACAACCCCAAAGCATGATTGATCCAACCCCATGCTTAACAGTTGGACAGAGGTTCTTTTCATTAAATTCTGTGCCCCTTCTTCTCCAAACGTACCTTTGCTCATTCCGGCCAAAAAGTTCAATTTTAACCTCATCGGTCCACAGAACTTGTTTCCAAAATGCATCAGGCTTGTCTATATGTTCATTTGGAAAGTTCAAACGATGATTTTTGTGGTGAGGACGTAGAAGAGGTTTTCTTCTGATGACTCTTCCATGAAGACCATATTTGTACAAGTATCTCTTTATAGTGGAATAGTGTACCACAACTCCAGTGTCTGCCAGATCTTTCTGGAGGGATCGTGCAGTCAAACGTGGGTTTTGAATTGTTTTTCTCACAATCCTGCGAGCTGTTCTGTCTGATATTTTTCTTGGTCTTCCAGATCTTGCTTTAACTTCCACTGTTCCTGATGACTGCCATTTCTTAATTACATTCCGAACAGAGGATATTGAGATCTGAAAACGCTTTGCTATCTTCTTATAGCCTACTCCAGCTTTGTGAGCGTCAACTATTTTCAGTTTCAGTTTTCTAGACA
The DNA here is from genome assembly GCF_062004578.1 of Staurois parvus. Classification (NCBI taxonomy): domain Eukaryota; kingdom Metazoa; phylum Chordata; class Amphibia; order Anura; family Ranidae; genus Staurois; species Staurois parvus. The sequence continues at coordinate 1,362,982 of NW_028318168.1, read as the reverse complement.
ACTGCTTAGAAGAACCCATGGTGCTGATTGTTGGGGCAAGGTCAGGTGAGTCTGGGCATTTAAAACCTTTGAGATTGACATAACCTGGTCTTCCCAGATGATGATTGAGAACAATCCATGACACTGGCAGGTCTCAGCTTTGCAAAGGGGGCAGTGCATGCTATAAATTCTGCAGGGTGCCCAAACTTTTGCAGACGCCATTTTTTTGTTTTCTGTTATTTTGAAAGTGTAAATGATGGAAATAAAATCTAACTTTTGTTGAAATATTATAAGAATGTCTAATCTATAATTTGATGCCTTTTGGAGATTTTTGCATCTTTCCTTGGCTTCTTTATGCACATTAATACAAATTTTTAGCTGGGGTGCCCAAACTTTCGATCCCCACTGTACATACAAATTGTGATATATCCTTCATGGAATGGTATATTGCTGAAGGGATGGTCCCTTCCTTTGGGATATTAACCCCCGAAAAAGATTATTTAGGTATGTAAGAAGCACTCACAGCTCATAGAAACATATATATAAATGTATAAAACATTGTACTAGCAAGTGCATTTGGTTGTGTGCCAAAACATACAGAGCATATACAAAAATATCAGGATACAACAGGTAGTGCCCTTCACATATAAAATTACAATCTAGATGAGTGTCAAAACAATGTTCTTAAAGGTTGAAAGCAATGTAAAATGCTATTTGTTATGTGGAAAAGAGTTGGCATGTGAGAAGTCTTGAAGGTGAGAGTGCGAAGAACTGACTAAAGGATAGGGGCAGTTCATGTGCAGCTCTAGTGCCTTTGTTTTATTCAGTAGCAGGCTATTTAAGGAGATGATGCATGGATGTCGGTGTACTAATATCTATATATAATTAGAACACATTAACCTTGGACTCCAATGCTCCCTACCTACCCTTGATGCCAGTCTTGTCTCAATAAGCATACTAAAATATTGCACTACCTGCCTGGAGTTTGCATGTTCTCCCTGTGCCTGTGTGGGTTTCCTCCAGGTACTCCAGTTGCCTCCCACACTCCAAAGACATGTTGGTAGGTTAATTGGCTCCTGTCTAAATTTGTCCTAGTATGTGAATGTGAAATAGAGTCCTTAGATTGTAATCTCCTTGAAAACAGGGACTGATGTGAATATACAATATACAGTATATGTAAAGTGCTGTGTAAATTGTTGTTGCTATATACGTACCTGAATTAAAATAAAACAAATATATTCTTGAGTGGCTTTGTGTTGGGCAGTAAAGAGTATTACAAATTATTCCCTAATATATTGTACAAATATTCCTGTGTCCATTGAGGGACACAGGAATTGTATTAAGGCCTACAGGAAACAGGGACACCTCAAATCATCATGCTGTGTTTTTTGTTTGTGTCCTAGGAGGTTGAATACTTTTTTTTTCTCAGCTCCACTGAGAACTGTAAGGCTTCATTCACAATGGTACTCATGTGTTCAGCTTTTTCCTGTTAGTGCTTTAAAGTAGGTTTAGTTGTGTTTAGGAGTGCTTACATATATTTAATCATGTTTACAAGCATTTACATGCATTCAGTCACATTTAGATGTTCTAATCAGATCCTGGATCCACAGAATTCTATTTTCTCTAAACACAGTTAAACTGACCACATCTAAAGGCAGGTAAACAGTGTGACACCATTAAAAAATCATTACATGCATTTATATGCATAAAAATGCAGGTTTGACAGTTCCAATGTAAATGAGGCCTAACTGCACAAGAGTATTTTAATGTGTATTTTTCTTCGCAGTCAAGATACTGATACACCATGGAAATTTTTTCTTTGCTAACTTTGGCAGCATAACTCAAGATTTTAGTTATGTTGTCTGAGCTAAGATTTTCACAGCAACTAAGTGGATCAGTACAGCCTCAACAATAGCTTTGGAGGCTGTGCTCTGACTCTGCAATGTAGACTTTGGGCACTACATTTTACTTTTTGATGTTTTCCAGACATTTGTGTACTGTGTTAACTAGCCACGAAGCACTTGCTATATTGAGAGTCTTGGCTTAGTTTGTGGTGTGACTCAGCCTAACTTTAGCCAATTGGCCTGGTAAGCTGTGGAATAACTTTAAATATAACCTATGGGCACTAATATCTGTATTATGGAATTCTCTAGATTTTAGTGTACTGTTGTTAACTAACTGCAGAGCAGTCTTCAAGTCCAGAGCCATGCCATAGCCTCTGGTGTGATCCAGTCTCTGAAGATTCACTTTGTGAATAAACCTAAGAATGTGACTCTAGATACCTATTTTAGATACTGAGCTCTGCATTGTGGTGCTTTGCAGACCTTGTGTTCTGTGTCTCTATGAGTATGACTGGCTAGGTTTAAATTCTGCTATGTCCACTTCAGCCACTAGACTCTTTTTGAAGTAATTCTCAAACCTTTCTTTACTTTCTTAGTACCCTGAATAGTATTATCCAGATCTAGAGCATTGGCACAGCCTTTTTCTGTGACCCAGTACCTTTTAATGCATTTAATGAGCAAGACCAACTGGGCTTTAACAACAGGGACTGTCTCACAGTTTCAACCCTTTGCTGCTCTTGACCCTCATTGGCATAGTCTGCTTAGGTTTGTGAGTTTGTGAGGCATGTGAGGTTATACTTACCTGTTCTGTACAATGATACTTCACAGAGAAGTCTTTTACTTCCTCTTTGGTGGTCCCCCTACTAGCGCTGTCTGCTCCTTCTTCTTTGGCATGCCACCTTAGCAAGCTAAATGCTAAGGGGCCACCCATGCAAGGGTCCACCCAGGCATGCTTGCTCCTGAGCTGGGCTGTGTGCATCCACTCACTACTCACCGACAGCAGAAGGAAGCTACAGCCGCCCTCAGTGTATCCCATGAGACCAGGAAGAGAGGAGAATAGTGAATCAGCTGGGACAGGGCTGAATCAGTAAAAAGATTCAGATCATTGTTTAGGGATGGAGGAACAGTTAATGGGGCATTTTGTGCCTAAATTAAAAAGTAAAAAAAAAATGTTTCACTTTAGAATCACTTTAATGATTTTTTTAAAAATCATTATAATGTAAAGTGCAAGAAAAATATTTATAGAAAAACAGTTTCTTGTTCAAACTTTTTATTGGGTTTTAAAGTTACATGGCATACAACAATATGCAAAGTATGTTCAAATTAGAAAAACGTTAAGGCATGAGGCCTAGCAGCCAACTGTAAAGATCCAACTGTTGTAAACATAGGGGAAACCACAATGAGTGGGAGAGAGTAATGCAAGATAAAATGAGCAGGGCATTGTTAGATGGAAACAAATGCGTGGAACTCCTAAGACATATGGATGGGTTCCTTGGATGGTGAAGAAAAAACAATTGTGATAGTGTGAACAGACAGAATTAAAGAAAAAGAGCAAGAAAAGGGGAAAAAGAGAGGAAAAAAAAAGAGAAGAGAAAAAAAAAGGGGGGGGGGGAGCGGACATAGCGCATGGCTACCAGAATAGAGAGGAGGGCTTGGGACCGGACCAAGGCTCAGGACAACCATCAAAAGGGAGAGATTATTAAGGGAGGAGCAATGATTCATCAAAGCTCGGGGGGAGGAAGTGTTTCTCTCAGGGGGACCATACTAACAAAAATTTAGGGACAGTGTCTGTAATGGCAGCTTCCACTTTAGATTGTATCATTGCCTGTGTCACCTTATTCTGAACCGTCAGTATGCACAGGGATGGGGTTTTCCAAGATTTAGCTATAATTTGTTTGCCAGCTGTAGTGATCTGTAAGAGAAGTTTAAATTGGAACTTGGATATCGAGGGGGGTTGCAAATTTATTAAGGCAATGTCTGGGGTAGGCAACAGTGGTTGTGCAAGAAGAGTAGACAACATATGGAAGATTCCAACCCAGAAAACTGGAACTACTGGGCAGGACCACCAGATATAGAGATACGTTCCCGCCATCACACAGCTCTGAAAACAATCTGGAGAGCAACCCAGAGTATATTTAGCAATCCTTGCCAGAACTAAGTACCATCAAGTCAAGACCTTGTAATTAATCTCGACCGCTACCACGTTCTGTGAGGAGGATTTGGTTGCCAACAAATGCGGTCCCATTTGTCGGGGCTCAGCTTGGAGCCTAGGTCCCTCTCCCACTTAGCGACATATGAAGGGCCAGAGGAAGACTCAGGAGTTGATAATAGAGTGTAAAGCGCAGAGATGAGGCCCTGCCTGTGCGGGTCTTTATTGCACGTGCTTTCGAAGAAGGTCATAGAACGAACGGAGCATGAAGTGGTTGATAGGAGGGTATAAAAGTGCTTCAGTTGAAGGTATCAAAAGATTTCTGATGATGGTAGTGAATGAGATTCTCGAAGGGAAGGGAAGTATTTGATACCTGTGTTGGTCAAAAAGTGATGGACTCAAAGAAGGTTAGCTGAGGACCAAAGCACGAAAGAACTTGGAG